>NW_003852456.1:4647465-4659970 GCF_000181295.1 Otolemur garnettii
AGAGACGTGGAGGGTGGGAGTCCAGAGCGTGTGGGGGACAGTGGGCCCCACGTGAGGCCAACTGGAAAGCTTCCTGCACTGAGCGAGATGGCCAGACACTGGAGGGGATGAAAGAGTGACAGACCACACTTCCCCATTCAAAGGGACGTCATGGCTTTCGTGTGCAAGACTGGTGTCCGAGTTACGGCTGTTATAATAGTGAGATGTGTCCCGTAGGACCAAGGTGGTAGAAGTGCTGGTGAAGCAAAGTGCCTGCTTTGACATTTATTTTAAGGAAAATAATAGGATTTGCAGATGCATTGAAAATGGTCTATGTGCCGAAAAGACTAGGATGACCCCAGGTTTTTGGTTTTATTCATAAGCCGAATCTTCAACAGCGGTTCTTTCTTTTGATCCCAAGTTTGCCCCTTAAAGATGAGCAGGAATAAAAGGTCTATAAAACATAAGCCTTTTGCAGTTGCTCTATTAAGGAGATGATGGACAGAGTACATCTACTGCCTGGAAATCAATCCAGTTTGTACTTAATTCATTTGAGAAATGGTTCATGAACAGTCACCCTCCATGCGTTCTGCACGTAATGCTGACAAGTCCGATTTCTGCAGGGGTTAATGGCCACATAAATGTCTCTTACGTGAGTTAAGGTTGCTTGGAGGCAGGAATGACTTCTAATTTTTTCCCCCTATGTTTTGCATTGCTAGATAGGTTTTTCCGAACTTGCTGTTGAAGGTCCAGCCTCCCCTTCATACTGGTGGGTAAATCTAATTAACATTAATGAGAGTTCTGAGCCCACACTGGCAGAGTAACAGACCTTTTAGGTGGTTCCTCCTCTCTACGCTCCCACGCCCCCTGCATCCAAGCTGATTATTTCATCAGGCAGCAATACAGACCCAGGCAGGAGAACACACACTGCGTGGAATCAAAATGGAAAAATCTGGATTTGTCCACACTTTTCCTGCATTAGGAAGAGAAGAGTGGGAAGGCGGATACCTCCAAGCTATCAGAGAATCTCGTCCTCTTGAGGCAAAAGCTTTTATTAAGATAATTTTCCTTGTCTACTCAGAGCTACCTGCTTACCTATGGCTGTTTTAAGAAAAATGGACGGTATCCATGAAACGTAATTCTAATTTTCATTGCAAGTAGATTGGTGGAGACTCAAGGAGAACATCAGTAAGGCCGTGGTGACCGCCCAGGCTTCCCACTTAGAACAAACAGAATGATGAGCTGCATTACAAATCCAGGCAGCAACTACTGGAGTTACAGAGCCATCCTTGTGGGCTCGAGAAATAAAATTTGAACACGAGATTTGCTTTCGAAAGATAACCATTTGTTGACAGCCTGTGTCAGCTGATAGATGTGCTTAAGCATTTTCTTATTCTTAACGTTGCGAGGAATTAAACTCCTTTTACACCAGTTAATCCTACTAAAATGCTCTCAAGGTGGTTAATAGAAGCAGTGTAGTTTCTGTTTCTCCCCTAAGGTTCAAATTTGGCAAATGAAGGACTTCAAGTTCTTCATTAAGAGTCAAGTGCACTGTGTAGCATTTGTAGAAGCTGGAGTATACTAACTGTTCAATGGTTGAGGGCACGTCAGTGGCGCTGGTGATGTTTTTCAAACTTCAGTTACCAAATAAAATCATACCTTCTTGAGCTGTTGGGTATCAAGACAGTGAGTGCTCACTTTCCTTTAATAAGGCTGTCTCAGAAAGGAAACTACAAGTGTGAATTTATTTCTCCCCCTTCCAAAACTTGAGAGGTTGTGAGTCTTGAGGAAAAAGTGTGATATACTAGAAATATGGAAGCTGGTAGGTTTGTTTAAATCTAAACTTTTCCTCTTTTAGGTGGCATTGGTGAAATCCATCAGTTAAGAGAGCTTGACCCACTTAGCCATGCAACTGCTAAACCCTTAATCCTGACAGATTCATTCTGCGGTTCAGATTGTGCCACTGATAGTGCACGAATTCAGACTCCAAGGTCAACAGGTTAGAGCAAAAAGGGTTTTTTTCCCCCTCCTCCTGAGAACTTTAAGACCAAATACTTCCCTATGAAAATGGGTGCAAATGTCTTTAAGTCCTGGTCATTTTCTATTTTAGTTACTGACTGAATTTTGGTATAACTTCATAAATAACAATTTTTCAAATTATACAAGGAGATGTTTAATATTTAAAGAAAGAAATGATCATATCTCTCCAAATTTTCGTTGCTCTATTCTATTGGCAATCCTTAAAAGAATGAATGAGTTAATAAAAGAGAAAACAGAAGTAATAGAAACAAATTATAGAAATACCAGTGCTCACATAGCTTTTTGAACCAGAGTACCTGGGGGGCTCAGAAAATGTCTAGTTTATGAGTTTTAAGCCTGGGTACCAAAACAGTGTTTGTCTTTTTGAGTGGATAAAATGTTTCAATAGAAGACATTTACTCACTTTAATATTTTTAAAAATGATATAATAGACTGTCACAAGTGTGAGAGAGTACTTTCTGGTGAGTAGATATCAAATTATTATTCTGAAAGTAGGTCCACACACTTGTCTCACGGGAGCCCCACAGTGTGCTCCTGTTTACAGCCTGTATGCCCGACTCATAGTAGACACCAAGTAAATAACTAGTAAAAATAAATAACCATCCTGCAGGTGGAACAGTTAGTATTACCCCCGTTTTGTAGATACAAAGTCTGGACTCAGAACATCTTAATGAATTTTCCTAAGTCGCAAACTTAATGAGTGACTGAGGATTTGAACGCAATGTTTTGACACAGCCACGGTGCTTCTTACACTGAACACGGAATGAGAAAGTTAACTATGAGTTAGAGTCAGAGATTTTCCTCCACATAAATTAGAAATACGGACCGTGGGATGGATTTTATACGAGAGCTTCTTTAGACTTCACGATCCTTTTCTATACCCCCAGTTTTCTCAGGGTCCGCTCAGAATAAATCATAAATATAAGTAACAAAATTCTCTTTCTGAAATCGTATTCATTTAGAATGGAGCTCCATTCATACCTTTTTTTCCTTCCCGCATTTGTGTATTTTATGAATTTTTACCACCCAACTATGTAAGAGCCACTAACAGAAAGACCCAGGGGAGATGTAGAGATAAATTGGACGTAGTCTTTGACCTTGTTCTTAACCCAGAGACAGAGTTACGAATATACACTAAAAATAACTATAATAGAAAATTGAATGTGATAAATGTAACGAGAGAGGTTTCAACAAATTGCTGCAGTAATTCAGAGGTGTTTGGAACCACTTCCATGTGCTCAGGGAAGGGGTGGGTGAAAGCCATGTCATTCCAGCCAGGTCTTGAACGATGAGTGGATTTTGCTAAACTGAGATGTGGGGAAATGTTCTTCTACCATATTGCCAAAAGGTAAAAAGAAAAGATAACATCCATGTCTGGTAAGGATGTACTTTCATGTGGGTACTTTTATACACTGTTGATATGAGTGTGAATTGGTTAGGCTTTGGAGAAAAATTTAGCCAGTAGCTGGTAAATATTAAAATGTATACAACTTTTGACTTAGTGATTTTTTTCTAGGAAGACAGTTTAAAGAATACAAGTGTGCATATGAAGGCATTTGCAACATCATCGTTTATAAAAGTGGGAAATAAAACCTATTTTCCCTCGATAGGTGATAGTCAAGTAAACTGAATTATTATGAAGAATGAATGTGTGTGTCCGGCACAGTGGCTCATGCTGTGATCCAGCACTCTGCGAGGCCCAGACAGGTGGATCCCTCGAGCTGAGGAGTTAGAGACCAGCCTGGGCAAGAGCGAGACCCAGTGTCTACTCTATTTTTCTATTTTCTAAAAATAGAAAAAATTAGCCAGGTGTGGTGGTGGGCTCCTGTAGTCCCTGCTACTTGAGAGGCTGAGGCAGAAGGATTGCTTGATCACAAGAATTTGAGGTCACTGTGAGCTATGATGCCACGAGACTCGACCCGGGGGACAGAGGGAGACTCTATCTCAAAAAAAAAAAAAATGTGTGCATCATAAAAATACTTTTACAATCAATAGAAAAAAGACCAAGTTATAGAACAAGAGGGGCCCATTTGTACATATAAAATAAAAAACTATCACACACAAAACCCCAAAGTAACAAAATGTGTGTGTGTGAGTGTGTATTCTCCCAGACGGTGTAGGAACACCCACACACCTGCATGTGTGTGCACACATGGACGTATCCACAGGCACAGGAACAATGTCCTGATGTTTACCAGTTGAACTGACAATGTAGTATACCTTTGGGCAACAAAGAGAACTTGTTTTTGTCAGCACTGGGAATTTTTTACAGCAATAATTTATGTATTTTGAGATACAGTACTCTGTCAGCATGAGAAGAGAACTTGGACAGCTCTGTGCCATCCATCTGTTCAACTCTGCCACCCCATCCCTCGTCCAACCTCATCTGCGGGCAGTTTTGACAGAGTTACCTGATTGTGGAAGTTGTACAGGCTCAGGCCGGCCATCTGACTAAAATTGGTGATAGCAGGGTGGGCCCTATGGCCAGATGACTTAGCTACATTTGTAGTGTGGGCTCTTATCTGTTCAGTATCTTATGCCAATTCACAGTGTGAACAAGGAAAGAAAAATCTTTTCAACTGTAATAACATTCCTCTGTCCCCAAATGCTCCAAGCTGCCATCTTGCTCTTCAGATGAAAACAACAATCTTTCCTGCTTATTTACTGCTCTCCATGCTGTTCAGAATTATTTTAATTTTCTTCTTCCTATGAATTTCAAGCAGTTTATCCATTTTTCTAGGAATATTTACTTCCTGTGGGTTAGCTGATCAGCCCCTTCTTAACCCCTAATTTTAAGTTGCTGCCCTGCACTTGCTACCTTCTTCCAAGGTACTACCTCGCCCTCTCTCAAAATCCTTCCCCTCCCAAACTGGAAGTGAAATGGTCATTTCCCTCTGATTTTATCACATTAATGGTTGTTGTCAGTGGGCGAATCGATGTGAAAAATTCCTTAGCGACAATACGTTATGTCAAAGCAACAACAGTGTCTTCCCTGCGATGCAAACTTGTTTTAGTCGCCTGAGAAATGAATGACAGTTTCAATGGAGGGTTTCATGATGAATTTTGTAATAAACCTTCTGTCTTGGATGGAAGAGGAAGAAGGGATGGAAACACTTACAAGTAGGGACTGCAGTGGGCGGCACCGGGACAGGACGGGGCCTGTCCAGCACGGAGACCAGAGGCCCGTCTGCCAAACCTTAGGAGGGTGAGCTGTTGGTGTCGCACCAAGTGGCTGTTTGCATGAAGGTTGCCAGGAGACGGGGGGCGGCGAGTGACACGGTGTGGCCCAGAGTGGGAAGGCAGAAAGGAGCAGGGTGGCTCTAGCACATCACTAACCAGTAGCCTGACCAGTCACAGGGCAGAACTGAAGAACAAGTTTACACCCTCTCAGGGATGGTGAATTTCATGCGCTAACTGCTACCTTGAGTAAGCTAAGGGATACTCAGATTTCTGTAAAACATTATTTCTGGGTGTGTCTGGGAGGGTATTTCTAGCCGAGATTAGCATTTCAATCAGCGGACTGAGTAAAGAAGATCCACGCTCACCAGTGTGGGTGGGCACCATCCAATCTGCTGAGGGCCTAAATATAACAAAAGGCAGAGGAAGAATGGACTCCCTATTTTTTGGAGCTGGGACGTCCATCTCCTCCTGCCCTAGGACACTAGAGCCCTGGGACTCCAGGACTAATACCATGCCTTCCCCCTCCCCTGGCAGTTCTCAGGGCTTCAGCCTGGGAATCACTCCATTGCTCTCCTGGTCTCAGGCCGAATTCCCCCCAGCTTGCCAGTTGCGTAGCGGGAAACTTCGCAGCCTACTTAATGCAGTGAGCCAATTCTCATGCTAAATCCTGTCTTATACATCCACACATGTTCCACCATGTTCTGATTCTCTGCAGAGCCTGCACTAATACACTCCCTGGTGCCCGGGCCAAAAGGGGCTTGCCCACATGACTGCACTGAATGAAGTTCTGTGGGATCCGGCTTATCGGTGAGCCTACGGGAGACTCTCAGAAATTTGAGGAGCATTTTGTAAGAGGTCGAGGTTCTGTGTGATGAGATAGAGAGAGAGCTGTAGTTTGACTTATTATGACTGCTGTCCCATCCACATCACAGGCTACCGCCTTAGAGAAAGTTGTTGTATTAGACAATTGAATAATAGGGTGATGGTGTTTGCAGTCGCCAGCTCATCCGGCTATGATAAAAAGGGTCACAGCTGAAGATCAATTATAAGGGCTTTACGTGTTTGTCCAGTTGTTCCTACAGTCTGTGAAGCGGTAGTTTTCAACTATTAACTCCAGATCCTGGCAGGGAAAGAGCTGTTGTAAGACATCCTCAGAATCTGTTTATGCACCAAAGAAATTAAATAAATGGATTTAATTAATAACAGCTTTGCATATACCCCTATTTTTCAAATACATATTGAATTTGCACTGACGTGAAAATTCATCTAACATAATTGCTGGGAACATAGCAAATTTTTTGTTTGTAAGTGTTTTCTTAACCAATTAATGCTAGAAGAGTAATTTTGTCAGAGGCAGTTTTTGACAAAATTTTAGAAATCTCTGAACCAACCCTACCTCCTGGTGTAATCTCCTTTGCTCACAATCTGATTGGCTAAGGGCTAGAAATAATTGACAAATAGGAACAACCCACTTTAAAAAGTGGTTTCCTAGGTCAAGCAAACATAATGCCCTCCTCTGGGCACCACTGAGAAACTTGACGTTGATCCTCTGCTCAAATATGAGGGGGTTTACAATTTACCTAGGACCCAGGAACTCTACTGCATTCAGTGTGCACAAAAGCCCTAATTCCAAAACCCTTCCTTTGCCCTACAAATTAGATCTGTAGCCATCCAAAAAAGCCTGTTCAGAAGATATTTTATGCCCAAAATGTTTAAATGGCAATTGTCAGAGATAATAATCTATGTGACTCTTTGAATACCACAAGATGTTTTTCAGAATTCCTAGAAAGTAAGTGCCAGTGCAACATTTTAAACCTGTTATCAAAGGTAAAATAATTTTTTACTTGCAAATAAATTCTGAAGTACCTGGAATTAATTAAAATGTAAGCAAGCACAGTATACGTCTATATACCTTTATATGATAATCTGTTTTTTACTTTGTATCAGAATGAGGATATGAAATTTACTTTCAGACCTAAAACTATTTTCCCAATTCTGCCTTGTTTTAAGAAACAAAACAATCTAAGTAGACTTTAAGATATTCCATGTTGCTTTGAATAATTTAATGATCAAATATTTTTCCCAGTCTTTTATCCCCTGGGGTGTTGTTTTTCCTTTGAGCTCCTTATCTAATTGCTATAAATGACAATATGAATAATGTGTAGAGAGCAATAAGAATAGAAAATTCCCTGCATGCAAGCTGGTATTTGGCTGGTCTGCATTCACATAGCTATAGAGGTTAAAATACTGAAAGTCTGGGCCGTTGGTCAGTCAGGAGTCACGGCCCTGATCTCTCCCCCACCCTGGATTTCACCCTAGTCTAGAGACTAAGGGCTGCTTTATGAACTCAGGAAGCCGGAAGGACTTCATGTGTCATACAGATTGTCAGATATCACCAGTGACTGCGTGAATCATGCTCAGCCACTTTTAACTCTAAACTGATGATTTTTTTATAAAAGCCAGAATTTTGGGTAAAAGCTAAGCAGTGATTTAAAAAGTCAACCACAACCATGTAGCAGAGTTCAAAAAGAAGAATGGAAAATTTCTAGGTGAAAGAATAAGGACCTTAAACTGACACCAAAGCCCTGTGGGGAGTAGCAAGCCGGTGCAGAGTATCACCTGGGGACTAAGATGCGTCTGTCCATTCAGGGCCGGAGGACATGTGTCCTCACCTAGGGCGGGAGAGAGAACCAAGATGCTGTTGACAGCCGACCACAGCAAGGGCTTCCTCCTCTGTGAAAAACAGTCTGGACAAATTTTGCCCATTATCAAGGAAGAGGTAAGGATGCTTTCTGGTGTTCCAACAGAAAAGTCTCCTGTGAAAAATTTTGTCTCCAAGCCTCTTCTGCATGGAGGCATGGGCGTCAAATTTAAAATACTTACATGAGGTATGGAAATTCTTATTCCAATTCATGAGATATGAATCTAACAATTCATCTCTCACCTGTGAAACCACCGGACCCATCAGGGAATCAAAAGTAAAAACCATATCTCTAGAATAATTTCCATAACCCAGGCACAAACGTTATTCTCATCCCTGGGAATCTTGAAACAGCAGCAAAACAAACAAAAAAACTATAAAAGATTGAATGATTGATTCACAATGAGAAGAGTGGTCAGAGGTCAGGAAATGGAGGATTAGCATCTTAAATAGCTGACATAACAGAAGGAAGTAGAAAGAAATGAGAAAATGGTTTTGGTTAAAATAACTAAACTGATAAAAAAAAAACAATGGAAAGAACACAGCAATCTAGAAAAGAAAGGGTGGAGCTAAGAAACCAAAGAAAATCTTGTAGATGAAAATTATAGTCATTGAAATAAAAAGCAAATGAGTTAAACAGCAGTTCAGACAACAGGTGGAGAGAACTGTAAATTAAAAGGCATATTTATCCCAGCACTCTGGAAGGTTGAGGTGGGTGGGTTGCTTTAGAAGTTTGAGACCAGCCTGAGCAAGAGCAAGACCCCGTCTCTACTAAAATTAGAAAAACTAGCCAGGTATTATTATCGGGCACCGATAGTCCCAGCTACCTGGGAGGCTGACACAAGACCATGACTTGAGCCCAAGAGTTTGAGGTTGCTGTGAGCTACACACCATGGCCCTCTACCAAGGGCGACAGAGTGAAACTCTGTCTCAAAAAAAAGATATATTTAAGGAAATCATCCAGAATATAACACAGAAAAATAGAAAAACTTATACAAAATGAAAACAACCTTGATAATTGTAAAAACTTCCAAACGTTCTGGAAAGAGAGAATAGAGAATGAGGGAGAGGTAATATGTGTGTATGTAAGTGATAATGGCTGCACATAGTACAGAATTTAAGGACACGAGTTTGCTCGGAGTACAGAAGTGAGCTCTGATGAGGGGACGTGCACTGTCGCCTACACAGCTTTTGGGAATGTAGATTTTCCAAACTCCTCTGTGGGTTACTGGTCAGGTCTTCTGATTCCACTTCTCATCCTCATCCTTGCAGCCTTCTGAGTCTTGGGGCGAGGGAGTTGACACCATCCCTCTGGTTATTCAGGCTGGTGACGGTGGAGTCACACTTGATTTCTCACTTTCTTGCACCCTGTAACCAATTTGGATGGCTTTGTCTTCAAACTAGATCCAGACTCTAACTGCTTGCCAATACAAACATGGCTCCCTTCCTGTCTGTGATCCCATAAAGTGCTGCCTGGATCACTGCAGGACCCACCTAGTAGATTTCTCTAACTCCACCCTACATTCTACTTTTAACGCAGTAGCCTAAGTGAATTTTTTAACACAGGGGTTGTGCCATTCACTACTCTTCCAGGCTAGAGCGACCTTGGACGTGGCTATCACAGGCCTTGCACTCTTCTCATATCCACAGGGTCCACTTACACTTCTGCATCCCTGTCACCTTTCCAGGAGGCCACTCTGTATAAAATTGCAGCCTTATCCCCACATCCTGCAGTGGTATTCCCCATGCCTCATACCATGCTTTATTTTTCCATAACACATGTCATTTTCTAATATGTTATATACTTTTATCTTTTTTGAGACAGAGTCTCATTATGTTGCCCTCGGTAGAGTTCCGTGGCATCACAGCTCATAGTCACCTCAAACTCTTGGGCTTAAACGATTCTTTTGCCTCAGCCCTCAAGTAGCTGGGACTACAGGTGCCTGCCACAATACCCAGATGTTTTTTTGTTGTCATTGTTGTTTACTAGGCCCTGGCTGTGCTGGAACCCACCAGCCCCCGGTGCATGTAGCTGGTGCCCTAACCTCTGAGCTATGGGTGCTGAGTCTATTATATACTTTTAATTTGTGATTGTTATTTATTATCTGTGCTCCTCTGTTGAAATTTGTCCTGTACTGAACAGGAGTTTCTGTTCAGTAGAGCAGAGCGGTATTCAACACGCAGTTAACCCACAGGGGATAACTGGGTGAATCAATGATTTCAGAGAAGCTAACTAGGTAGCATGGGTCTGACCTGGTTCAGAGAACATCTGTATTTTCCTGTATGTTTGAAATGCCTCATTAGAAGCAGCTTAAATTTCCTAAGTAAAAAATAATTTAATGTTCATATCATGAGGAAAGGGGGGATTGGTGCAATATATTTTATATTCTAATATAACAAAACTCCACATCATAAAAAGCAAGATAATTTGTGTATTCGGGGGTGCTGAATTTTAACTGAGTATATTTCAAAGTGATTATTATTATGCTTACTTTTTTTTTATTGATGGCTTCCTTTCAAAATAGTGCAGCAAAACTCCGTAAGAAACCTAGGCGCGGGCAGCTGTCCCCAGTCCCTGCGCTTCCAGTGTCTCTCTGCTGGGTCAGTCGCTCCGCACAGCAATTTGAAAGTCCTTATCATGGAGGACAGGGCAAAAGGAATGACTATTAGGATATGATTGAAAGCTCTGGAATAAAATAGTGGAGGCACCTCCCCGCCTTGGGGTGCTGACTCCAGCAGGCCTCGCTGCAGCCCCGTCCAGGTGCGTGCAGTGCCCCTTGGGGGTCCAGCCTCTGTCCTTATGTGACTAGCCTGGGAATGGACACGTTCTTCCCCTGAGCTTAGCTGAGATGACTGGAACTTTTAAAAACTGGGAAAAGAAAGGAGAAAGGCACAGACCGAGGAGGAAGCACAACACCAGTCCTGCTTTGGAGTCCAAGTCTGTCCTCTTCCTGTTCTGCCTCTGTGCGCGGCCGGCGGCACGGTGACTCTGAAACCCTGAGCGCAGGCCATGGGCTTCCTGATGCCATCCTCCCGGCCGGCCGGCCCTTTCCCACCGAGGGTACCGCTTTGGAACCTCCGGGAACTTCGCCTGGGACTCTCACTACCTTGAGGGGTGGACGAGCTACACGCCGATTCTAGAGCACACTCCGGCGGGGCGGCGGTACCAGCAACCAGCGCCTGCAATTCCTACCCGAAGCCGCCGGCTTCTCGGTGGCAGGGACCCTGGGACCGTGATCAGGAGGGGGGTTTCCTTTCATGGGCAGAACAGAGTTTGTTTTTTACACTTTAAGTGTGAAAAAGTGTGCAAGATTATTGTTACAATTATTATCTGCATTTACTCCACGCCCCCCTTTTTCTTACGCCGTTTATTAACCCCTAGAAAATAGAGCTGTCGGTAGAGCAGATTCTAAAAACGGAGGCCGAGGCGAAAGAATTGCTGCTCTTTAGTGCTAACGTACAATTTCCAGCAAAAATCTAGGACAATGTACCATTTATGTTTTATATTGCAGTTGGACTTGGAGCCTTTTCCAAAAGCCCTTTCACAAAATTGATAGATTATTCTTCCCATTAAAAGAGTCTTTTATTCCGGGTGCCAGACCGGGTTCTGAGAGTTGAAATATTGCTTTTGCTTTTTGTGCTACCACAGTGGCATTTCACTGCTGAATAAAATTACAAATTATGTACCTGATTCTCCAGGGCACGGAATAGTCTAAAAGGGCTTGAAACAGGCACGAGGAGGGGACACATTTGTCTGTTATTTCCAAAAAGCCCCAGTGAGAACGTGTGAACCCAGGAAAATTCCTGTCAGGTTGGTTGTTCACTGTATAGAGAAAGGAATGGTAGGTTAGGAACAGGGGTTCTAGGCTTTTCTGAGCTCCAGAGTGACCCTGAGCCTCTACAGTGGACAAAGAAGAGTGAACAGATCATGGTAATTACCATGCACTGAGTGTTTTGTCAGAATCATGTGTTTGATGTATGTTAGCTGTGAGCCCCTCTCAAATTACTCTGCAAAGTAGGATTATTATCCATATTTTAAAATAAGAAAATTGAAGGAGGGTATAGAGATTAACTGGTGCAGCTAGTGAGAGAAGTCAGTGGAATTAGAATACAGATCTTTCAGGCAGCACCTGTGGCTCAGTGGGTAGGGCGCTGGCCCCACATACCAAAGGTGGCGGGTTCAAGCCCCGCCCTAGCCAAACTGCAAGAAAAAAATAGCCAGGCATTGTGGCGGGCACCTGTAGTCCCAGTTACTTGGGAGGCTGAGGCAAGAGAATCATCTAAGCCCAAGAGCTAGGTTGCTATGAGCTGTGACACTACAGCACTCTACTGTGGGTGACAAAGTGAGACTCTGTCTCTTAAAAAAAAAAAAAACACTGAACAAACAAAGAAAAGAATACAGATCTTTCTAGTTCCAAAGGTTATGATTTTCTGGAGTATTAGGATATGCCTTCCAAACACTTCAATTTTCTAAATGGTGTAGTTTTCCCATCTGTACAATGAGGGTGTGGGTAGCAATGACATCTAAGGCTTCTCCCAGGCCAGATGTCGTGAAGTCCTGGAAGTCCATCAGGGCTGTCCAACCTGTGGCCTGCAGGCCACTTG
>NW_003852456.1:4661114-4692421 GCF_000181295.1 Otolemur garnettii
GGAACCGTCTTCTCATAGAAAGCAAAGTCAAACTGTACAAGTTGGGTCATGTCACTCCCTGGCTTAGAGCCTATGAGTAGTTTGCCAGTGTACTTTGTGGCATAAAAAGCAAACACTTTCTCTTACCCTACAAGGCCACCCATGTCTGGGAAGTCCACTTGCTAACTTCATCTCAGGCCGCCTCCCTACCGACAGCTTGTCAGCCGCATCGGCCTTTCTGTTCTTTGAACAACTCAGGTTTTCTCCAACATCAAGGCTTTGCACAGCCTAGTCCTGCCTCCCTCACGGTGGCCTCATGGTGACAAAGACCATGTCGTTCACCCCAGATCATGGGCCTGAACTTCATGTACCAATAAAGTCAGAAATCAGGAAATGACTAATAGAAAGATTCGATTTTTTGATAAAGGGTGTAGGAATGGGCAGAAAAAATAGATTCACAATTTTTACAAAGTAATCAGTTAACTAATTGTTTCAATTATTACCTATTGATGGCCACTGTCACATTGATTCTTCATTATGCAGGATAAAGCACCCAGCACTGAGCACCATGTATTTACTCATGTAATGACTATCCATTTATAGGTATTAACTGAATACCTATCACGTACCAGACCAGAGCTATACTCTGAGGATATGAACACAGGTAAGATACTCTAAGAGAGAAGAAATATGGTTATAAATATTTATGCTAAGATGTAAATAGGACATGTGACATAGGAATGGTGTAGAACAAATACATTTGGAACCAGGATGGGGCAGATTTGCAAAGGAGCTGAAATGGAAACAGGGTCTGTCTCAGGCTTCGAAGCATGAGGGAGGGCCGGGCGAGGTGGCTCATGCCTGTAATCTCAACACTCTGGAAGGTGGAGGCAGATGCAAGAGTAAGAGACCACCCTTAGCAAGAGTGAGACCCCCCTCTATACTAAAAGCAGAAAAATGAGCCAGGTGTAAGGTGTCTGTAGTCCCAGCTACTTGGAAGGCTAAGGCAGGAGGTTCACTTGAGCCCAGGAGTTTGAGGTTGCTGTGAGCTATGATGCCAGGGCACTCTACCAAGGGTGACAAAGTGAGACTCTGTCTCAAAAAAAAAGAAGAGAAAAAGCCTGAGGGAGGTGGAGGTGTCCGTATGATGGGATGTAGGCAGACAGCATTGCAAGAAGATGAAGAGGCCCAGTGAAGAGCAGGGAGGGCCCAACAAGGGCCGGGGACAGGTGGGGAGGTGAGGGTTTTGCAGAACACTGGGAGGTACAGTGCACTGGGCACTATCTAATCTGCTTCCGGGACATCAGAACAGACTAAGGCTGTGGTAGATGGAGGTGCTATCCCAGCATTCATTTCTCTGTTGGCATCTCCCCATGCTCATATCAGTGAGCAAGTTGTGTGGGCTCTAGGAAGCATTGCAGGTGATGGTTCAGTTTTCCGAGACTTGGTTATTAAGTAGGGTGCAGTTGACCCACTGTTGGCTCTTCTAGCTATTCCTGATATGTCATCTTTATCACGTGGTTACTTATTAATCTTCCCTGGACACTTTCAAACCTTTGTCACAACAAGAATCCCGCACCCCCATTAGATGCTGTGGAACAGATTCTTCCTACTTCAGTGCGTCTCCTGCATCATGATGATCCAGAGGTATTAGCAGATACCTGCTGGGCTATTTCCTACCTTACTGATGGCCCAAATGAACGGATTGAAATGGTTGTGAAAACAGGAGTTGTGCCCCAACTTGTGAAGCTTTGGGGAGCTACCAAATTGCCAATTGTGACTCCTGCATGAAGAGCCATAGGGAATATTGTCACTGGGACAGACGAATATGCTTAGGTTGTAATTGATGCAGGAGCACTTACTGTCTTTCCCAGCCTGCTGACCAACCCCCAAACTAACATTCAAAAGGAAGCTACATGGACAATGTCAAACTTCACAGCTGCCCGTCAGGACCAGATACAGCAAGTTGTAAATCATGGACTAGTCCCATTACTTGTTGGTGTTCTCTCTGAGGCAGACTTTAAGACACAAAAGGACGCCGTATGGGCTGTGACCAATGATACAAGTGGTGGAACAGTAGAACAGATTGTATACCTCGTTCATTGTGGCATAATAGAACCGTTGACGAACCTCTTAACTGCAAAAGATACCAAAATTATTCTGGTTATTCTGGATGCCATTTCAAATATCTCTCAGGCTGCTGAGAAACTAGGTGAAACTGAGAAACTTAGTATAATGATCGAAGAATGTGGAGGTTTGGACAAAATTGAAGCTCTACAAAACCATGAAAATGAGTCTGCGTACAAGGCTTCATTAAACTTGATTGAGAAGCATTTCTCTGTAGAGGAAGAGGAGGATCAAAATGTAGTCCCAGAAACTACCTCTGAAGGCTGTACCTTCCAAGTTCAGGGTGGGACTCCTGGGCCTTTTAAGTTTTAGATTGTATAGCTGAGGCACAAAGTTGTCGTGTACTGCGTTTGGTATAAGTTTGTCTTACTACTTCTCTACTACAAACTCCTTTTAAATGTAGTTTGTTATTGTAGCACTTTTTACAACAAAACTGTACTTGAACAGTTCCAAACTGTACATACATACTGTGTGGAGCCTGTCCTCTGAAAGGGTTCTTATTTCTATGTGGAATTTCATATCTTGCAGCGTCCTGTAAATAAAGATTAAAGTCTACCCTTTTCTTTACTTAAAAAAAAAAAAGAGTTGGAAGTACACAAACCTTTAGTGACTTGCCCAAGGTCACAGAGCTTTGTAATTAAACACCTGTTAGTGAGAAGAGCGGCATAAAATAGTGTTCTATTTTTTATCATGTAGAGAAGTTATAATATTTGTCACTGCTGTCTTATTTGTAAAATGACACTAATAATTCTACAGATTTCTTTTCTGGGAATACCACTACATTAAAAAAAAAAAAAAACCCACAAATGTTAGTGGTTCCATAGAGATAAAGGTGTTATTATTAATAAACTGTCTTTTGATTTATACTTCATTTTGTGTATCTTGAAAATATCAATAAAACAAATAGAAAATTAAATGGCAATAAAACGAATTTCTTTTTTCAATGTGTGTAAGCAGTGTGCAGTTCTTCAGAAGTTTCCTCCCCCAAAAGGAAGTCTTTTTACAAATGTCTCGGGGAAGAGACAGAATCCAACAAAGTCTTTTCAGTTTAATCAAAATATGAAATTTAACTAAATTAAGGTGATATAAGCTAGCCTTATATCAACTTGAAACAAATGGGTTTTTTCCATCCTTTAAATCAACCTATTATTTCTGATCTTAATTTTTCTTTAAGGTAAAATAAATGTGAATTGAAATGTAAAATTCAGTCCTTTCTTTTCTGACACTTGTCAGGGTCTTTGAAAACAAAAATCCCACTAACCTTATACCATTAGGGACCCTTTCCCCCCATCTTTAGAGTAAAGACAAGATAAAGAAAAAAGGAGAAGAATTTACGATACGATGTCTTTCTCATAAATTATTTAAAAATTTGAAGTTATGCTAAAAATCTTTTTGTAAGCCTTGGTCCACCATTTCTTTACTATGTTTTATAGTAGACAAATCATTTATTTCGTCTTTCAACTGCCATCCGTAACAATAATTTAAAACCAGCTAATAAACATTATGGTTTGTTAGAACTGCTACCGATTAAATCTTAAGTGTCTAATACATACAAATATAAACAGAATGTAATTAGAGCTATTTAAAGAACCCATTTTTAACTTAGATTAACCATACTTTCCATTTGCTGAGGATAAACACTCATAACTGAAACCCATTGCTGAGCAAGAAGCAATTACTTCAGTTTAAAATATTAATATGCACCGCCTTTTAAAAAGCCATGGAAAATCATTTATGTAGTGCTCTGTGCAGATTCAAGTCAGACCCCAAAGAAAGAATGGGCTGGCGTCCTGCGCCCTAATCGAGAAGCAATCAGCTGAGGCACTGCACGTCCTCACCCTTCACGAGGCCCATTAAACTCTCTGCTTCGATTAGCACAATTTCCAACACGATATTCCTGTATGTGTTGAAGTGTGATTTAAAACCACACACGCACACTCCGCAAGCAAGGGGAATTTTACTGTTGAAAAATCAACTTCATCAACCTGTTTCTAGGAATAACTGAGGCACATTTATAATCTCCACGTACAGCTTATTTCAGCATATTGAATAAAGACAGTCTGGGAGAGGAGGGAAGGCAGACACCCCACACACCTCCACTGCACATTTCTGGCCTAAAAATACACACAAAAATGTTTCGGGTCTGACTGAATGCAACTCACTCTACAATTCTGCCGCATTTTCTGTGGTACGGCAGGCTGACTGAGAAGCTTAGTTTGGGGTAGAACTATATTCAGTGGAGTTAAATGCATGCATTTTTAGTTGCTGATATGAGTTAACCACAGGTCAAACCCAGTTACAATGGGCACCATTATCACAAAATGCTCCCAAGCTGGTCCCTGAGAGTCCTCAGAATAGGGCTTTGTTGACTTCATCCCAGTGACACCCACTAATGGAAGAGGCCAGACAGACCTATTAACCCTCACTGGGCTGGAAATGGCCAGCGTCTTTGGAAGCCACTATGGTGCTGGCTGGGGATGCGGGCGTTCCCAGCATCACAAGACAGAAGTCCATGGAGCAGACTCGTGCTGCTAAAAGTTCCTATCTGCCTACGGCTGTGAGTATAATTGTAGTACTATTTTAAAATGACACCTATTTTGCTCATCACAACCCAATTTCAACATGGATGAATTGAGTAGAAGATTGGCAGTTGTGACGATATGCCTTGAACTGAAAATAACATTTATGATTTTATGACTGCACCTTTAGATTCGATTTATAAAGTTATAATCAATTATTTTTCCTCTGAATTATAGAAAGCTCCACTTTCATTACAGTTATGGAAATGCAACAGCTTCAAGGACCAGGATGAAAAAAAGCTCAGGGGCATGATTTTATGGTTGGTCTTAGGCAAAATTACCAAGCAAGGGACCTTTGACTTTGATGCTTGTCTGATTCTCTTCAATGATCTTCTACTCTAGCTAGGTATACAAAAGCTTCACAGGGCCCTCTGGGTTGCTGGACATACCCTACCCCCACCCCACATACTTTAATCTTCCTTTGGTGAGGCTCCCTGCCTCAAGAGAAAACTCTGCTATCACCCTTCTCCTCTGTGTTGCCTGATAGTATTTTCACTGTCCCCTTTGCCTCTTTTGCATGACACTATCTCCTCCAAAAATGAATTCTTATGAATCTGGTGGTAACAGCCAGTGATTCACGGTTCACCCACGGTCCATACTATAGTTGCATTTGTAGAAGCTTTCTAGATAAATGCCTAATCAAGAGTATAGTTGCCAATGGTAGACATTTTGGGTTGATTCTGGAGATACTGAATTTTAAGGGCCTTTCAAAACATTCTGTAGAGGTGACTGCAAAGTCTATGGCACACTTACAGCTGGCCATATGTCTTTTTTTAGTCATCTTTGAGTAAAAGAGTCAGGTTATGTGACTTTGGCTTACAGTTAAATCATGCCAAAATAAGGCCTTTTATCCCAAAACTCCAGATGCTAGTGAAGATGTGGAGAGAAGGGAATACTTTTACACTATTGGTGGGATTGCAAACTAGTAACAGCTTCTTTGGAAAGAAGTATAGAGAATCCTCAAAGAACTCAAAATAGATCTTCCATTTGATCCCACAATCCCATTACTAGGCATCTACTCAGGAGATTAAAAAAAATCATTTTATCATAAAGACATTTGCATTAGATTGTTTATCACAGCTCAACAATTGCCAAGATGTGGAAACAATTGTAATGCCCACCAACCCAGGAATGGATTAATAAGCTGTGTGAGATATATATACCATGGAATACTATTCATCCAGATGGAGAATTTACATCTTTTGTATTAACCTGGATGGAGTTGAAACACACTCTTCTTAGTAAAGTATCACAAGAATGGAAAAGCAAAGGTCTGATAACTAGAATCTACAGCAAACTCAAATTAATCATAAGAAAAGAATAAACAACCCTATTTATTTGTGGGCAAGACATTTGAACAGAAAATTCTCTGAATATGACAAGAGAGTGGCCAATAAATACATGAAAAAATGCTCATCTTCTTTAATCATCAGAGAAATGCAAATCAAAAGAGAGCTATCACCTAACTCCAGTAAGATTAGCTCACATCATGAAGTTCCCAAACTGCAGATGCTGGTTTGGATGTACTGCTGTTGGGATTGCAAACGAATACAGCCTTTCTTTCTTTTATAGAAAGAAGTATGGAGAATTCTGAAGGAACTAAAAGTTGACCTTCCATTTGCTCCCACAATTCCATTACTGCATATCCATCCAGAAGAATAAAAATAATTTTACAACAAAGACTTTTGCACCAGAATGTTTATTGAAGCCCAATTCATAATTTCCAAGCCATGGAAGCAGCCCAAATGCCCATCAACCCATGAATGGATTAACAAATTGTGGTATATGTACACTATGGAATACTATTCAACCATGAAAAAGATGGAGACTTTACATCTTTCACGTTTACCTGAATGGAGTTGGAACAGATTCTTCTTTGTAAAGTACCTTAAGAATGGAGACAAGTATCTAATGTACTCAGTACTGTTATGAAACCAAGGTATAAACACATTCTCATAGGAATGATAAAACACAAAGGGGGAGGGGAAAGCAGAGGGTCATTGGTGGGAGGATGGGGGCATTTGGTAGGATTTCACCTAAAGTGCACAATGTAAGGGTATATTTCAAAATAACTAGGAATAAATTGTAAATGTCTTACTACAAAAAATAAGTAAGTGAGGTGATGGGTATGTTAATCAGTTTGATTTAAGCATTCCACACTGTATGTCAAATCATCATATTGTACCCCACAAATGTATACAGTTATGATTTAATTAAAAATTAAATTAAAAATTTCAAAAGAAAGAATGGACAATGTCCTCAATACTGACATGAAGCCAGTACATGAACTAATACATGCCCACACAAGAGAAAAACTCAATTCAATTCAACATAGGGGAGCGGAGGGAGGCAGAGGAGGGGTGTGCTCCTGCTTCATGGGCACAATATAAGGGTATAGGCTCACTTTCTGGGTGCAGGACACAACTACAACAGGGACACTGCCCAATAAATGCAAATATTGTAATCTAATTGTACTCTCACATTAATCTGAAATAAAAATTCAAAATAGTGATTTTACTAAACAAACACTGTCTTTCTTAATTTCTAAAAACATAACAGATTCAATTGATTGAATTTTTCACTGTTCAGCCCACTGAGCAGAGTAACTTGGAAATGCCAACAATAAGAAAGATCGCTTAGGAACATTAAGATGGGCGCCTATACCGACACACCCTCCAGGGCCATCCACCCAAACACAAAAGAGATAGTGCAAGTGTTGCTTTGCCCAATATAACATGGACCAGAGTTCTACCAAGATTAATTTGAAACATACTTACTAATGGAGGTTCCTTGAGGAGTGACTAAGTTACACTCCTTTATAACTTTATAAAATTTTATAACCCATCCACTAAATAGCTGGAATTAGTTGACTTTACTGTTTGGTAAATGCTTGATAGCCAATAGATTTAATACATTGTTAATTATCCTATTCTCCTTAAAATAGTATTTTCATTTTTATAACCAAGAATATTTAGAGGCTAATTAGAAATCCAGTAATGTGAATTGTAAATTATGTGTAATTACAATAAAACTACTGAAGAATAACACACATTACTTATAAATTGTAACACTGTGATAAATTAAAGCAATTACAGGTAAACCAATAATGTTCTTTAATTAAGTAGTTATGAATGAGAATTTGTGCTTTGCATTTACAATAACCTATACGGTTGAGGATTGCATTTATAGCTTCTGCAGAAATCGATTGCACTCCACCGTGATACTCTGCTAAGAATAACTTCTAAGTTCATTACTGTCATTATGCCATTATCATGTAAAAACACCCAGGATTCTTAAATGTAAGTGTGCTGACAACCAATCAACCATGCTTCTTAATATAATTATAATTATGTCACTATCTCTTCTTATGCCTTTATGAATCTGAGAAAAAGTTCCTATTTCCACAAGTCTTCAGTATTGGTTGCAAAGGAATAGGAGATGCTCTGTCACAAGCTTATTGAAAATACTATTGTATTTGACATTAATAAGGCTATTCATCCTCATAATTATCTTCCTGCTGCCTGCCGTTTACGAGATGAGAGCAGCGTCTCTTACGTTGCCATATCTGTTTATTATGTTATATATTGTTAGAATGTTGAGGTCATTCCTCAACATATCCAAGTTGCAATCAGTGTCACACTATGAGCGCAGAAGAAACCAACAGACTGTCTTCCCGCTTTTAATTCGAGTCATGTGTACCCTGAGTGGGTGTGTTCCAACAGGTTTCTGGAGGAGAGAGACCATGTAAATTAGGAAGACAGGAAGAGCCAGAAGGTTTAGATAATGAGAACTTGTTGATCTTAATTTAAGAAATCTACAAACTTATTTCATTTATTTTGTATTTTTTGAGACAGAATCTCCCTCTGTTGCCCTGGGTAGAAACAATGGAGTCAGAGCTCACAGCAGCCTCAAACTCCTGGGCTCAAGTGACCCTTCCACCTCAGCCTCGGACTATAGGTGCCCACCACGCCTGGCTAGTCTTTTTACTTTTAGTAGATATGGGTCTTGTTCTTGCTTAGGCTGGTTTTGAATTCCTGACCTCAAGCAATATTCCCACCTCAGCCTCCCAGAGTGCTAGGATTACAGGCATGAGCCACCTTGTCTGGCCTTGCAAGTTTATTTTGAAGAGGAATAGTTAAAGGATGAGTTTTTTTAAAAAAGTAGAAAGAGAAAAGCTGACTTATCTAGGTATATACATCATTAATGTGCTTTGAGTCACTAGCAGTTCAAGTTCTCCAATAAGTAGGAGAGGCTTAGACCTTAACAACAAAACATTCCAAATACAGCATTTTGAATATTCTTGAGTGGTGTTTACCCAACCAGGAAAAAGTCACTTGCAACTGTGAAGACTACACACTCAGTGATGATTGTCAGGGCTGGGAGTTCACCCTGCGTGTAACCAGTAACACTGCGCCGTTGCTGCAGAAGGCTTCTGGTCAGAGACAAAGGGCTTTATCACACAAACTCCACACACACGGGAGTGTCGTCATGCTTGTCCCTTCAAGTTTGATGGAGAGACACAGAAGGGAAGCAGGTGGATGTTCTTCACACAGGGGTTTGCAGGCAGCTGAGAAACCTAAGCTCAGGGAACCCGTTGCTCGTGTAGCAAGCAGTAAGAAAGGAAGCTCTTTGTCCCAGAGAGAGATACTAAGTCATCTCACAAGGTTGCTCTCTGTACACACGACCTGAGAGATGGCCTTTGTACAGAGGAGCCAGGGTGTTTCATTCTTAGCAAACCCAGCAAGATGTATAGGAGCCCTGGAGAGCTAGAGAAGACGAACTTTGCCAACAATTAGCATAAATACACTCGACGTACAACCAGGTAGACAGGCAGCGTTCATCCACTCTGCCCAGGACCACGCTTACCTCCATACGCCTAGTTAGAGTTGTCTTTTGTGTTTAATTCTTCTAAAACATGTCCTATGTGTTTTTTCGTCAGTTTTATGTTGCAAGCTTTTTGAGAAATAGGGACTGCTTCTCTTACTTTCCCTTTGATCAATGGCTTTGGGGTTGCCAACAGACATCCCTTCAGGGGCAGAGAGATAACACGAATGAATAAGTGAAGGAAGAGATGGAGAGGGAGAAAAGAGGAGGAGGAAGGTCTTGTTTTTGAAGAAGTCAGAAATCCAGAATAATATGGAAAAGATTGATGTATTAATCGAAAACCTATAAGCACATTAAAACCATCTCTGCCCAAAGCTAAAATAATCAGTACATTTAATTTAATATGAAATAGTCACTCAATTTGGGGGAATAAATGAAAATAATAATGGAATACTTGACTTCTAAGCTCGTTGTTAAGCTTTAATTGATTTAAATAATTGGAATTTATTTAATAAACATTCTTAGTTAAAAAATAGTCCTCTTGTAGAGTAAGATAATGAAGAAGTTAATTTATTCTTTTCTTACTGTTTAAGTTTTGAGCAATTTTTAAAAAACAATATGTTTACCTTCTGTTCTTGAAAATCAGTTCTAAGTAAACAGTATCTCAACAGTTTGAATTGTTCCTACTGTTCTCCAAAAGTTGAGGAAAAACAATTAAATATTTATTATCTTATATTTTGTTATTTACTGTTATGATGAATATGTAAATTTTATTAATGCTATTCAGAAAGCCATGAAAAAATTATAGTTCATGAATGAAAAATTAAATGTAACAGCTATTTATTTGAAATCATTATAACCCACTAATAAAACACCTCATCCAGCACTTGGCTATATGTGAATAAGGCAATGGAGGAGATTCAAGAGGAGAAACTGAGGCAGGTGAGAAATAGAAAAGTAGTCTAAGAATATGTTTGCAGGATAAGAAAACGAGGGAAGACGCGGAGAGGCTGAGTGAGGGAGGGAGCCGAGCTCTCCCGGCATTGCCAGGTACAAGGTCTTGGCTCCCAGATCTGGCAAGAAAGTTGTCTTCCTACTGCTAGGGTATCCTAGTTCCTCCCTGCCCTTGAGATTTTATCTCCAGGAAATAGATGAGAAAAAGGGCAACTACATTTCACTGAAAGCCTGAAATCTGAAAGTTTCTGGGTTTCATTAAAAGTGAAACAAACAAGGCTGTTGTGATTATGGGTGGCTCAGGCCCATAATCCCTACACTCCGGAAGGCAGAGGTGGGAGGATCCCTTGAGCTCAGAAGTTCAAGATCAGCCTGAGAAAGAGTGAGACCCCATCTCTACTAAAAATGGAAAAACTAGCCGGCATTGTAGGCATTGTAGTGGGCACCTGTAGTCCCAGCTACTTGGGAGGCTGAGGCAGGAAGAGGCTGAGCCTAGGAGTTTGAGGTTGCTGTGAGCTGTGACACCAAGGCATTCTAGCAAGGGTGACAGAGTAAGACTCTGTCTAAACAAACAACAAAAAGTAAACAAAAAAGAGATACTTTTACAATTCACACTGTTATGTGCTCCAGAGAACTGGTGTGGTGCCACCGGGCCATTTCTACCCATCCCTCCCACACTGCTCTCCCTTTTCCTTTCCTCCACTCATCCCCTTCAAATACACAGTATAATAATAGACTTACATCTCCTGTCTGCTGAGAAGGAGCTCTTCTGGATCTTTCTGCCAAAACCGTAAGCTGCCCTAGTACAGGGACCTTTGTCTGCCTTGTTCGCTGCTGTTTATCAAGTGCCTGGCTCACTGTAGGGGCTCCCTGAATATTTACAGAATGATCTAGAAAGGATGGGTAGGGTAAAAGGAACTCCAGTATTGGGAGATATGGCAATAGACCTGAGAAGAGATTTCCTCAAAATTGGGAAAGATGGACAAACGATGGAATTTGTTAATTATTTTTTAGGAGACCTCTCAAGTTATTTAGACATAATTCAGACACTCAATCTTTCTGTCCTGGTGCTTCTTCCTCTCCATTTGATCCACTGGCAAGAATCCTTCTTCTGGACGTGTGAACACTTCCCTGTCTATTCAACTCAAGTCCTTACATCAGAGAAATTGTTGTGAACTCTAAAACACAACAGTGACCTTTTATCTCAGCCCAAATTGGTAAAGCCTTAGAATAAAATATGCCGATACTAACGCAGGCAGCATCTGGCTCCTCTTGTCCTCTAACTCAGCCAAGAATCCTTCAAGGTCATTTGAATTCTGCCTTCTGACCACCTATATCGCCTTGTCCTCCTAATGTCTTCACAGGGCCTCTATCTGACCACTGCCAATTTTTATTTCATGAAAAGAGCATGAGCCTCGGAGAAAACAGCCCTGGCTTCCAACTTTAGCTCCGTGACTCCAACCAAATCCTAAAACCCCGTGTGGTTGGTCCTATCATCTGTAAATAGGTGATAGGCTGTGGTGATCAACAAGGAACCACGCTATGCAAAGGAAGCCCCCCAGAAGACGTGCTCTGCAGTGGTCCTTTCCATGCCATCTCCTTCCTGCGGTCCCCTGGTTCGGGTGAAACCTGGTCTCCCTTCAAAGCCTCGCCTTGGCATCTGTATGGTTCACACCGTGCACCCTGTCTTCTGCAGAATGGAGCTCCGGCCACTGCTCCACTCTGTCCCTCTCCTGGCACTGGCCAGCTTTCCTTCCGACTTGTTCTTTCTGCTCTGCTTTCACACACAATCTCCTCTTGCCATTCTCCGTTTAGTGGCTATTGACACATCCATTCTTTCATTCATTCAAAAGGAATGGAAAACAGATGTGGGCAATGCTAGCTGCGGGGCTCTAAGCATAGATATGACACCGTTTTAAGTCTTGTGCCATCACAAGAAAGACAAGATGTACAAACAAATCATTATTTAATAAATGTGACATAAAACAGTGGAACTCTGTGAAAAGTTCAACAGAAACAGCAAAGTGAGGGATTAGTCCTGCCTGGGGCATAGGGGCTGCGTCACGCAGGATGGGACGACCGTGGCAGGTCGCCAGACTGCTGCTGGGCACTGGATGGCGCTTTATGTTACCTTAAAGGGTCAACAGCAGCAAAGCTAGAAGATTTAAAGAATGAAGACCTGGTAAAGGAGGACACACAATGTAGAGTTCATTGCAGCAAATCGTGGTGTCAGGTGAGCGTAAACCAACTGGGAGAATTTTGAAGTCTATAGGCAATGAGAACCATTGAAAAATTTAAAACCACAGAGTGATTTCAGTATATTTGGAATTTAGAAACATAACTTTGGGTAGAAAGAAGAATGGCTGAAGAAGAGAAAAGCTAGAAGATTAAAATCAAACATGTGATCCTCACGTTGTTACTGTTTTTGACCTCTATTTGTGCATTTCTGGAGGTGTGCTAAGGCTTTCTGCAGGGGAGTCGCCCACACATGGTCTTCAGGATGCTGCAAATCCCCTTCAAACGCGCATTCCAGGCATCTCCTGCACAGCGCACCTTTCTTCTTATCTCCCAGGTAGAGGTTCACGTCTGAGCTGCGCCTCTCATTTTTCTTCCACCCCCCATCTCTGACTAGTCTTCCCATCTCATGTTGCTTTGTTCCTGAGCCATAATTCTTCAGTCATTCCATTCCCGTCCATCCTCACTGCCATCATTCTGGGTCTCCCATCGTAATTATCACATATTAATCGTAGTAGAGATTTGTGTATGAATGTCTTACGATTCCTCAGAGGCTAAGCATCATGAGGGGAGCATTTATCAGAGCTGAGAATGAAAATTCCTGATGAAACTTCGAGGCTGATCATATCAGACTCTCCTCACATAAGTTTATCAAGCCAAGTATCCTGTTTCTCTTCCTCATTCCTCTGATGTAAAATTTGAGCCAGAAATTGCCATAGTGATTAATTGACAGTAGCTTAAATAGCTTTCGTCCTGACGGAGGTGGCCTATCTCTGTCTCTGTTTTCATTATGGTACCAGATCTCTTTGTTTTGGAGACAGTACCTTTAGTGTGTAATCTTGAAATGTGGTTGAGGTTCAGAGATTCTGTCCTCCTTAGATTTTGGCAAAATGCCTTCTTTGGGGTAGGCTGTAAATATTTGCTGAATGAATAACCACTTATCTAATCTAATTGATTTCTATGCCACTACTATTTGTATGTTATTTGTGTATTTTATTGTACACAATTATTGAAACATTAGCAAGTCCTTTCTGCCTGTTTAAATGGCTCATTACCTTCTCTATCATGTTATATCCTGGCTTATATAAGAACATCTGTGTCTAATATATTCCTATAAATCATCCCTGTTCATTTTCATAAGGACATTAGACTCAGCAAATATGTGTCATGTGAATCTTTATGTGGCAGCCTCTGCACATGACTAAAACTTCCCAGAGCCAGAGATAACTGCACTGAATCAGCTGTTCCTGAGTTTACTTTTAACCGTTGCTCAAATTAGATATCTACGAGCTCCCCTTAGAGTCCAATCCCAGGCTGCCAGCTGCTCCAGATGTAGGGAGCTTTTATAGCCTTCAAACACATTTTATCTGTCATCATTTCCATCAACAGGAATATCTTTCTCTCTATTCTCTCTCATAGAACCTGGTAAACAAGGAGAGAGAAAAGCTGGGCTTTATTGTAACTCCAGAGAGGTCAGTCTGTAGGGGAAGAAAAAGCACAGCTTGTCTGTCTCTGATTCTCTTCTATGCAGTTCTTCAAAGACTTATCAACCACGACCTTAATCCATTTGTTGAAGATGCCCAATTTTCCAAATGATCTTTTCTTTGAAATTCATTGGAAATCCAACGTGAAGCGATAGAAAAGAGATGAAGAAAAATGCAGGTAGCTTGAAGTTCTAATTTTGTCTCTCTACTCCAATCAAATGCTCTGACTGAATTCCCCACTTTTTCTCATCTATTAAATGGGCAGTGATTTTCAGAGAGTCAGAGAGGAAGAAATGATTATAAAGAATCTTCTGAAATAAAATAAACGGCAAATGAATTTACATACCTTTTGACCCTAATCACAGAGCTAGGTCACGTGCCAAGATGTCAATACGGAAAAATTGCTCCTTGCAGGAGTGTCCCTAATAGCAGACAACTACGAGTGAGCCAGGAGATGATTAAAAGAGGGCTGGATATGCATTATGGGCTATCCATATAATGGAACACTATGCAGTCACTTTCAAAGTCACACGGTTTTGCACAACTTATAAGAAAATATTTCCAAGCAGTGGTATAAAGGGCAAAAAGTTACACAGCATAAATAAAGAAAAGAATATATGTGCACTTAGGGGGCTCTGTTAGCAGGCATATTTAGACTGAAACATGATGCTGATCAAATGGCCAACTCTGGATGGAGTAACAGAGGAGAGGGAGGTGTTACCGGTACGTGTTACGTGTTTGCACCTACATATGTTTTATCTTTTCTTGTAAAACACCAAGTGTTACATGAATGAACAGCAAGTATAATAAGGAGGCTCTGATTTTTTTCTGGTATATGTTTGTTAAAATCAAGATACGCAGGGTATCCCCAAATGCATACACATTTTAAGAAAGGGAAAACTGTATTAAAATCGCAATACTCAATTCATACTGATAACAAAGAGTGAACACAAGTCACGCTCGAGCACCTCTTGTAACTGCAGAAGTCCAGTGCGATTTGAGTATTACACATTTATTATAGTTTTTTCCTTTCTTAAAACATGTATACTGTTTTGGCACCATCTGTATATTACCTGAAAATAAATGTAAGAAAATTTTACAAAATTTCAGTGGATGTCTCGACATAAAGATTGACTGTGTCATATTAAGAATGTGAAAATTCAGTAGTCGACTCCGAGAACTTACGTCTGACAGATGTGTTATTTGTAGAAATGAGGCACTGGGTTATGTTTACAGTGCTGGGAGCTCTAACAAGGAGGCGATGCATGCCTGCAAGAAGCTTTTCTTGAGAACTTATTTTTTTCTTTGCCTGAAAACATCTAGTTTTTAGGCACAAAAGGATTGGAAGGCATCTTTTGCTCACTGAATTACAGTATTTTGTGAAATCTAAAAAATCATTGCTAGGTGATATACAAACAAATATAGCGTGAAGTTAGTGGGAAACTCATCCCCAGCGGTACACTTGGAATAAAAGGAACTGAGTCGTGGAACTTAGAACCCAAAGAGCCTTCATGTGCCCCGCACGAGTTGTTGGACGAGGCGGCCGGAGTTAGGGAACTCTGATGATTTGCCCAAGGTGATCCTCCATTTCAGCACAATGTTTTGTGCACGGCAGAATATGCTCTGTGGTCAAGTTTTTGAAGACAAAGTCCATCTGATTTAGTCCCCACCATAACCATGTATGGTATTTATTTTATGAATAAAGATATTAAATGTCATAGAGATTAAACGATTTGTACAAAGACATAGGGCTCACAGATAGCAGGACTGGCGTTTAAACTCCTGCCTGTCTCACTCCACTGTTTATGGTCTCAACAACATGAGAAAAGACACACAAGTGGGAATTAACAAGGTGTGTAGAGAAAACGGCCAGCTGACGGCTTGTGAAAGTCACGGAAATAAATTCTTTTAGGTACTAGTAATAAGACGGTAAGGAATGAGTTCAGAAAGAGAATGCAGAAGTCAAGTTGAAAAAACAATGAAATAAAAATGTTCAGAATGCTCCATGGAGCTAACGATTATAAATGTGACTTTCAACTATTCTAATACTTATAGTCAAATAGTGGGAGCATTAATAAAACCCTCTATGCCTTGCTTGTGCTTCTTTTCCCTACTGCTCTGATCTGTAATCCACTTGAAGGTTAATAGCTCTGTCCTGGAGGCGTAGTTAGTGTGCTTAACTTTTAAGGGTCATACACATAACCATGATAACCTAATTCATCACCTGTACAGTGCAGCTCTATCTTTTACTCTAAAGATGGCACTTGCTGTACTCCCCGTAAATGCAGATTAAAACATCACGCACAAGATGAGCAAAAATTTTTGCATAATGATAGGTTTAATTTTGTTTATCCTATTAGCATCTAGTCTTAAAAAACTAGGCCCTGAAGTTCCCTATTTATGCTCTTAAATTCAGAATAGTCGAAAATGTCATTTTTATTATTCCTTATATTAGAGTGCTTAAAATTAAAAACATTCATCAGAAAATTGCTGTCTTCAAAATGTAGTGCCCAATATGGAATGTAAATATTAAATTTAAATATTTTAAAATTAAATTATTATTTAATTTATAATTGCGTGAGTGCAGTGTAGCTGGGCTACGTGGGTGGACAGCTCTGTTCACAGGGAGAAATACGTCCCTCAACACTACTTTAAAAACCGCAAACCAAAAGCTTTCAGTTCTCAGATTGAGGACAGAAAGGTTACTTGACAACAAAGGGCAACCCTCACTGCCAGACACCTCAAATCAGTCCCTAATGATTAAAAGTAGCTTTAAAAAATATAGGCACATTGAATTTTCAAAACTGCCTTTATGCAACTAACAAAATGGGAATTGGCTGATTTTTTCATCACGAAGCCCAGAAATAAATGAGAGCAAGGAAGAAAGAGATGTGGCAAATACAGTCACCTGTACCCCCAGGGCTGGAATCTAAACATGCAAAGGTTTGAAAACAGAACTTGCTTAGCTAACGTCCTCGTCCTAAGGTGTAGTTAACATCAAGGAAATACTCGAAATTACATGTTGTCTTAATCAGATGGTAACAAAACCATCCTGTGCAAATATTTGTCTTTATATAAATTTCAGATACAATGCCAGCTCTAGCTTGCATTAATAATCAGGAAATACTTCTTTAAATGTGTCGAGCACCCCACGTTGTTTATCTGACTCTTGACACAGGGCAGCACCTTTGCACTCAGGCACGAGCTTCGCCTCTTTCAGCGCCTGCTCAGATCCCACTTGTTCTGTGATTTTTGCTCTGACTGCCCAGGCCCCAGGTGGGAGTAATTCCCCTTCCTCCGGAAGCTTGTGGGCTTATCTCCTAGGGTGATGGCGCTGTCTGCATTCGCACCTCCTTCCTTCCCGCTGTCCCTCTCTGAGCTGCCCTATGTCTGAGCTGCCTTCCGTCATCCCCTCTACTTCTTCCTTTCTCTACCTCTCACCCTTCAGCTACACCAGGAACAGGGTTTTGGCCAGAATTGGCAACCACGGATCCTGTGGGTAGACAGGATCTGTCCTACAGATACGCTTTGCATGGTCTCTTGCATGGTGCTTGACCATGTTCAGTTAATTTTTAAAACTTTGGAAAATTTCATTTGAACATATGAAACTCTGAGCCCATTTTCTGCATAGCAACAATTAGCTCGGGGCAAACCCCTCTCCGGATTCGCACACTTGTGCTGTCCTCCCTGCTCTCTGATGTGCCCCTGCCCTGAAGCATCATTATGAGTTAATGACTGTCGTGTTTTTTTCATGGCCCACAAATATCTATCATCACCTGGATATCCATTAAAAGTGAGTTGATAAAAGAAAGCAAGAAGGTCCACTGGAATTTTCCAACCAATAGCCCTCGATTTTGACATGGCTTGGCTCCTGTGGGCATGTGAGTTTGGGCTTTGTGCTAACAGTGTGAAACTTAAGAGCACACAGCCTGCATGGTCTCCGTGGCCTTTGGATTTTAGCCTCTGCTGCATAGCTTAGCTGTGGAGCCTAGACTTCTGGCTTCTCATCTCAAAAGTACATGTAATCCCAAGTAGTTTTCTCTTGAGGATTAAGTCAGGTGAATGAATAATACTTAGGTTGTTTTTTGCATCATCCTCGGCACACAGTAAACTGTAGTTATTGTTACTACCCTTATCATGTTTAAATTTAATAAACCCTCATGAACTAAGCTGTCACATGGAATCACCTCAGCAGCACAGGTCAGAGTAGCAGGTGGGACCAGTGATGCAGGTCATTGGTCTAACACATGCTCCTGAGTCAAGGATGGGAGTCACTGGTCTAACACACCCTCATGAATTGTCAGTCACTGGTCTCATGGTATGTACACACGCACTGGACCCCTACTACGTGCCTGGCACTGCTCTACACACTTGGAATTTCCACTGTAAACAGAGAAGACCTAATCTCTGCTCTTTATGCAGCTCACTTACTAGTGGAGGAGATAACAAGTAATTACTACAAAACAAATGTATACTATTATGCCAGAAGCAATATGTGCTATAAAAAATAAGGCAAGGCAAAGGAATACAGAGGGCATGGAGACATATACCACTTCACAGCACAGAGGTCCCCATGCATTTTAGCACCAGTGACTGATTTCATGAAATACAATTTTTCCATGGGCCTGAGTTGGCACAATGGTTTGAGGAGGATTTAAACACATTATATTTATTGTGCACTTTATTTCTGTTATTATTGTTTCAAACTTTATTTGTTGATTTATTTCAGATTGATATGAGGGTATAAATGTTTAGGCTACATTGTTTTCATCTCTAAAGTAAAGTTCGAGTTGCAGTTGAGCCCTTCACCCAGTGGCGTGCTGAGCACCCTCACACTGGGCACCTTGGGGGAGATCCCACCAGTCACCCTCCTTCCTCCCCTCTCTCTCATCTCCCCTCCCACTTATTATTACATTGTAATATATAATAATTATCCAACTCACAATGCAGAGTCAGTGGCAGCCCTGAGCTAGTTTTCCTATAGCTGGATGGTCCCAGACCGACTCCAGCATCACTGCTCAGTTCCATCTAAGGTCATCAGGCATCAGATTCTCCTGAGAAGGCCCAGCCTGATTCAATTCACCCTCACCTTTGCATTTGCAGTTTACAGTGGGGTTCCTGCTTTTGTGAGAATTGAACGATGCCACTGATCGGACAGGAGGCGGTGATGCTGGTGATGAGGAGCGGCTATAAATGCAGGAGAAGCTCCCGTCACCTGCCTGCCACTCATGTCCTGCTCTGCATCTCATTCCTAACAGGCCAGGGATCAGTGCTGATGCTTGGCCCAGGGGGTGGAGACCACAGTTATAGAGCGTGGAGCAGAGGGATTGTGTTTGAGCAAGGAACTGAATGTGGCAAAGGCAACAGCCCTGGAGCATCTAGGGGAAGGGCATTGCCAGCAGCTGGGCAGGGTGTTATGAACAATGACAACAACCCCACTGTGTGAGTGACTGCCTTTTCCAGGAGCTATGTTGCATTGGAACTTGTAGGCCATATGTGAGCACTTAGATTTTGAGTGTGATTAGAAAGCCTTGGAATGTCTTAATCCTGTAAGTTATATGATCTGCTTTGATCTACAAGGCTGCTGTGTGGATCATAGACTGTGGGGAACAAAGAGAAGAACCAGGAGAAAGTCAGGAGACGCTAAGGTCATGTGAGCTATGATGGACCAAAAGTGGGGCCAGCAGAGCACGGGAGAGGGTCAGATCATGGGGGCAGTCGAAGTCCTCAGGCTTTGGAAGATCTCACAATGCAACAGAGTATCAAGTTTTCGGAGTGAGGATGGGAGTGGAGACCCAAAGCCCAATTTTAGACTTGTTAAGCTTTAGATGCCAGAAGACCATCTAAGAAGAGATAATTGAACAGACAGTTGAAGTTAAGGCTGGAGTTCAAGGAACAGGCTGGGGCTAGAGAGATCAATGTGGAAATCATTATAGAGATGCCATCTAAAGCTGTGGAATTGAGCTCATCAAGGACTTGCATGTAGAGTGGATAGAAGAGAAAGGAGGTCTGAGCCCTGGGTCACACAAACACCCAGGTGTCAGGCCTGGAATGAGGTCCCTGCATGAGATGAGCAGGCATGGGCAGCCCAGTGAGCAAGACTGGGAGTGTAGCCACCTGTTGGGCCACATGATTCAAATCTTGATTTGTGAGCAAGCTTGTTCTCCAAGGTTAAGCTGATTTTTAGACCAACAATGTTTAAGGACGGACCTTAGCAGTGAAATTTTGCAGGTCCTGCAGTTTGCAGAAGTTGAGGCTGAGACACAGGCAGCTAATTACCCAAAGTCACACAGTAATTGGCTTTAGTTGATTAGGAATGATGCGTTCTGTTGCAGAGATGACAGGCGAGGCCAGAGGTGAGGATCCCACAACGAAGCTGGGATTGTTACTGGTCATTCCATGTCTAGGCAGGGACCAGGGAACGGTCATTGACATCGGCATCAGCATCACCTGCTGAACCAGTTTGTGAGAAGTGCAAGTTTTTATGGAGTGTTTTGTGTGCGATACCATTCTAGACGCCATTACACTGCAGAGGGAGAGGACAGATGTCCTCCAAGATTTTCACTCTTCTCATTGGAAGAGGAGTAGAACACACACACGAACGAGAATTTATTCAGAGATTGGGTTTAATTAAAACACCAGAAATTGAGTAGCTCCTGAAGTGGTGTAGCTGCTGCCTTCTGAGAGCACAGGAGGAGGACGTGAGCACAAGGCATGGTTCCCGCAAGTCTCTGCTGAGGAAATGAGTGCCTGCTTCGGGCCCTCAGTAAGGAACCACTAACCGAATTAAGTAACCAAATTGTGAAAGGATGTAAGCATTTTTTTTCAAAAAAATTAAAGAGTTAAAAAAAAAGTAAAGAGTTATTTTTATGCAGGTGATGCCGACATAAACACCTACTGCAAACAGAATGTTCGCTAGGTGTTTTTTTGATGACTGGCCCTTTCAGTTACTCTTCATCCCGTCCCCCCACATCACCGGGGAACACTTTCTGTTCTCTGGGAGCGCGTATTGCATATTGTAACTACTAAGTAGATGTGCACCCTCTGAGCGGGGCCTTGGTCTCGGGAGCCAGTGATGCTGATGGAAACAGAGTGTTCCTGCCTTTGTTAGGGGATCACTTTCTACCCTTTTAAATAAGTGTTTCTTTTTTTCCTTCCACTGTTCCTAAAAGTACATGCAAGTTTGAGCATGGCAAATGAGTAAACCCTTCCCTTTCACATTGGGAAATGACTTTAAAACGTGGCTAGAAGATCTGTATTGGTCTATGAACAACAAACGAGCTTCAGAAAGGAGCGAAACATCTGGGACTTTAAAAAAATGGTAACAGATTTGGAGATATATATCTTGTTATGTACACGTCTACGTCTCCAAACTGCCTGTGCGCGCGTGTGTACACTCACACACACGTATTCACCTCTTTATCTAGAACATATGGACTGCCAGATTTTTACGCCAAGCCATACGTCTCTGCCTGCTATCATCTGGCTCACATTTGATTAAAGCTACCCAGTCCTGTCTTTGTTACATATTATCTAAATCAGATGAGTGAAAAATGCCCTTTAGAGAAGAGGGGGGGAAGGAAACTTGCTGTAATGATTCATTTGCAGTTTCTTGGGGGGCATGAAGGATTCGAAAACTTGGTAGAAACATAGGCATTCATTTTATAATAATAATTGGAAGAATCTGGTCCACCCAGTGTTTTGGGTGGTATTTTGTATTTTAATCCCTAACTTTACACTAAACAAGATCCCAAGTGGGAAAACACCGTGGTGAAATCCTAGGATTTTGTATATAGTGGGCAGCTGTAGGGAGAGTGGGGATGTGCGTGTTGCCGTGAGCGGTGTTAGGAGCTTTCAGCTGCGAGTCTTTTTAGTAAGTTTCTGGAAATATTATAGAATATACATACCATGGGAGGAGGTTGATAAAGCTTTTAGGCTCTCACTGTGTAGGGGGAAGTGTCTGTGGGACACCTCAAAAATAATTCTAATAGACAAGAAGAGAGGTTCAGCTGGAGCTGTTGTGGCAAATACCTGATTCTTTCCCCCTTCATTTGGGAGATCAAATATGGAATTAGCCTCAAAAGTAGACTGCCATTTTGAGTGCCCCCAGGGGAAAGGGGAGGAGGTTTTGTCCTCCTTTTTCTCTTGCAGGGAAGGACGTTTGGAATTTGTCCCAAGGTCCTGACTAGGGTAGCATGAGCCTGGAGGGTACTACTCTCAGGGTCAGAGTCCTTGCACACCTGGCCAAGTGTTCATCATGAACTTGGTGTCTACCACTTCAAGATGGAAGTAGAGTCAAAACATTACATTTTTAATGAATTTCTATAGAGTTGCACTCGATGCAGTAGAATACAAACTACTCTGATTATGCTTACATACACTATATAAAAATGTGGGGAAATACAATACATATTGTCACCACAAACGTTATTCAAATCATTTCTCTACCATTTCTGCTGAGCAATAAAGAAATAGAGAGAAAGACTTAATTCTCAGTCTGTAAAATGTCACCCCTGGTGTTGCTTTGAGGGACCACGAGACCTCCATGTTTATTCCCCTTTCTCTTTCCTTCTCTCTTATCATTACGTATAAAAGGGTTTGCTGGTTATTTTTCCAAATCGGTAAAAACAACCTTTCGCTGTGCTTTCTGAGACGTTAGGTAAGTATTTCGAATGAACCTCCATGACCAGAGAACTGAGAAATAACGGATAGCTTCTAAGCTGGAACGTATCTGAAAGTCAAAGCTCTGACTACCTTCTCGCCTTGGAGAAGCTGAGGCGCGCCAGTGTGTGCACCTCGCGCTGTGCACAGAAGGTAGGGAGAAGCAGGTGCCTCTGGGTGTGGTGGTTCGCCACTCGAGAGAGAATAAAGAAACCGGCGATATGCAAATGTGACGCACAGTATCCAGATGTGATACTTCTGTCCCCAGTGATACTTTCGGCACCTCTGGTTCTCCAGGAGGAAGCAAGACAGAACATCTCTCTGTGGGGAGACAGGGAGGAGGAGGACCGAAGCCTGATCTCTGCTGTGCTCCGTACTGAGGGCTTTGCATGAGCAGAAACCCAATTAATACTTGTGGAACTGAATATATCGAATTGCACTAACGGAAAAAGAAGGGATTCAGAGACATCAGGAGGGTCAGCTTCAAGGAGAGACTGAAATTTTAAGTCTCTGGATTTGTCTGTTGGGAACTGGAGATATATACAGATAGATCTCGAATGGGAAACAAACACACACACTCATCGGAAGTGCTGAACACCGATATGGCTGATGCCGGCTGTGCTGTGCAAGTCTATACACGATAAGTGAAAGAATGATTTCCAACCAACGTTATCTTAATACATCTTGGGTCAAAATGTGTTTACTTTCTTTTAGATTTTTGTGAATCTTTGAAAGATGAAAACCAGGTAAAGTGCTAAAAAAAAAAATAGCATCTTTTTCAGTTAGTTAATTAAAACTCCTAATGGAAAAAGGATTTTCCACTAAATTTGAAGATTAAGTTAAGCTATTTTTGAATTTGAATTAATCTCAAAAGCCAAAATGTTTTTGGCATTGGCAAAAGGGGCTTCTTTAAAATGTTCTCACAAACCAATGACGATTTAAGATCTTCCTTAAATTTTGAAGAGAAACTCGTATTTGGGCTGTGACGAAGTGTGAAAAATTTCAGCATAGAAGTTGTTATTTCCATGAATTTATGAGTGTGTGAGAACATCTCTCTGCTAAATTAATTACAGCAATAAATACTACGACAAATATAAAATGAAAGTTTTAAAAATTTGTCCCGAGTTTAAAAAAAAAATAAAGGTTTGGTGAGAAAAATTGAGGTTCACTTTAATAATAAAATATATAGGCTGGTTGTTGAAATACTGTTAGGATCCTACACACAAAAATTAAGACTTGGATAAAATTGGGGTAAAAACTGTTGTTCATTGACTTTCATTTTTAATGTACACTGTGCCTCTTCATCTTTATTTCTCTAATTCATACATTTCTCAGTTATTCTTTATTTTGTTAGTCTAAGAGTGAATAACAATAAAAAACAAAAGAGAATGGCTTTACTCGAGTCTTAGGAACAGAAAGACAGTATGTTTCTTGGGATTTTATTTTTTGCTTCTCAGATAGCATGAAGACCCAAGACCAGTCTTACAATTCATCTAGTACTTTTAGTTCAAAAAATAAAAAATTGTTATGCAATGAAGAGGGACAGTATTAAAAGTGCATTACAAAAAAGTACTTTTAATTATTTTCCCTGAAAAAAATTAGCCCAAATAATTTGTATTATTTCTATATTGAGTCTTTCAAACTATTCAGTATAAATATTTAAAAATTTAGAAAACAAAAATCCATTACGATGAATAATACAATGAAGTGAAAATGTTGCAACACCATGTTCTGCAAACTGTCCTTGGAGAAGCTATTACTGTTTTATTAAAAAATAAAGCGAAAATGAAATAATACATTAAAAATCATTTGATAATTTAGTGACTGCTTCATCATTGTAGTTGAGTGTTCTTTTCTTTGAATCGGTAAATATAAAATAAGTAATTGCAATGTCTTCAAAACACTATTTATATTGAAAAATGGTGGATGAAATACATTTAGTGGTGACAATTTTGAATTAATATTACAAGCGGAATGTTTAGGCCTTCAGAATCCCAGACATATGACAGATGAAAAATATTAAAGGAGGATTACCATGAAGAATATTTCTCCAAGAGAAATTTAGGGAGGTGTCTGGTCTGAAATAGTAATGGGTTATGTGAAAACCTTCAGACATTTTCATTAAGAAAAGATGAATGCCAGGAAGCCTAATGAGTTGGAAGATGGTGAGTTTGCTGATTAGACACAAAGCAATATGGATTTCAGTAGGACTGGAGGATATTTTGCTGATTAGGAAAACTCACATGCGCAAAGCTGATGATGGGTCTTCCCCTCTTCCCCTTCCTTTCCTTCATGCTAATAAAGATGGGAAGTTCAATCGGTGGAAAAAAATAAACTGCCAGCAGGCTTTAGATACAAATACAGAAAGGATGAGTGAAAATGGAGACCAAACCTGTGTACAGTCCTACAGTCAAACACTCTGATTATAATATTTTATTATCCATAGAGAAAATTATCCCAGAAGGATGTACGAGTGCTGTGTGTGTGTATAGCCACATACGTGCTGACTTATTTACTAATGCCTTTTTCAAAGATTGCATTTAAAAACAAATGATGAAGTACCGCTGAGCTATTTTTAGCCCGAATGGATCCTTTTCCATTTTCTCTTTTCAGTGAAGCAGGATTGCATGAAGTGAGGAAGGCTACTGTACTTGATCTTGTCAGCTGGCAGGAGATGAAGGAAGAATTTCTAACTGCACCCCCATCCCTGGCTGCAGGGAGAGGAGCAGAACTGGGGCGAGTCACGTGGCTCCTAATTTGCTCTAATACAATGACAGTTTGGGTGAGTATTTTGACAGCTAAGGAGTGCGAAAGGACAAAGTGAGTCTTTTAAGTCCATTTCTCTTAGAAGCATAACCATATACCTATTGAAGCAGGAAAAAAATAAAAAGAGAAGAAAGGAAGAGAAGAAATACATTTTTTGATCAGGATAATGCAGAAAGCATCAGAAGATGCCAACATTAATACAGTAAATAAATATATTCTCTATGCAGATTTATCCCTGTGATTGGCTAGCGTAAGAATCTTTTCTGCCTTATCTCACAGCCCAAATATGAGTTTCTCTTCAAAATTTAAGGAAGATCTTAAATTGTCATTGGTTTGTGAGAACATTTTAAAGGTGCTCCTTTTGCCAATGCCAAAAATAGTTTGGCTTTTGAGATTAATTCAAATTCAAACCCTTGAAACTACAGGAAAGGAAAGCCCAGTACTTCTGGGGAGCTCCAACTTCCAGGTTTCAATGCAGGGGCTCAGCTGCTTGAATCGAGTGCTTGATCAAAGTTATAAATTCTTTTCTTGCAAATCTGTGAAGATACTATGACGCTTCTAAGTTTTAACTCAGACTCGGCATCCTAGGAATGCCAGTTTCAAAACTGGAACAAGGTTCTGCCTTTTGTTCTACTGGTGCAAATCAGAAAAACCTAATTGGATAGAGCCAGCTGGAAATGAGTTCCCGGATACACTTCGCCAAAAAGAATGATGGGGGAGCTCCTCTGTCGACTAATAACACATTTCATGCTCTTTCGTATGCCTTCATATCTGTGTCAAAGCTGGAATAAATGAGCTATGGATTAAAAATGGGTGAAATACTGGAAGATGCCAGGAAGAAGCATTTCACTTAAACCTTTCATTTGTGTCAAAATAATTTGTTTAAAATACTGAATTCATGTCCCGAATAATCTGTTTGAAATTCTAGGCTACAAATTTGGGGGCAGAACTGGTTAAAAAAAAAGAAAGTATCCATCCTTGCAACTGTGAGGCTGAAGGACAGAAGGAACCAGGAGAGAGAAGTGAGAAGTCACGGAGGCCCCGGGGCCGCTTCAGGGGAACAGCAAAGCCTGCCCAAGGTAGGGACCAGGAATTTAAATTTCTGAAAGATGACTTCCAGAAAGAGGGTTCCTTTATGTGTAAAGACCTATCTTGGGTTTTCTTCCAGTGATGTTTAACAGTTGGAATTCACCCGGCAACAGTTCTGTGACTTTGAAAATTATTACCACCAGGCAGGGCCTCCTGGGACTAATCAGAGCCCAGCTGCCCGGAGGAGGAACAGACAGAACATCTGGGTGAGGATTAGCAAAGGGCCTGCTGAGCCGGTGCTGATGAGAGGCGGGCTCCGCGGAACACCTCGCCCAACTGCAGTGGCAACAAAGAACAAGGAGCCGGGAGCCAAGGCCCTGGTCCCGTCTCCTGAGATGCCTCCCAGAGGTCGATGAGCTCTTCCACTTTTCCAGGGACAGTCCCCTCTGGCCCTTTACGAGGCTCCTCACTGTTGGCGCGTGCACTTAGCATGCGTGTGTCCTCAGAAGGGTCTCACTTCTCATTTTCCCGCCTGGCCTTGAGATACAGCTGGGGGGAATTGGAGCTGCCACCTTCCGGGCTGAGAAGCAGAAGGTAGATGTGAATCATCAGAAGTGTCAGGGTGTTGTCGAGAACATTGTTCTCAACTTCAGTCTAACTTTCCAGTTCTTATAGAAATCCTTTGCACGGTATCTCAGAATCACAAATTTTAATTTTAAAAGGGATCATAATGAGCTTATCACACTTTCATTTTATAGGCAATGAAAGGGAGGTCTAGAGGGATTAAATGACTTACCTAAAGTCATTTTCATAAAAAATGAAAAAAAAATCTTGAACGAATTCTCTAGCTCTTAGATTGAGGGGAAAAGTACCATTTCTTTATTTGTCTTTTAATAAATCGCTCACCACCCCCCAACGCTGTCCTCAAGGCCAAGGCTTCCTCGCTCCCATGGATACCTACATGCCCTTGATTCAGAACTCTGGGGTAAGCGGAGCCGGGAGAAGAGCCTGTGCAGAGTCTACTCTGGAAACCCAGCGCTTGCCTTTTAAACATAGCAGGGATAATAGCAGAGAGAGCAATTAGCTCGGGGAAAGTTCAAGAGAGAGCTTATGAAGAAAAACAGCCATTTCAAACAAGCCAAAGAAAGCCTGGATGCACAACAGACTTTGGCAGGTAAAGAGAAAGTTTGAGGGGGGCGTAGAAAGAGAGAGAAGGAAAGTTTACATAAAGAATACAGGTAGAGAAAGTTGCATAGATGGGATTCAAGGCAGGGAGGGCAAATTAGTTTATTAGAATCTCTTTTATAGTTTGATTCAGAAGGAAATTATTATTTTGCATATGGAATCACCTAAGTCTTTTTATATGTTTAAATTTGTAAAAATACTGATTTTGTTTAGGGACTCACTAAAAGATAAAGTAGCTAGCTGACACATATTGTAAAATGCAACCTCAATATTTCCACTGATGAGGAATGGAATCTAAGTAACCCGGTTACTAAGTATTTATTAATTTAACAGCTTATGTTAATCTGTTAAACCTGCCTATTAGGATGAAATGAATGCCTTCTTAGAAATACCATTACAGGTCACGCCGAAGATAGCCTACACAATACTCCCACTGAATGAATAAACGGCTCCTGCGACTGACTTTCTAGAGGAGATGTTGATTGAAACGAGTGATTCGAGTTGACAAGGGAACTGTACAGATGACCCTAATTAATGAATTGTCATTGACTAATCATTTTCATGTTCGTGAACACGGGTCCTGTTTGCGCACTGTGTGCATAAACGTGGTGCATTGTGACTGGTGACATCCACAGCTGGGTGCAGATCATGCTCAAGGCCCGCTCTGTGAAAACCGTCTGTGAGTTCCGGAATAGCTTTGTATCTGGAGCTGGGGAAAGTTCTGATTTCCCATTTTTTCCCCTGCCACTGACTTGGAGACTGTTGACTAGGCAAAGCCCCTAACCAGATCTCAGATAAAACCGACCATTTACAAAACATCAAATCTTCTGCAGCTTTGGATTAAGGATTCTGACCTTAAAAAAAAAATTTCTAATTCCAAACACCCCCTCTCTTTGTGAAATGATAAACCGATGGCTATTTGCTCCTACTCCCTGACAGTAGTAAGATAATGTCACTCTTCAAATAAGTTCTTACTTATTGGTTACCTTTGATGGGTTTATCGGCTGCCAACAAATAATGGATAACTTAGTGAAGCTAAGTCACGCCAGGCCTACGGATGAGAATGTCCCTGCGTGGAGTTGGGGTAGGTAGATCTCTGGGGCCACGAATCTGAGAGCACTGGAACAATTCTCATGCTTTAATCTGTTTGCCCAGCCCTCATATGTTTAGGGTACAAAGTGCAATTTCTCAGTATGATGAGCAGTCCATATAGGAGCTTAGTGTGAAATGGTGGTGTTACTACTTCATTAGGAACTTTGGAATTGGTAACGACACCATTGCCTCATATCCCATTAGCTGAGATCAGCTCAGTAGCTAAAGGCATCAGAAGTCGGAGTGGTAGCGTCGCTGCCTCCATAGGTTTTTAGTTTTAACAAATATCTTTCCTTCTGTCCTGGTAGACTCCAATTGTTTTCAACTTTTCAAAAATGTAGGCAGGACTAACCTGCCTGTTTCCTCCCTCCTACATATAACCCAACATTGTGTGTCCGATGTTCGCTTCACCGGTATTTGCAAGCACAATAAAAATGCTTTGCTACATGTACAGTACTCTACACCATGCACAGAGGACGCCAAAAAAGATAGACACATTTGAAGAAAGGACAAAACCGTATTAAATGCATAACACTCAAGTCATGTTTGACATCTGCGATTACGAGAGGCGCTCGGCATGACTTGTATTCATCTTTTGCAATCAGTATGTATCGAGTATTACAATTTTAATAAAGTCTTTTCCTTTCTTAAAATGTGTACACGTTTTTTGGCACCCTCTGTATTTTAAAAATGAATTGGAAGAATTATAAATTATTTCAAAAGCTTTCGTGAAATATCAGGATAGTTCTGTATGTGTGGGAGTGTCTTATGTTGCTAAAACATTTTAACCTACAGTTGTGCTTATCATTCTGATTAATCATTTATAAATCCAAATCTGAACCCAATGTAGGAACAGGCCCAAATAGTAACAAAAGCATTTTCCTTTCATATTCATAAGAACATTTCCTTTGGGATTAGCAGTTTCATAAAAGCACAAATATAAGTGTCAATTAATTTCATATTATACAGATGATTTTGCAGAGGTAAAATTCTTTGTATTTGCTGGTACCTAATTTGGAATTCACAAAACACTTAATGCAGCCCAAGAAGAACACGGTGGGGAAGGCGTGTAGGTAGGTAACCTCTGCCTTCACATTTTCCAGGTATGTCCTAGGTATTATAATTCATTAGCTGTCCGATTATGCTTCCGGTCTTTTCCGCAGGTGTGCAATTTTTTGTGGGTGGAATAGTATGAAACAAGTTCGGAGCACGATTTAATGAGTAGGACCGGGAGTGATCTGTTTACTTGCTTAGAGTTACGTGAGAACGTAGACGTTAATTCTTACATTTATAGAACATCTTTTTTTGTCATTTTAAATTCATTTTAATTCAGTCTTTTTCATTTAAGCATGCGCCAATGTATTTATAATAAATGAGAATACATATAAACCTTCCAGAACATCTCTGGGAATACGGAATTATATTAATGACACTCTTAATGTCATTTATTTGACATGGGATCTGATTATGCCATTAAGACCTAGTTCCTCTGATACTCACACAGGGATTAGCAATAACTGAATTGGGGAAACATCCCGGGAACCAGGAATAGTTATTTTTAAATTCAATGGTAGAATTCACACGTTTAAAATGGTACAGTTCACAGTTCTTCTTCTGGAATGTTAAATCTTGTTTGAGAGGAAATTCACGTGTTCATGATAAATTAGAAAACAATTTGGAAGCAATCTATAAAATTTATAGAGAGTTTCGGTTTGCGTGTGTCATTCGGAGGCAAATGAGAATTCCAATGAGAAAAATCATCACGGGCTTGTGTTAGTTTAGGCAAAACTTCACAGCAAGGGCAAATCTAGAGCCGAGAGGGGAAGACGTGTGGAACTGTTATTAGTCCGGGGCAGAAAGGAAAGGAAACAGACATTTGCACATCAGGGGACATGGTCGCTGAGAGTGCTGAGGAGGGCCAAGAAGCCCTAGGTCAAAAATGAAATGTGATAGTTCACGGGGGTTTCAGATTTGTTCAAATATACAAAACGGAGCTAATGCAGATTTTTAAAGGAGGAAATACATGCTACAAGTGATTGGATTACTAACCTATATAACCAGCAGGAAATAAAGTGGTGACACTCAGAAATTAGGTAGTCACGTATTAAAAATGAGAAATGAGGCCAGGCAGGATGGCGCACGCCTGTAATCCCAGCATTCTGGGCAGCTGAACTCAGGAGTTTGAGACCAGCCTGAGCAAGACGAGACCCAGTCTCTATGGAAAAACTAGCCAGGGATTGTGGCAGGAGGCCGAGGCAGGAGGATTGCTTGAGTCCAAAAGTTTGAGGTTGCTGTGAGGCGTTCTACTCAGGATAACCGAGTGGTCCCCACTAGAGTAATGATAGAATGACAAGTGAATGAGAGACGAAGCAGAGACTTCATGGAGCGCCTG
>NW_003852456.1:4692716-4715532 GCF_000181295.1 Otolemur garnettii
AGGGAGGGAGGAAGGGAGGAAGGAAGGAAGGAAGGAAGGAAGGCAGGAAGGCAGGAAGGCAGGAAGGCATCAGTGGGCTCAGTGAGGCCAAGGAAGAGACTGTCGGCTGTTAAGAAGGAGGGACTCCCGGACGCAGCTGCAGAGCCGGACCTGGAGTTCAGGTTCTCTGTGTATTCCTCAGGGGATGTAAAAAATTAGATCAAAAGGGTTGACTGGGGAGGGCGTCGTCCAGTGCAAATGTTTGTTTCTTAAGATTGCTGGGTTTCGGTTTCTACTTTAGGCGCGTTTTCCTGCTATCAGGGAACAAGTAGCCAACTCCTCAGTTTGTTTCTTTCAGGAATTTAGCAGTTCAGCTGAACTAATTTAAGTTTTGGGGCTTATGAACAGCTGCAACTTTGTATTTAAATTTCATCTGCTCTCTGTCCTACTTAATGTTCCAGTAACAATCCATCTTACTTTCAAGTCTGACAATTTCATAAGGGTATTGACCACCCACAGAGAGCATGCCTTCAGAAGGGAAAGGCCTTTAAGAGCTGTGTTAAGTGAAGCAAAAATGCTTAGATTGTAGTCAATACTATCAGAACCGAGCGGGCATGAGAGTGCAGTGATTCAGAAGAATTATTTCCATTATTTTTTACTGATGCTTCAGGAAAGCAATAGTATCCAGGGAAACAATAGAATTTAGGGCACCATGATGGTCATCGGGACACCGTGGGTTGTACGTCCTCACAAACGAATTTCCACAGACGCGCAGTTAAACACAGAACCCAAAGCTGCACCAACGCTGGAGAATTTCCAGGTAAATGGTTGGGGCTCCCTTAAGTAAAAATTATAAAGAAGACTATATTCTACTTGCTTTAGAATAGAAGACTTCTGATAAGGATTGATTTTACTCTAATAATAGAGTGAGACACAGTTTAGTCTAGCATATTAGAATAAATTGAGTGATCTTAATACTCTTAAGTGCAAAGATGAAAAAAAAAACCTACAATGAATATTGACATTCAGAAACCTTTTAATAGTAGCATAAGTCCTATATTTAAGGCTAAGATTGTAAGTGATCTATTTTTTTCTCCTTACAACTGAACAGCTTTGTATTTAAGTAGTTTTTCTTTCTTCTTTGAAAATCTGATTCCTATTTGTAAATATTCTGAATATAAAGATTCCAATTCAGGACAGTCCTCCTTTAAATCCAGGCTTTCCACAAAGTGACCCATATCTGGCCATCGGGGAACCTGTATCAGGTAGTACCACATGTTCACAATCAACCCCAGCATGCACCCCTTGGGCTGATAACTAAAATGTGACAATTCTGATAATTAAGCCACCTAAAGCCAGAGGCTGATGTCTCACATTAATTCAAAACAGCTTACAGTGAAACTCAGCACACTATCCAATTGCTGTATGTGTCCTCAAACACGTTGGTGTGGCTTTCATCAGATACACTTGACCTGATGCCTGAAAAAAAGTGTAATTTAAACAAATAAAGGGGGTGGCTGATGGACTGCAGCCTGTTTAATCTGTTAGAGCCCTCTGAAGATGCCTCTTGATGGGTAAGGCTGAGTAGGTCAAAGGATGACATTTTCCGACCAACCTAACCTTTGCAGAGAAATTATATTTCCCTCTATCATTTATTAAGAGCTAGTAGAATTCATAGGTTTAGTTTAGAAGGAAAATCCCAATTAGTTAAAACAATGAAGAAGAAAAATAAAAGCAAATTACTTTGATACTGGCATATAATTGTAACATTTATATGCACAGATTCCATTAGTAGTAAAGGATGCTAAGGATTTCAGCACTCTTCCCAAAATGCAACCCCAAAAATGGTACAATGGGAAGCACAATTCCAAGGGTTGCAGTTTTATGTCTTTGTTGTTCAGAGCAGGAACAGTCATGAGAACATCACTGATTTCTGGACAAGTTTTTAATTACTGCCCATTTCATTAAGTTGTTCACACTTGTACTCTATCACCACTGTCACCATCATTAAATGGTATGATGGGCGGGGTGCGGTGGCTCATATCCGTAATCCCAGCACTCTGGGAGGCTAACTCGAGTGGATTGCTAGAACTCAGTTCCAGACCAGCCTGAGCAAGAGTGAGACCCCATGTCTGCTAAAAATAGGAAAACTAGCCAAGTTTTGTGGTGGGCACCTGTAGTTTCAGCTACTTGGGAGGCTGAGGCAGGAGGATGGCTCGAGCCCAGGAGTTTGAGGTTGCTGTGAGCTGTGAGCCACGGCGCTCTACCCAGGCACAGAGTGAGACTCTGTCTCAAAAATAAATAAAATAACATTGGTGGTGAGCCGACAAATGCCTCAAAAGACAGCATGAAAGTACAGGGTGATAGTTAATTTTCTGTGTCAACTTGAGGGGGCTCAAGTGTGCCCAGAAGACAGCATTTGAATCAGTTGCCTGAATAAAGATCACCCCCACCAATGTGGGAGTTTCATGCAATCTGTTGAGGCCCCAAATACAACGAAAAGATGGAGGAAGGAAGAATTTTCTTCTGTCTGAACTGGAGCACACATCACATTTTCTCCCACCATCAAACACCGGTGCTTGTGGTTTTCAGGCCTTTGGGCTCAAATCAGGTTCTCAGCCTTTCAGACTTGAGTTGGGATTTATACCATTGCACCTCCCTCCCAAGGCCACCAGACTGAATTCCACCACCAGCGCTGTTGGTCTCCAGTGTGCAGATGTCAGATTGTGGGACTTCTCAGCCTCCATAATTGCATGAGCCAATTCCTACATTAATACCCCGTCCCTTCCCCCATACACACACACACTCAGAGCATGCCCAAAACTGTACACGCATTTACAAAAAAAACTGTATGAAAACTGTGTACTCAAGTCATGTTTGACTTCTCCAATTGCAGGAGATAAAAGTAATGATATAGAAGATAACCAACATTACAATTTTAATACAGTTTTTATTATACACATATATACACAAGTTTTTCTCCTTTGGGTTTTGTCTCTCTGGAGAACCTTCAATAATATAGACAATGGATTAAAATTTGATTGGAATTTGTTCTTTTCATGGGCTGTCTATCTTAAAATTTCTTTATAAGTGTGGCCTCTATCACATCAGAGTGCAAGACTGGGAGATGACAGACTAATATTGAGGCTGATACGGGAAACTCCTTATGATTACTGCGTGCGACTTTTCTCGTTTGCCTTTCCCTCGAATGTATCTATATATAGGCTGCACATCACAGGCACGAAATAGCTTAAAGTTTAATCCCTGAGGTCCTTAAATCAAGGGTATGCCGAGTAGTTTGAAAGAAGAAGAATGATTTGAATTCAGATTTCCGTATCATGTAGCCTGCTCTACATGTTTCAATTCTGAGGCTGCATCTTATCTTCAAAAAGCCCGGGGTTATAAATGTATCAGACATATCCCGGAGACCGAGAGGCTCATCAGAGGGTATGTAGAAAGAGACGCTGTTCTTGCTTATTACACACTGGAATTGAAGTTCTGGAGAATGTTGGAGGAGAGCCAAGGCCCTCAGAAATTTTTTAAAGGCTGCAGTTGTGGGCATGATTTAAGGCGTGATTCAAGGAAACAGCCATGCCAGTGAAGACTGAACAGAAGGGCACAGAGCAAGGAAGAGAACGAAGAGAAATGAACCAAGACAGGGGCCAGAGGGCCCTGCAGCCTTCTAGATTAAAAGGCACCATTGATTCTCTGGTGAAGAGGAAGTGGAAGTGGTCCTTAGCAACGTAATGTATTTTGTCAAGTTTATCATTACGTTTACATGAATAGCCTGGCAAAAAGGTTTCATTATTAATCCATACTACAAGTTCTTTTTCTGGCTAAAAATTTATTTAGATGCATGTAAAGATAGCCATTAAAATTGGGACGGTCCAACCAGCAGCTGATGCTTAGACTCCAGGTCCAGAAGGGCCAGTCTGCTCTCCTGGTGCCCATCATTATCAGTCTATTAAACTGGGACGTAGGGTAAAGCACGTGGGCGGGAAGAAGACTTCTGAAAGGGTACTGTGTAAGAACTCACAAGATGAAACAGGAGAGTGTTTGGAGTATCTGCTGGGCTCTTACAAGCCAAATTTTGTCACGATAGCTATTTTCTCCAGCTTCCAGATTTTATTTACCTTGGCTCAATCGAAAATTTTCCTCATGGTAAAGGACATTCAAGCAGGTGTCAGGCACTAGGAATAATGTCAGATATTAATTATCCAATTTAGAAATATCACTGAATTAAAACTGATCATTAACCAAAAGCTATTAGTAAGGTATAATATCAAAATTAAACTAGTGACAATGTAAGATTTTTAAACCACATTTTTTTTTATTGTTTTGAAGTTTCAATTTGAATATGAAACAAAGGCATGTGAAATTAGAAAAAAAAAAACTAAGTGATTTTCCTTAGCAATGGTAATGGATAGCTAAATATTAGGTTAAGTATCACAAACTTAATGTCGTTTTTCTTCTTTCTTAAAATGTGTGTACCATTTTTTTTGGCACCTTCTGTATTTGAGAAAGGAGACCTCATAGTAACCAGGCTAGCCAACTAATGTGGTTAGCTGGGAAACAAAGTTCCATCTGATGTCCGACGGTTACACCATGACACTGTTGTTAGATAAACCCATCACCATGCCATGAAAAAATTATCAGTTCATCTAGTGTGGATAATGAGAATAGTTTTACAGGGTCTTGTCTCAAGAGCATAACTATTTAATGTGCTTATCAAAATGTGTTATTTCCCGTGGGGGACCAGTTTGCATCCTCCTATCCATCAGCAAGGACCTTGCCACTAAATGCACTTCCCTTTATTTCCTCTGGGTACCAGAAAGCTCGACAGCAGCTAGGCTCACCTTATGATTGGTATATGGATATTCTCCTTACCCCTCTTGGTAACCTTATGTTTCCATGCAACGTATATTATTTCACTCTAGTATTTTCAAACTGTGTATTGTTCCAATTCCTTGTGAAAGGCAGTGGTCTGTAAATAATGTAAAAATAGTTTGATAAGTAGCACCACATCTAATACTATGAGTATGATCAGTGAGTCTGCAGAGCTGTGCCTAACAGGGTTGATTCAGATAGTGGATCAACCTCTCTTCAGTTTAACCAGTCACACACACGCACACAAGGTGTGCGCATACACATTGCTTCCTGGTACAACATTCTGGTTCCTTGGTCTCCACCCTTGGAGAGCCTACAATTTGGTCAGAGAAACAGGCTTTTTTGTCCATCATGTGAAATGTTAGTTGAACTAAACCCGTTATTAAAGTAAAAGAAAAAAAGAAGACTTGCAAAAAATACATAATATTCAATAAGCACAACTGCTTACAAATACAAAATAAAACATAAAACAAACAATTACTTTAAATAAGGCCACATCCCCATGTATCAATTTTTTAAAAACTAAGCTTATGGTTGAAAAATTATTGATTAATAACGACCAAACTTGACACTGGTGGCTGTTTTGAAGTCACCTGTGCCCTCTTCACACGCATCTCTCCATCATACTGTTGAGAGCTCATGACACAAATTCTCTCTCCCACTTCCAGTGTTCACTCATCCACTGGACCAAATCAGAAATAAGTGTTGCATGAGGTGCATAGATTGTGAAATTATCACTGAATCCCCTTCCAGCAATGGAAGTTCACATTTAATTACATGAAAACATAAAGTGTTCGAGAGAGGAGACCTTAGAAATAATTGGTTTTAATCCTCTAGTCTTCCCAGTAATGACTTTGATGCTACGTGTCCAAGGTATGACCACTGAGGGAGAAAGTCAGGGTTAAACCTAGATCTTCTGCTCCAAGCTTTTGTTTTCCTGGCTGCGCTGGGCTGTGATATACTTAAGAATGGTCGCAACAGTGTATTAATCTTCACCTCCGATTCCAAGAAGTGGGCTGATGTGGCAGACTGCAGACAAGCCCCAGTGCTAAGAACAATTCTCTGCTCTGGAATCCTCCGATTGAAATTGCAACACTTAGAAAATAAGGGCTCACCCTTTTCATTTTTCATTTAACATTTCTTTTCTGTAGAACCCCAAGAGTACACAAAGTGATGAGGAACAAATGTAATGAATGAATTCCCAGATCCTATGCAGAGGAATAATTAATCCATTTGCTTCTCATTTTGATTCTGTACCTCCCTTAAAATTTATTATTAGAGTTGAGCAGATGCCCTCTGCCAAAGGTCCTCCTTATAATGCGGTCAGCGCAGGGACAGGGGCTACTGCAACCCACCTCTGCAGGCGAACAGGGGAGCTGCCGAGTCCTTGAAAACATATGTTCTTTTAACTAAACCCTTGAACTTCCAGAATTAACTCAGAATTACACTGGAGTATTTTCACCCTGCAATTTTTGACTTTCTGTGCTGTGTGCTTATTTTCCTCTCAATCAAAAGTGTACAAACCTACAGAAGTTACATGAATGCAAGGAATAACGTGAAAGATAATAATTATAATTGAGAAGAATGCCTGAAACTAAGAGTTATGCAAATTCCGTGTCTAGATGTCTGACACAGAGATGAATACATTAATCGTTCAGCTTGCATGCTGTAACTCCTGCAGTCACGGCACTTGGCTGGATGTTAGAAAGCCCAGGTACCTCAAGGGTTAACATCTGGCACAGCAAGTTTTCGGCCTGGTCTCTGTCACAGTTCCTGAGTCTCAGGAAACACTCTCAGTCCTGCTCATATTTCACTGACTGGTCTCAGTTTTAATATGCACTACTAATGCTAATCAAAGTAAAGCAAAACAAGCCCCAGAGGTCAAAGGGAATGACCAATTTCCAGACTCGCAGTATATTTCAGGGCTGAGAATAAGGCTTGGTGCCTTATCTGTGGTCACTACATACTGCCACTCTCTTGCTGGCTTCACGTATTATTTCCCTTGCTATAGAATATTCATTTCTGTTAACTTGGTCTACTTTCTGGACTACCCTGTTTAAACTTATTCTCTTTAAGTTCTTTTTTTCTTTAACTTGTCCCTGTGAATTGCCCCCACGGAGTCTTCTTCTTTGGGGGGATGTCAGGTTCAGGACACTAGGAAGAAGTAACATAGGAGGTAGAATCATTATCCCTGCCCCTACATGGTGTTTTAATTTCATATCCCTAATAGGAGCCTGATGTGTGCCACTTTTGAATCAGATGGCCAGGACTAAGTCCTCCTGGGAATGGGAGGCAGAGGTTGTTATCCCCCAGTTGTACCCAAATGGGGGGAGTAGGGAGGAAGATTTTCATATATGAGATTTTCCTGAAATTCTAGCTTCCAGTTCAAGTTATTTAATCACTAACTCATTGATTTTATATCGATCAACGAGTTATTCTCACTCCATACTCAAATTACTTTGGGTCAAATAACAGAATGATAAGATAAAAAAAAATGACTCAACACCTGTGAGCAGAAGAAGTGATGTGACCCCCAACCTAGGAGAATCTGTGCCCAAGTTTTTTGTAGATTTTACCATTTTGTTGAAAGAAGACCAGCATGTTGTTTGCCAGGCAAACCGGAATCCTCTGTGGGTTTATGTGTTGTTTACTAAAGCAATGGTACATTTTTAAAAATCTGATCTGTTTTCAAAGGCTATTACTTAAAGCTTACTACATATTTTTTTATTCAACACCTACTAAGTGCTGAGAACTATTTTTGTTGTTGACAATTTTACCAATCTCTCTGATTTTGCATCACTCCTACTAAAAATGAGGTCATAAACTTCAACACATTAAACTGGCATTGCTTATTTTTTAACAATCTTTTATGTCATTGGAAATGAAAAACCAATTGTTGATGAAAAAATAATCTCATTTCGTTTCCCCATGATGTTTTGTTATTTTGTAAACTTATTTTTAGTAACAATTCTTGACATTTGCATACTTGAACTTAGAAAACATTTTTCCATACAGTTAACCTACTATATACCAAAGGTGCTGAGAAAATGTGTCTGCATTTTAAGAAAGGAAAAAACTGTACTAAAATTTCATACTCAAGTCATGTTTGACTTCCGAAAAGAATCAAAATAACTGAAAGAGATACAAGGTACAATGTAGAAGATAACAAATGTTATTAATACACACTGAAGGTTACAATTTTAATACAGTTTATTCCTTGCTTAAAATGTGTATACATTTTTTGGCACCCTCTGTATTTGTTACGAAGCTAGGGATGACATCTCCGTTGTAGAAATAAATAAGTCCAGAATCACCTACGTAGGTTATCACTGGATATCAAACCTGCTAACTTCCTAGACTGGGAAGCAGAGGGGTAGAAGGTGCCTTTGGCTGGTACAGGTCAAGAATCAACATGAGGCAGAGTTTAACAACATTTCAATTATGAGCTGAATGAATAATATTATGAAGTCTCAGGAAAATTATAATAAATTATTTTCAGAGAACAGGAAGGGCAATGCAAATGAAAAGCCCATAATATTTATTCCATCCCGATCGACTATGCAAGAGTTGAATTTTTAAAAATTAACTTAGATGCACTAAAAAGTTTACTTATTTTATTTTACAAATCCAATCTGAACATGTTAAAAAAATGAAAACCAAACAAAGGTATTTTTCCCCTACACTGCAGCACACTCAGGAAGCTCGCAGGTGCTGAAATGTGCCGGCTCGTTCTGGGGTGTGCGATCCACCAAGCACCACGCGTACGTCCACTGGTTTCGTGAGAACTGATTTTACAGTTCAGGTCTTTGTGAAATGTCACAGGAGTAGAGTCCCACCTGGGGCTCCTAGACAGTGCTTTCTAGTGTTCAGTGAGTTAGATTATACAGGATGTTTTAAAGAAAATAAAATTTGTCTTGCTAACTATTGTTATTGCCGCACTCCAAATTTTAAGACGCACGTCTTTGCACATGTGAATGGTACTGCAGGGGTAAACGCATTCCTGTGAGAATAGATTATAGGCAGTGTCAGCAACTTGGCACCCTGTGCTCTACGTTGGCAGCAATTTTCTCTCCAGGTTCCTCTCAGTTCTACGTAGTTTCTAGAAGACTGAGGCCTTTGCTGTGGGAAAGGGGAAATTTACATTGCTTGGAATCAGTGAAAAGGGTCATTGAAAATATTTGTAATAATCTCTTTCATTGAAAAATCCTCAGTTTCTTTTCTTTCTTCCTACCTTCTTTCCTACCCCTTCTCTTTCTCTTTATTTCTTTTTGCTTGTACTGATTTCTTGAGAGACAGCAGCTCATTGTACAAATCATTCTTTTGAATTTAGACACTGTCTTGTCTGTTGATTTCTATAGCTCGACCCATATACACAGAAATCAAGCAACATGAAATCCATGTGAATGGAAACAAACGAAGCCCTCCCAGCAACACCCATAAGCCGAGCGAGATGAAAATCTCACAGGTGAGTCGGAAAGGACGCTGTCGACTGTGCTTCTTGGAAGTGAAATAATGGACCAGAACACAGTCTGTCTCAAAATTTTCATAGTGACCCATGTATTTCTGCACATGGACTCACCAGACCCCGACAGTCTGTCTCTCCCATTAAAGCCAGTGGTGAGTGGGATAGTGTGCACAGTGTCAGGGAGCTGCCCAATACAGGGTCCTGTGTTCATCTAAGACCAAGTGGGGAGCGGAGTCTTATCTGTGAAGACTGGATAGACTGAGTCCACCTCCCACTGGGGTGACGGGCAGTCCACCTGCCAGGGGAATGCTGATTGGTGCATAGACTCACAGACAGGAGTGCTCAGAAGAGCCATCCGCTTGTTAAGAAATAAATAGGAAAACCAATATGTGATAAAATTTTAGAAGCAGCTTCTTCAGAGCCATATTTAAGGTACACTCTCAGCACTTACAAATGTGGGGGGAAAGGACCATCTCAGAAAATAATAAGGATCATAAACAAAACAGGAGTGAAGCAGAATGATGTGTGACACTAGAAAATGAGAGACAGACAGGTCACTGCAGAGGGAGAGGAGCCGTGGGTAGATCAGTGTCCTCGTGATCCTGCTAAGAATTTCCTCCAGTTCCTTGGTCCAGTTTTCTTCCTCCGCTTTCCTCTCCCCTCTCATCTCCTTTCCTTTTTCTATTTTTATATCGACCTAATTATACCATCTATCATCTATATACATTCTTTACTGTCCATCCATCCACACGAAGATAGTCTCTCTCTCTCATGTAAGTTAAGCACACAGCCACATGGCCATATCTTCAGGTGAGGTTCAATCATTTTCAGTGAATTCTTGTCTGCTCTTTATACAATCAGAAAGTGAGAATGGGTGGAGCCCACCTAAGCGCTGAGCAAGGAGCCTGGAATAGATCAATCCAGGAAGCTAAGGCCCTTACATAAGGATGCAATGCCAGCCAGGCTCGTTTTGAATTAGGGATGCTACAATGTGCGTCGAGAACATTAAAAATGTTCAGGAGGAGTAAGAGAAGCTGCCATATGCCTACACTAGCCTGCAATAGCTCCTTTCTCTCCATAACAAAACCAAATGCTATTTTTAGTCTGAGCACTCACACATCCGTCTAGAAGCCTGCACTTTCCAGCCTCCCTGCAGTAGAAGTGCCCATTTGACAACTTCTTGGCTATTATACAAGCAAAGTAGTATGTGGGACTTCCTTGAAGACTTCTTAAGGGAAGGGCTAGCATCCGTCCTTGTCCCTGCCTCCTGCTGTAGCCTGGAAGAGGGATGTGATGACCGGAGCTCCAGCTGCCATCTTGGACCTGATCCAGTACCAAGGGGGGGTGGTGTGTAGAAGGAGGAGGAAAGATCTCAAGGACATCAAGGGCCACCAAGCCTCAGGACTTGCCTTAAGTGAGAAAATCAATCCCTGTGTATTTAACTCACAGCTTTGGGATCATATTTTAAGATGGATGAACATAAATACTAACATAGAAGAGGTGACACCAAATATTTTGAAAAAGCTAAATAAAGTACTAATTAACAGAGTTTCTGTGCTTCTGTTTTTTTGATTAATATGAAGCCAAATATAGCTATAGTTTATTTTATATTTTCCACTATCACTTTTTTCATATCCAGTATAGGTTGCTTAGATTTAATAAAAGTATTGCATTTAAATTTGTGATTATTCAATAGTGTTTTCATCATGAATGAGTCACCTTCATTCCTCACTCAAATCCTACTTCAACCATGAAGCCTTAGAGGAGGAAGAAATTATTTTGCTCCTCTAAACTCCAACAGTACTTCAGTAAATCTCTCCTTTGGGGTGCATGTTTTTATTTATTTAACTAGATCAAAAACTCCCGGAGGGCAAGGTCTGTGTATTTCACACAGCTATGGGCAAGTGATTTACACACAGGAGGTTCAGGTAACTGTTTGCTACTATTTATGGTTTGTATATATGTTATATAAAATACATTTCCCCCGTAACTCTTGGAAAGGATATTATTATTATCAATAATGTAATTATTCCTTTATCTTTTTTTTACCAGTTTCTTTCACAGTTCCAATTATTTCCTAAAGGAGAACTAGAAGGATTTAAAATATATGACCTTGTAAATCAAGGAAAATAATATCTACGAGTATCTGAAATCCTAAAACTTTTAAATGCTATTAATAAAGACATCAAAATTCTGTTTAAAATACTCTGCATATCTAATGTTCTTAACAAAACATGCATTTCAAGCAGAAGTTTTAAGGGTTTTAAATCACAGATTTTCACAGCATTTCCTTCCGGCAGCTGATGAAAATTGGATAATATACAATCAGAACACTTTTTCTACACATTTTAAATTGATTGAAAAATAGCAACAGATTTAACATTCAAAAAAACGCATTTGCAACTGTTATATAAAAATGGCTTAATCTGATTTAGTAGATACTAGGTGTAGAAATTTAAAGCTCACAGGACTCTTTGGGATGTTTTAAAACAGAGGGAACATATTAAAACACGCAGGCTGCCACTCTCTCAAAATAAGTGCCTCTGCCTAACAATCTGAATCTTCTACGAGGACCATCACAAAAGAAAACCTTCCGCTTAATGAAAGGTGTTCCCCATATTTCATGGTAGGTATAAGTCTGACATTAAACAGGTTATGAATAGTTTTCAATATAAAAACATAAAAGTAATAAATTGCTGAACAGGAGATATATGGAAATACAACATATTTGCATAAGATCTGAAAGTTCAACATTTATTACTGTCTTCAATATGATATATAACTTGGTGACTGAAAAATAACTAGGTAACCATTCAAGATGTCAGTGTGCATTAACTAAGTGTATATTCAAAGAAAATAAATAATGAACAAGAGTATTTGTCTTACATCATGTTGCCTAAGCTATCAAGGCATTAACTCCATGGCCAAAAACCTAGTCCAGAGACTATAAAACCCTTAAATAAGACAAATCATATTTATGGCAAAGATACTACATTTACTCTCAAGCACTACTTCCCATAAGTAATTCATTCTTTTCCAAATATAAGGAAATGTAAGACATTTATCTGTGCGTGATTTTTTTCCTATGGGGTACTCTGGCATATTCAATATACCACGTGTTTTTCATAAGGCAAGGTTGTGATAGCTGAAAGGTAAATGGCTGAATTTCTCAAAGGAACTAGAACAGACTCTGTGGAAGTGGGAACAGGAGTTAACCTGGTGTTAACTTCAACGCCTCTGCTGGTGGTCACACTTGTCCCAACTAGGGCTCTAGAAGCAGAGTCCATGGAGCTAACTCTACAAACCATGGCAAGGAAGAGCAATCAGCTGTCTTTTGACAATGAAAAATATTCCTAAAATGGATAAATCTGTGTTGTGTAGTTAATTTCTCAAAAATCACATTTAGAGCACATTTGAAACTTATTTCAAGGCACTAGAGCAGCGGTCCTCAACCTGTGGGTCGTGACCCCTTTGGGGTTGAATGACCCTTTCACAGGGGTCTCCTGAGACCATCCTGCACATCAGATATTTACATTATGATTCATAACAGTAGCCAAATTATAGTTATGAAGTAGCAACGAAAATAATTTTATGGTTGGGGGTCACCACAACATGAGAAACTGTATTAAAGGGTCTTAGTGTTAGGAAGGTTAAGAACCACTGACCAGAGAATGAGGAGGTAGAATGTATACAAACTTGCAAATTGGTAAAAAGAAATTATTCCTGGGCAGTGCCTGTGGCTCAAAGGAGTAAGGCACTGACCCCATATGCCGGAGGTGGTGGGTTCAAACCAAGCCCCGGCCAAAAACTGCAAAAAAAAAAAAAAAAAAAAAAGGAAATTATTCCTAAAGAAGAAACACTAAATTTGCTAAAAATAAACTGAATATTGAAAACAAGTGAACAATGAAGGTTAGACTATAGGATTCTTGCGCTTAAAAAAAAAATCACTATTACTAAGATTTCTAGAGTAGCAAGGTAATTTATTGCAAAAAGTAGGATATTTTTGAGAGTGAAAAGAAGAGCTATTATTAATGGGCATTATCAAGGATTACATTAGGAAAACCAGGAGCTGACAGATGTTTAATTGGGAAGATTTAAAGACAATAAGATGTCCTTTGACTCTTCCAAAATGAAAACAGAGACTCATTGCTATCATTAAAAAATAGGGCAAAACAGAAGCACTTTAACACACAGCCAGGATGGCCCTGGTCATGCTCTACCACCCTAAGTGACAATGGAACTGGACACCATGTACATGAAAACTGTCGTGGGGCTGCGCCTGTGGCTCAAAAGGAGTAGGGCACCAGCCCCATATGCCAGAGGTGGTGGGTTCAAACCCAGCCCCAGCCAAAAAAATAAATAAGTAAATAAATAAAATAAAAAAATAAAACTAGGGCGGCACCTGTGGCTCAAAGGAGTAGGGCGCTGGCCCCATATGCCAGAGGTGGTGGGTTCAAACCTAGCCACTGCTGAAAACTGCAAAAAAAAAAAAAAAAAAACCATTGTGAACAGCAGACAGTGCAGGACCGCCATCCTTGAGACAAGGGAAGTACGTGAAAGGAGCTCTGTATTTGTCCTGGCTCCCTGCCTGTGGCAGTTTCCAAATTGCATTCCAAGTAGAGCCGAAGTGAGCACTGTGTTAACATTAAAAAACAGAGGCGGCAGCTGGAGCTCAGCGAGCAGGGTTGTGGAAGCATCTGGAACATGAACGGAAGGGTATCAGAAAGGACTGGGCTTCAGGGTGGGGATAGGAGGAAGGAGTGCAAGTTTGCGTGGAGATTCCCTGTGGGTCCCTGGCTCCGGCTCCTGTTGCCCATATGGAGGACAAGATTGCGAGTGCTCAGGCAGACAGTGGCTCTCTGTTGAGAGGCTGACAGCTAGTGTCTCTATTTCTTTTCTGTGTTCAAGCAGGACAGAGGGAAGTTGAAGCCAATGCAGGGACATTTGATAATGTTAAAAGGCTTCATTGATTAGGAACTCATAATGGCCCCAGCAACAGGTCTTTGTGGACATACCTAATAGCAGAACTTCAAAAATGTACAAAGCAAATGTCAAACAAATAAAAGAGAGAAATTGGTTAAGTCCATACTAACAGAAATTTCTAACGTTTATCTCTCAGTATTTTATAATAATAAGTGGTAAAAATATGGTTAGAACGAAGAAAATTTCAAGCACACGATCAACAGATTGGATACATTTCTGGTGGGAGGGTAAAGTGGGAGAAAGACTCTAAAACTCTGCTAGCCGGTTTGTTAGAAGGTCAAACATATGCCTGTCCTGTGACCCAGAAATCCTACTCCCTGACATTATCCCAAGAGACATGAATCCATATGGCTACTAAAAAACTTTTGCAAAAATGTTTATAAATGCTTTATTCATTATATCTAAAACTTGGAAACTACCTGAATGTCAACGGAAAAGTGATTTAAAAATTGTGGCACGTTATGTCAATGGGCTACCAGTCAACATTGGAATGACTACTGTTACTCTCAACAACAGGGATAGAACTCAGAAGCACAAAAGCTTTGCAGGATTACACTTCACTGAAGTTCAGGAGAAGCAAAACAAATCTCCACAGTAGCAATCAGAGCAGTGGCTGCCTGTTGGTGGTGGATTGACCCATGTCTTCATTTTGAAAAGAACTCCCTGTTCTGCACATCTTGCATATTAATAGCTGAACAGAATACATTCCAAGTACCTATTTTGGTAATTCCTGACATTTTTTAATAGCTGAGATATTGTATCTTTTAATACCAGTTTTAATTTTCCAACTCACTAAATGCTTTATGACATACACATCCTTTAAGATAAATAGAAGCCCATTAAATAGTTCGAAATAAAACTCGATTAGGAATTATTACTTTAAATGCTGTTCTTGCAGGCACACTCCACACAATTAAAGACCAGTCAAACACCTGTCTAAGAACAGGCTGAGGTCCTTATAAATTGAAGTGCATCTTAGAACATAGGAGCAAAGTCAAGAAGTTCCTCTGGATGGCAGTTAGCATACAAGGACAAGATTAGATAAACTGTCACACTGTGATTTGCAAGTCACTGATGATGTTAAATGTAACAAGATGGCTTGGATGACAGAAATTATATCTAAGAAAGGAACCAGATACCCTAAAATGAAAATTAATGCTATTTAATAATAGTATAAAGAAATTAGGTAGCAAAAATTGTTTTGAAAATTTAAGGTAGGTAGAAAGGCCCCATCTGAATCATTATGTGGAACATTTGAAGTGTTAGGATTTAATCACTATTACTTGGGAAGAGGCCTAAAAATTAGCAAGAATAGGGAGGCTGTCTTAAGGCCTTTTCTAGAATGAACAACTAGGGGGACAGTTATCTTTCCTGAAATAAATAGCGGTGATCCTATTTCTCATTGGTCATGCTAAATACAGTAAAGCTTGTAACAAATGTGTTAGTAAGACTTTAGCTGGTCTAAGTGTACCTTTATCTGTTTTCTTGGTTCCTTGGAGAAACTGTGCAAAATCTTCATCCCATGTTAATTACCAATTTAATCAGTCAAAGCTAAAAGAAAATCTTTTGCTCTAATTATAAAAGACAGTTAATGTAAGCAGTTGATGTGATGAATACCTTTCCTCATTTTGGGCAGGTTATAATTTATTAAGCATAAAGATGAAGAATAAAGCCCAAGTAGTGTCCTTGATCAGCAGTGACCCCCCCCCCAATTAAAACAGGTGATAGTTTCTGGATTTACGAAGAACAGCAACACAACTCCAATTAGCTGTCAAATCATCTGGCAAGATAGTTGTTACAAACCTGGAAAATCACTTGGCTTTCTTGCCTAATTTCTCAACTTTATCTTTATTTTTAAGTCACTTAAAAAGATAATCACTATATTTATATCAAATTTAAAAACAGGGGAAAATAGCTAGGCGAGGTGGCTGGCCAATGTGGGTAGACTGCTTCAGCTCAGGAGTTCAAGACTAGTCTGAGCAAGAGCAAGACCCCATCTTTCCCAGAAATAGAAAAACTAGCCAGGTGTGGTGTCAGGAGCATGTAGTCCCAATTACTCAGGAGACTGAGGCAAGAGGATCACCTGAGCCCAGGAGTCTGAGGTTGCTGTGAGCTATGAAGATGCCATGGCACTCTACCCAGGGATATAGAGTAAGACTCTGCCTACAACAAACAAAAAGACAAAAATCCCAGGAGAAACTAATTTGCAGTGTTAGAAGTCGTGACTGTGGTTAAGGAGTGGGGGCATACCAGTGGGTGCGCAGGAGTTGGGGACACCTCCTTGGGTGCTGTAATAGTCTATATTTCTTAACCACGTATACTCCCTTTGTGATAATCCATCTAGTGTGCACTTACACCTCGCAAGTTCTTCTTAATGTGTGTTACACTCAAAAAATTTTGCCCTAAACTACAAATTTCTTCCAGAAATATATGGAATCATTTCAACATTATGCCAAAGCAGAAAGGTTTTATACTAATGTCTATAAGAAATAAACGTCTTAAAATCTCTTCCTCATTAATTCCTTCTATCCTCTAAGAAAATAGAACACATATCGCTTTTTATTAAATAGGGCTTTAAATAAATAGGAGCATAGACATTGACTTTGTGCTTATCATCAGGTTGAGAAATTTATGTGCTTCTTACCAAAAAGGTGTGTTCTCTCTCAGTTTTGTGATAGTCTCCTCATTTGGAGATGCCAAGCGAAGATACTGTTTGAAGCCTGAAGAAAAGCACAAATAGAGAAATTGCTACAGTAAAAGGCAGTTACGGTATAGACTGTACATGTTACCTGTATGATAATGTATTTATCTACACAACTGTAAAATGGTAACCTGTGGTAAAATGGTAACATTCCTGCCGCAGGCAATTGCTAGTGGTACAGAACTGTAGTTGTATACCGCTCAGCTTTTTCATCAAGGAAATCAAGTAAATAAATGCAATAAACACACCGAGTTGGTAAGTGTCATAAAAGAGATACGGATCAAATGTTATGGAGTCAGAAGGCAGAAGAGGCTACTTCCACCCGGAGAATAGGAGAGGCTTCGAGAAGGCGGTGAGGCTTGATCTGAGACGGAGGACGAGTGTGGCCTCTTTGAGGTGCTGGGCAGGAGCGGAGCAGAAAGAATGGATGGCGGAGGCAGTCCAGATACGTGAGACCAAATGACCAAGTCCCAGAATTTGGACATTATGAAAATAAGAGCAGAACTTGATGCATTTCAGTTGGGTTGGAGAAGATTTTCAGAGGGATGGAAATTCCGTTAAACTTTGGGGCCAGCGACTGAGTCCCAGGTGATGTTCCAGGCCCTCTGCCAGGTCCAGGGATTCAGTGGTGAGTAAGAGAGACAGGAGCCCCGCTCTGCGGGACTGCCCAGGCTCCTGGCGCAAACTGAGGAGCGGACGTTTTCTGGGGAGTCCGCAGCAGAGGTACCCATGTGTCTAAGGATCAGAGGTAACAAACACCTTCAAGTCCCAGAGATGTGATCACCAAGGCAAGGCAGCGAGATGAGATTGTGGAAGGACCATGCAGAGCTCGGAGGGGAGGAGCCTGGGCAGACGGAGGCGGAGACTGCCCGAGAGAGGCGGAGTCTCGGGAAGACCAAGCTGCCCAGGCGCAGTGGTGGAGGCCGTGCTGCATGAGGAGTGCTTAAGATTCAGGTGGGGCTGATACTGAAAAATGGTTATTTCTCTGATTTGTTGACTCAGACAGATTTGAAGGTGATTACAGAAATTACACGGCAATGGAGCTGGCCTGATATTCGGTTATTGTATGCAAATATCACTGGAGATTTTTACTGCCAATGTCTGCATCTGTGCTTGGGCTGGAGAGACGTGTAGAAAATCACCCTGAGTAGGGAATGATGTGATATGTGAGGTAGTTATTGCCATGAAATGTCCTTTCGGGTTTTCTTAGAGTATCAGGGGTCCCTGCTGGTGATTAAACACAGCTGTCTGTGTCTCTGCTGGTGACTGAGCACGGTGCGTCCCCGTCCCTGTGGGTGACTGAACACTGTGTGTCCCCATCCCTGCTGGTGACTGAGCACGACGTGTCCGTGTCCCTGCAGGTGATCGAACACAGTGTGCCCATCCCTGTGGTTGACTGAACACAGTGTGTCCCCGTCCCTGTGGGTGACCGAACACAGTGTGTCCCCGTCCCTGCGAGTGACTGAACATGGCGTGTCCCTGTCCCTGCAGGTGACTAAACACAGTGTGTCTGCATCCTTGGGGGTGACTAAAGTGTTTCTTCCTCCTTGGGCAAGGTTACGCCTCCTCTGCGAATCAGAATCTGCCCTAGAGACAGTCACCATACGAGGTGTCACCTGTGGCTGTCACGTCTGGGCACCATGTGGTCATCCCTGTATTGAGAGCTAATGTCCATGGGGCAGACCTGCTCCCGCTCACCTCTGGAGTTCCAGGATCAGCTGAGGATCTGGATAGGGCTGCAGGGCCAGAGACGTCCACGGACAGCCTTCCAGCGGGTCAGACTGTGGGTCCTGAGTGGTGCACTCGGGATTTAGTAATGACGATGATGAGGACAAGGACAGGACAAAGGTCCACTGAGAAGTGCCCGTTACACTGTGCGTAACACACCAAGAGCATTCACTTTGTCTCCCTAGTGACCTCAATGAGGCAGGTCCTTGTCGATTCAGCAATGGAGGAGGTGAGTCAGTATCTGAAAACTTAAGGAATGTACCCAAAGTCGCCTTGCTAACAACCAGCTCCAGGTCGCAGTCGGAACTCTGGTTCATTTGCATGATTCCCGCACAGGTCTCAAATTCGAATTGGGTCCCACGTTGTGGTGACCCCTGGGGCTCCCTAAGCTGAAGCAGGCTGCAGGGGGCTCCTGGGCTACATTCGCTGATAGTCTCTAACCCAACAGAAAATTCTTCTGGAATTTCTGCATTGTGGTGGAACACACAGGTCCATGGATTTTGTTTCCCAGTTTAAGTAGCGGAGATCTCCAGTTCCTTCACATTTCTGGTTATCTGGTGTCCCCCCAGCAGCCCGGTGGCGGGTGCGTGGCACATTGTGCTGTGGCTGACAGTGGAGGTGGGGACAGCGCAATTCCCAGAGTTACGATCAGGGCCTCAGAGTCTGTGCGACCATGGAAGGCTGGAGGCCGCTCACACCAACGCTTGGGGTTTTACACATCAGGGCAGCAGCGTGGACCTGGGGGTTTTCCATCTGGTCCTCACTTGCCTGTCGGACATGACTAGGAAAGGTCGCTGGTTTCACTGCTTCGGGGAGGAGCTGTGGGGTGGGAATTCCAAACAGAAACGAACGTGTTTCCACATGGAAATGTGTGTGCTGAGTTCTACGCTGCTACAGATAAAACATCCTTTCCAGCTATCCTTTTGTCTCTGAAGCCAGAAAGCCAGTCACAGCATCTAACATCACTGCGGTCAGTGGTCCATTGCATAACCCGTACCTTCCCTACAGGGGATGCTTTAAACACGTGGCCCGCGCTGTCCTCTCGGCAACCCAGTGAGGTAGGCGATACTCTCCCTGGTCTGCAGCCCAGTTGTACTGCCGGTGAGGAACATGTGTGTTTTTTCTGCTAGACATGATGCCTCTCCAGAGACAAGAATCCTTGTCTGCAGCTCTGCACCTGACCTGCTGACCTCTCCCGGTTACTGCTCTCGGTCCCCTTTGCCACAGATTCTTTCATTATTCTCTGAGGACATCACTGGCTATTTGGAATTACTGGCCCGTGCAGTCAACATGCTGTTGGCCAGCCATATTTGGAGGAACTTTTACTGTGTGTGGGTGCTAAAACTTTAGGGAAATACAATATATCTAATCCTGATGTATCTGTATATATTCTAACATTAATGATGAGTGACATCAAAATTTTTAGTACATTATTTACTCAACTACCATAGTGAAGCATTCCCAATTAAGAGCCCGAGGATGTAGATAAACACAACAAACTTTTTTTGGTATTTTTTTATTATATCATAAAGAGGCAGATCATGTCTACATTAATGCATTCATGGGCTACAATGTGCTGATTTCACATACAATTTGGAATGCTTACATCGTACTGGCTAATATGTCCCTCACTTCATTTACTTAATTATTGTAATAAGACATTTATATTCTATACTTAATAGATCAGATTTTTAACTGTAACTGCCTAACCTGGAGACATTGATAACCCCTTTTTTTCACTTGTAATTGCATAATTTTTGAGAATAAACAAATTATCTACCTAAACAATCATAGCCTCACATACCACTGGCGAACCACAGTTCTCTTTCTGAGAAGCAGCCTCCGTGTCAGAGGGCTGCTCAACATTACACAGAGATTCAGGACTTGGCCTTCCTGGGGATCATAGAACTAGAATAAGTCACTAAAAAAAGAATCATTCCTAAAACTATAAATTATAAATATTTAATTGCAGCAAAATCTCATTCTATTAAATCTATGGGATTTTTATTCAGTGCAATTATATGCCAAAGAAACAAGCCAAGGCAGGGTCTGTATAAACTCAGTGACTTGTCAGTTTGGTTTTTTGGTCCATCCTAATACAAATTAGACTGGTAACAAAGTTTATCACCAGGGAGTTAACAAAAAGAGTGTCAGAAACTTCTAGATTGACTGTGACTTGGGTGACTTAGTTACAGGTTAACAGATAGCCTTGATTTCTTGAAACTTGCAGAAGATAGAAATATATGTTAATTTATGGAGAATAATTACTTAAGGGTGCTATTGAGTTTAGCCATGCAATCAAGATTATGATTTCCAAATATCAAGTGAATTAGTCATTTACTATTAACTTTTCCCTTGCAAAAACTATTTTCAGCCATCAGGAATTTGATACCGCTTGAAAATATTTAGAAAATAACTAAGATCTATGGATTTAAAGAAAATGGAGGTAGGATACAACTTAGAGCCATTTGTATTCTGCGCAGGGTTTTAAAGTGTGGTAACCAAACTGATTATTTGAAACAGCAGTATGAGAGAAGGGAGGGGGGAAGAAGGGAAAAAGCAATATATGAATGTATGTGTTCCCACTGAACTTTGTACTTAAAAATAGCAAAGACGGAAAATTATATATACAAATTTTTATCTCAATAGAACAATTTTAAGTGGCCTTAGATGGACCAGTTTCTGTGCTCATAGTTATATATTTTTCTATATTCTGAGGTTTTTCACATCACGTCTCCTTAAACACATAGTTGGGGTGATTCTGATAAAAATCATAATACAAATGGAAGAAGAGGCCAGTGACCAGATTTCCAAAGCTCTCCAAACCGAGGGACACTTATCATATCTGAAGATCAGCGGAAAAGGCGTCTATGATGAAAATAGAGTGGAAAAAAATGGTTATTTCTGTCAGTGCTGAAAAGCTTAGAGAGTCACTGATTAAGGTCACTGCCAATTTTGTCAATGAGGGAAGTGCGTTAGCAAGCCTTTAGCCCCTCACTTTCACCATCCTCTGTGTGTGCATGTGAAGGACGGTGCTGTCGGTGTGTCCACGATCAGGCACAGAGAAGACTCAGGGTCAATGAGATGGGGACTTTTTAGCAGAGAACCCGGGGTGTTTAAAACTAACTCCAAATAATACATTTTATGTCTTTCTGACCTCTGCCTTCTTCAGGGCCGTCATCATCATGTATACATCAACAAAAAGAAGAAGAAAGAAGGAAAGAAAGAAAATAACCAATAACCACATCAACATTTGCCCTTGGCTTTCCTGAAAATAAAACCTGAAATCTCTGGGAACAACCTTTCTTTCCAAGATTTATGAGTGGAATCCCAGTAACCGTGGAGAACAGCTGCTAAGACCCAGATCCCAGGCTCCAAGCTAATGTCCAGAAACCACTGCTTGTCCCCAGCCTGCTTTGTCCCTCAGGTGAAGTGGATTAAACACTTTGCCTGTCTGTAAGCCTACCTCAGGGTGAAAGGTGACTGGAAATCAACTTTAGCAGCACTTGAATAATGTTATCGGAAATTATAACCGCACAAAAAGTAGTGATTTTGCCTTTGAACACACTTCAGATCACAGGAGAACCTCTGTCATTTGAGCGTCCAAGGGACTATAATAAACTGGTTAACATCAAGAGGTGGTCAACAGAAGGCTCTGGGCCCAATGTACTGATACGACCATGTGGTGCATGTCCAGTCTGTGGAAATGAGGTGGTCAGTGTATGGAGGTGCTCAGTGAATGGAGGTGGTCAGTGAAGGGAGGTGGTAAGTGAAGGGAGGTGGTCAGTGAAGGGAGGTGGTCAGCTTAAAGAGGTGGTCAGTGAATGGAGGTGGTCAGTGAATGGAGGTGGTCAGTGTAGGGAGGTGCTCAGTGAATGGAGGTGGTCAGTGAAGGGAGGTGGTCAGTGAAGGAAGGTGGTTAGTAAAAGGAGGTGGTCAGTGAAGGGAGGTGGTCAGTGAAGGGAGGTGGTCAGTGTGGGGAGGTGGTCAGTGTGGGGAGGTGGTCAGTGAAGGGAGGTGGTCAGTGAAGGGAGGTGGTCAGTGTGGGGAGGTGGTCAGTGAAGGGAGGTGGT
>NW_003852456.1:4716179-4722843 GCF_000181295.1 Otolemur garnettii
GGGAGGTGGTCAGTGAAGGGAGGTGGTCAGTGTGGGGAGGTGGTCAGTGAAGGGAGGTGGTCAGTGAAGGGAGGAGGTCAGTGAAGGAAGGTGGTCAGTGTGGGGAGGTGGTCAGCTAGGTAGGTTCTACAGTTCTTTGTACAGGTGGCTTGTCATGTTGAGGCAAATAGATGTCAAAGAGCCCTAACTGAGGCAGCATCGCCTCCCTGTAGAGCACCTGGAGAACCATAACTGGAAGATGTGCTCGCCTCCAAACCTGGCTCTAATGTTTGAAGTCTTGAGGGAAAGAAAGGAGGGCGCCTCTCTGAAAGTCACTGATTTAAATGGGGAAGAGAAATTTAGCAGAGAAAGCCTAGTTAGGGAATCTCTGAGCATTGAGATTCCCCATCTGGACGTTAGACCCTGTGATCCCAGTTTAAAGCTAGTGGGGGCTGACCCACCACTTGGAATCCTCCCTTGTGTGTGCTTGTCTCCACGGAACTCCCCTATTTAGTGGCTCTGACTGACAGCTGGGCTGATTTGTCCGCGCCCATTTTGCTGTCAATTCTAACTGTTTCCTGCACTGGGGGCTGCTACTTCTTGGCCTAACAAGGTCTTGATTTTAGAATTTTTTCATAAAGTCAGAAAGATCTGCATGGCTTGCTCAGACATGATTCTCTTTCTCTCTCTCTCTTTTTTTGTCGCCTGGGTTTTTCAACTTTTTAGCCATTTGCACCCAAGAGAACAAGGGTGAAATGTAATTTCCCTCTGGGAACAGCCCCTGATTCTATTGAGTCATTATGAGTGAGCCTGAGCTGAGGTCACACGAAGCATGCCCCATGGTCTCCTGTGGAAATTCCAAGCTCAGCTTGATGGAGAGAAAACTCATCTTTGCCTCTTATAGTTGAATAATGTGCAATTTCATAGAGGCTAATGGATACTCACTAGTATTTGCTGAGTTGGTGGAAGGTCCTATTCATAAACTAATATTAGCACATTACCAGAATTAACGGAGGGCTCTAAACCAGTTCTCCACTAAGGCATCTGACAGCAATTCATTGCTTGAGAGCTTTGCAGTGCTCCTGCGACTTTCCCGTTCACATGAAAACCGTTACATTTTCTGAGATTTGGAGAGGGCATGTAGTTATTTTGACTCGTGTGCTTGCAGACCAATTTATGTGAGTTAGCCTATTTGTGGCATTACTGTTAGATTTTATATTTGGTCATCATTTGATTTTGTTCTGTTACTGCTGTATGGGTGATATGTTGATGGTTATTTTATTCATACCAAAGTATTTGGTCATGGTGGAGTCTTTTTCCTCTGGAAGACAGAAACAAATTGGGGTACGTATGTCTCTAAGTGAGCCATAGTCAAAAGATTTGAGAACCACCATAAAAAGGATGAAGTCGGGACAGAAAACATTTAAATAATGATTCCTGGCTGTGGCCAAATACTCTTAGATCCTGGGGCCCAGAAAGAAAAGAAAGGTGGTCGCCAAGGAGGAGGGTGAAGTGCAGACAATCCACCGGGCACTCTGGCCTAGTCAGCCCCGTCTGCACATCACAGAGAGCCCGAAGTTATTCCGGTTTTGTCTTCTTATCCAGGTATCACGAGAACCATTAGCTTTTTTGCCTGTAATTTGTTTTTGCCTAACATTACTAGAAATTCATTTTCTAGTCCGGAATGTGCAATACCTTTCCTATTTGTCCTCAATCCCATGTAGCGTTTCTTTTTGCTTTTTATGCATGATATTTACTGTCTTTGACATTTTTATTTAGTAGTCAGTATTAATAAATCTTCATGAAAGTAGCGGAGTCATTGTGATTTTGTTAAAAATGCATTGCTTACAGTTCTTTGAAGAAGAATGAATGTTCAGCTAAAAAGACGAACAATCAAACAGAGGAACAAACGCTGTCACAGAGGCCATCTCATTTATCTTTGTGTTGGTGAAAATAATATATTTAGCTGAACTGTTAATTTTTTCTCAGCTCCATTTGTCCAATTTCTTAAAGTATTAAACGAAGCTTAAATAATGTTTTTAAGACAGTTATCTAGACAAGCATATGTACAAATCAGCTTATAAATATGGTTATGCAGTTTCTCAAAAAAAATTCCTAATTTGTCAACATTCTCATGACACGCTCCTGAAACACATTATTTATGTGAGCATTCTTCCTGATGTCTGCACTGAGTTTCTCTTGTTTCTACTTATACCTCAATACCTTCAGGAGAACCGAGATGTACTTAAGGGATATATACTATTTTATAAACAAAATCAATCCAGTTAAGTTACTTTTCATGTTTTATGTGTTTTATTCCCCGGAAATAGTCATTAAGTTAATCAAGTCACAATAATAAAATCAATATAATGTTGATATATTAATAATATATAATATAGTATATATAAATTATTATATAATATGTAATAATTTTTATATGTAATTTTATATATAATGTAATGAAGTAACATTCTAAAAAAAATCTTTTTTATTTGATTTGGATTGAGAAAACACATGGAAAAAAGCTGTTTACTTTGTTGGCTGACACATCAAAGACCTGAAAACAGGTTTTGTTTTGCCGCTCGTTTAACTTGCTTCTCAGAGTAGTTTGGTCTGTGACAAAGCTTGGCATCTATTTTCTTTCTGTAGGGAGGCGTTTCTATTTATGAAGTTTGAAAGAGACTTAGATTGGGGTGAGAAAAAAATAAAAAGATGGTATTGGTAAAAAGAGATGGAAAAGAGACATTGAAAGTATATTTTAGGGTGTCATCAGATGAAACGACATCTGTCTATGGAAAAAATGGCTTGGCTTGTGGTCTTCTAGGACCCCAAGCTCTTTTAAACGTAGTTCTTCCTTCTCTAGTTTACAGGCACATTCGTGTGTGTGTGTGTGTGTGTGTGTGTGAATGAGAGAGAAAGGAAGTTTGTGTAATTAAAGGACAGTGCTCTACCCTTTTGAAACGGAATGAAACACCTAGTTTCTCTTTAAGTAACTCCTTTAAAAGACCTCACTTTTTAACAGCTCATCAAATAATGACACTCTTATACATTTATACAAAATATAACAGTTTCTACCCAGACTAAAGACATATTGAAGAGGTGAGAGGAGATCAGATGAGTGGGCCGTAAGTTCAGTCTCTAGGCACATTTCTCAAACAGGCTCAAAGTCAAGAACACTGAAACTGCATTGGCAAAATTCTACAAATGAGTCCCTGTACTGCCAATGAAATTGTCAGATACTAATCAGACGTTAACAGAGAAACTCATACAAAGGATAATTTGACAATAAAGCAATTACTTAAAATAATTGGGGCAGGTAGATCAAAAGAAAAAGAAAGGAGAAATACAAGGAAAAGAAAATTTTCATGGTACAAAATATGGTATATTTTCCCACCAAATCGTTGCAAAATGACCAAAGGAAAGACAACGTTTGAGACGTTAAATGCTATCAGTGAATGTATTTGTCTGGGTATGTTAAACAGCAAAGACGTTTTGATAAGTCATAGATTTAGGAAATGTTAAGGGCATTGGGAGAAAGAAAGAAATGAGGGAGGGAGGAAGACAGGGAGGGAGACGTGGATACATAGTAAGGACTGGAACCCAAGGCCAGCGCCAGCCCTGCTTGAAGTACTGTCCACATAATGAATATTTCAGCTGCTTCTCCAGCTCCTTATATTTTTCAAAGACAAGTAGACCAGGTGCATTTTACATCTCTTAAAGACTTCTGATTGGCATGTATGTTGAAAGACTTGCCTCCAGATTGAAGGGCAGAATGCTCCTCAACAAGCCATAGCTATGAAATATTTATTCCACCTTCTTTCATGGAAAAGAGTGTGCTGACTCTGTGACATAAAGCTCCACTAATCATGCCGACAAAATTACATGCCTTGTGTTAAATGATCATTCTTAGAAAGTGAGCCAGGTCTTGTTTGTTGCAGATGATCAGAGAGAATAATGCAGGTTACAGTTTACAGGGTTCTTACAAAAGATAATAAAGTGTCTCCAAGCTTTATTGTACGGGGGATATAGGGTGTGCCATAGATTTATTAAGAAATATGGTGCTGGACAATTTCTTTTTTCTGGGATTCTTTAGTTTCTTTTTAATTTTAAAATTACATTTTTGTCGATATCAACCCTGGCTTGTGAGACCTTTTGTATTATATATAAAAATTCTGTAGCTATACCTTTGAGTATACTTTTTATTAAGCAAAGCAAAGACTTGTGTGCCTCCAAATATTGCTCAAATCTCCAAAGCCAGCTGAATAAATAAACATTATGTGATCTGCAGCCCAAAAGTCTGCAAATGACTCCATATGATGTAAAAAAATCTACGATTCCTTCTAAGTATTTCTTGGAGCCAATGATCAGGAGTTTTGTTTAAGTTCTGGGACCCCTGAGTCTCCATAAAAATAACTTTGAAATATTATATCATGTGTGAAAATTTTACACACATGCACATTTATAATCAGCAGACAGGGCCCGTGCCCTTCCTTAACCTGATAATCAACCATAGGACCTACTCAAACATGAAAAAAATAAAGGATTCCGGACTCCAAAGCACATAATCTTAGTGCCATTTAGAACCATGTGCATTTCTGAAATCCTCTATTACTGATAATCTCTTCGTTGCATTTTCTATGGAATTGTCTGTTTCTCATTATCAAAGCCTAAAGAAATTTGATACAGTCGTGTAACACTTGGCGAAGGAGTGTTAGAAAAATGCATTCCAAAGTGTTCAGCTTATCTTTTCTTTCCAAAGCAGTAACTACTGTCTGACTTTCCTCCTCTGGAGAAGCCAGTTGGGAGGGTGAAGAAAAAAATCAAACCAAAGTAAATTAAGCAATGGCCCCGTGCCTGAAATCATCACAGATGTCAGCTTTTAAACAATGAATTGTAGTTAGCAGGCACTGAGACACAGGAGCACGGAGAATTCTTACTCTGTAAAGTAACTTCTGCTTACAGAGCGCACACCAAGCCATTCTGTGAACCAAGGTCGCCTAAATACAATGATGTGGACAAAGCGTGAGGTTTGCAATGCCTATAACTATCATCAACAGTTGGCATCTCTCCTCGGTAAGGCCAATGATGAGCTCCCAGAGATGGCCCATGGTACTTTGGTTCCAAAGTCAGGACCATAAAAGAAAAAACTCCATGTCATCCTTTCTCAAGAAGTGAAGATGTAAAAGAAAATCTGGGGAAGATATTTGTAAATAACAGCTTGGAAGGATGTTCTGTACGTCTTATGCCAACAGGTGTTTTTTTTTTTCCCTCTGCTCATGTAAATCGGTTAAGTTATTCGGATATTACACAAATAGTGCTCAGGCAACTCTAGAAGCACATCTGATCAATTAAGACAGAACTCTGTTTTTGCAATTCAAGCTTTTAAAAAGCATTATAGTTAAAATACACTGCAAAGACATGCTGGGATAATTGGCTGTCAAAGTACATTGGTACCACTGAGTAGTCTTAAAATAGCAGGAAACGCAACTGAACACTGGAAAGGAAATCGCTATTGCACTTTTTCAAATAAAACATATCGCACCTCTGAGTTCACAATGGGATATTTGCTGAGAGCCTGTAATTAACTCATAATGAAGAGAACCACAGTAATAAACATTTCCTTAGCAAAACATTCGCTTGTTTTCCCAATTTCCTCCATTTTTGCTATTTCCTTGTCAGTTGTTAGTTAGCTTGTGGCTACTAATCAACAAAATAATGGAGAAAAGGGTGAATGATTTTTCTAGAAGGGGCCTATGTAATTTTACAGAGAGAAAGAACTCTTTCTGATAAACTCTATTGTTATCAGATTGTTCACGTGGCATAAGATGAAATGAGGGGAATTTGGACATATTTGTAAAATTATTTTACTTCAAAAACCCAGAACCAACAAAATCAAGATGTCCCTCAACTCCCGGCCACCTGCAGGAGCCGCTTCCAGCTGCGCCTCCCTCCTGCCTGTCCGGCCCCCAGCTGCTGGATCAGTCTTCCCAGACACCTTTTCACCATGTCCCTCCTGTGCTCAACACCCTTGGAGAGCCGCCCAGTACTGACAGAACCAAGTCGGCATTCCTCGGCCGGGCACTGAGCCCCTTGGACAAGTGGTTCCAATTTTCTTTTCTCCCCTCATTTCTCACGATTCCCTTCTAATGCAGCAGCCCACGCGAATTCTCTGCCCTAGTCTACTCAAGAAAGTTATGACTTGCTTCTTCTCCTGTTAATTTCTCGAGCAGTGCACTGTCTGGGGTGCTCCTCTTCTCCATCCCCGGCACGCCCTGAGTTAGCGATGGCTTGAGTTAGCGATGGCTTAAGTCAGCCTAAGTCTCCGCACAGGCTGTCTGCAGTGATGATCTGTTCCGCGAGTACGTCCTGGCTGAGCGGGAGACGGCAAACTCCAGGCGAGGGAGAATACGTCTCCTGCCTTTGTCTCCCCTACCAGTCCCCACGCGGTATCCTGCAGGGTGAGGTTCTCGGTAGATAAATAGCCATTGAGTGATAATAGAACAATGATAATAAAATACAAAGACCAGCATCTGATTTTCCCTCACCAGTGCCATTCGAGAATAGCTGGCTTACGACTAACTACTACTAACTACTACTCCATTTCTCTATAATCTCCCCCAAGTCAAAGCAAGGGAAAGAGCAAAGCAAATAAATCTGGAATTGGTAAATTTTATAGATCAAAACT
>NW_003852456.1:4723008-4724217 GCF_000181295.1 Otolemur garnettii
TTTATATGACGTACTCTACTGAAGGGAAGATTTAACTCACTAAGTAGCTGTTGGAGAGAGTGGGAAAGGGCAACAGCCAAGTCTCAAGCAGGCTGTCTGTCTACTGCTCTCCCAACAAAAACTCTGCCCTTGGTCTTTCCCTGGCTGGTTCCTTATGGTCATTCTTAAACATCCATCCTCAATGAGGTGGCTTTCACTCCCTCATAACCCAATTTTTCTAACAGCCCCTACTGGTATCTGGCTCTTGTTTAGTTAGTTATTGACTGCCCATGTCTATCTCCTCCTACTAGGGGTGAAGACTGCTGAGCTCAGTCTCCACTTTGAGCACTATTTCCCCCAGACTGCTTGGCACGGAGCATGTGGTCAATTAATATATGTCAAAGGAGTAAACTTGCGAAAAGTACACAGCTAGTAAGTGACAGAACTAACCCTAAACCCCAAGTCTGTCACTCTCTATAACCAATATGGAGCTGTTCCCTGCTCTGTCTGGGGACAGACTCTGCCACAGACCTTGGCTTCACCATCCTCACTGAGAGTGCTGACTTCTTTGGTACAGAGAAGCCCAAGATTCAAGACAAACACAACAGGGAAACCTGGTCTGCCTGACCACAGAACCTCCTCCCACACTGCAGGAAAAATGGGTCTGCCTATCAGTGACCACAGAACCGCCCTCCACAGTTCAGGGAGAGCTGGTCTGCCTGTCAGTGACCACGGAACCTCCTTCCACACTGCAGGGAGAGCTGGTCTGACTGTCAGTGACCACAGAACCTCCTTCCACACTGCAGGGAGAGCTGGTCTGCCTGTCAGTGACCACAGACCCTCCTTCCACACGTACTACTCCATTTCTCTATAATCTCCCCCAAGTCAAAGCAAGGGAAAGAGCAAAGCAAATAAATCTGGAATTGGTAAATTTTATAGATCAAAACTTAATTTATTGTGAAACTTAATTTTAATTTATTATTTATATCAAAATGTATGAGAAAATTAAATAATTTTAATGCATATAAATAGTAATTTAAATTTTTTAAAAACTCGAGATAGTATCTGAAGGAGTCACATGGTGGGAATCGCTGGGTTCATCTGGGCTCTTAGTATGATGGCCGGGCTTGCAGACGGACTTTGGTTCCCTGCCTACCTGGCCCACTGTCCTACACTGGCCCCTCTGCTGTCCATTCTCCTTCTAGGACATAGATCATATTTCTCTAATAA
>NW_003852456.1:4725799-4744878 GCF_000181295.1 Otolemur garnettii
CCCCTCCTTCCTCCCTTCCCTCCTTCCTTCCTTCCCTCCTTCCTTCCTTCCCTCCTTCCTTCCTTCCCTCCTTCTTCTCTCCTCCCTCTCTCCTTGTCTCCTTCATTTCTTCTTTTTCTCTTTTCCTCTGTTTCTTCATAGCACTTGACATAGAGCTGTTAATATGATAAACATCTCACAAATGCTAGTCACATAAAGATTCCAAAACCAGGACTTCATTAGTTCCTACACCTTAAATATTATTTGCATGGCAAGGAACTTTACATAGCATAAAGAATAAAACCTTGAGTTCAAATAGATCTGCCTATTGTACTTCCTCATGATCTCAGACAATTAAGATTCATTTTTTTTCAGTTGAAAAAAATGGGGAAAAACAAATAAATCTCTGTAGGGTTCTTATAAGAGTTACAAAAAAATAACATATTTGGGATATTTAGTTGGATGTCTGAAGCATAACTGACACTTAATGAATGAGAGATCATTAATATTGCTTCATTTTTACTTCTTTGGGTTGGGCTTTTGACATTTGCTATATAAGTTTAGAGAAGTCCAAACTTGAATGAGTACTCTTATTTTATCTTTTGCAGAAAACATCTATTGTCTAATTATATGTGGTATTTTGAAAGTAGAAGTATAAAATTTAGAATTATTAATGCTACCACACTTTATCTAAAACACAAAAAGCTTAGAGTATGATAACACAACGTCGATTGAAACATTAAATTTTACTTTAACTTACTTACATTGCCCCATTTATACAAATATCATTTTTCTCCTTAAAACTGTTACTGCATCAATGTTATCTCAGAAAATAAAATTCAGTACTTGTTCATATGCTTATTTTCTGCTGTATTTCTCGACATCAGCTCGTCCTTCCTAATCAAAGTACATACCCAACAAATTATGTCAGTTCCCCAGTAAAGTAGCAAAGGTAGAAAAGGCAGCCTTTTGAAAAATCCAGTTTGCCTATATTTGAGTCAAAGTTTATGAGCTACGCGTATATCCTATCACATGACTCTGAGAAGGCGGTTTAGGGGAACAGAGTTTCCTCACCTCAGCTCATCACTAGCTGGTGTTGCGATTGACCCTCTTATGAGAGCACAGGTAGTGAGAATGAGATGGGCTGAGATGACGCAGCCGGCCAGTTTAGGTCCTGCTGACCTTCACTTGCTGTCTCCTATGCTTATAAAGATGCCCACCCTGAGTAGTGTAGGAGAATTGATTCAGGACATTGACTTTTGAATTGGAAATGTTGAAATAGGTCACCGACCCACGAATGGATTGATAAACTGTAGTATATGTACACCATGGAATACTATGCAGCCCTAAAGAAAGATGGAGACTTTACCTCCTTCATGTTTACATGGATGGAGCTGGAAAATATTCTTCTTAGCAAAGTATCTCAAGAATGGAAGAAAAAGTATCCAGTGTACACAGCCCTATTATGAAACTAATTTATAGCTTATATGAAACCAATTTTAGCCCAAGAATATGGGGAAAGGGGAGAGGGAGGGGAGGGGAAGGGGGAAGACGGGTGGAGGGAGGGTGATTGGTGGGACCACAACTATGGTTCATCTTATAAGGGTACATGTGAATCTTTCTAAATGTAGAATATAAATGTCTTAACAATAACTAAGAGGATGCCACGAAGGCTATGTTAACCAGTTTGATGAGAGTATTTCAAATTGTATATAAAACCAGCACACTGTACCCCATGACTGCATTAATGTACACAGCTATCATTTAATAAAAAAATTAAAAAAACTTGAATTAAAATTGAAATCCTTAAGAAAGTGAATCTAAATAAAAGAATATACTATATAAAAAATAGAAATAGGTCACAGAGTTATGCTGATTATTTAACATAAGGGTTAATGTGGTCTTTGCTTTGAACTTTTATGTATAAAAATGTGGCTTTGGAAATGGAAGAATAGTTTTATTTTTTTGCAGTTTGGCTGGAAACTTTGAACTTTGAACCCGCCATCCTCGGATATGGGGCCAGTGCCTCTACTCACTGAGCCACAGGTACCACCCAGAAGAACAGTCTTGAAGAGGCGACTCTCTCTGTTCTTCAGAATTGATGACTTGGTGGACCTATCCCCATCTCTGCATCCTGGCTGACAGTGACAGGCAGCCAGACCCTCCAGGAACAGGTGGGCCCTACTGATGTAAAATTACTTGTAATGTTGACTATGCTCAAAAAAAGATGAGAAAAGCCATGCAAATTAAGCTTCCTGTTCCAGAGATTGTTTTGAAGATGGAAATGCCTATTATGTCATGATTCTGCCACAATTTATTTGCAATTTAACAGCATAGTAAAGTCAAACATTACCATTTATTGCCATTTGGAAAGAGAAAAAAATTGGGAAACTTGGTGTCTAGGGAGGGATTCTGCACTTTAGCACATTTGCTGGTTCTTAAATTAAACTGCTTTTCTGAACGAGTTTGCCTTGGAGTGTGTGGTAGCCCAGTGTTCTTCTGACTAATTTGGATTGCTTGAGGCCATGGAATCGTTGTATGGTTCCATTCATGAACAGCAGATGATGCATGACAAAGCCGTAATGCTCTTAGGAGGAAGCAAGCTACAAAGAGCCGGGCTGTACCAGAGGGGGTTTTGATAGAACGTCCATCCAGGCTACAAACTGTAGACATTGATTTGAAATAAATTGTGACTGATGATCAGTCGATGACGATTTCCATAATCATTATGCCGTCAGTAATTTATCAAGGTAATGATATTTGTGTCCCTGATATCACATTCATCCTGTACTGAGGGGCTGAAGAACCTGCTGTGATTTTTAAAAGCCCTTATTAGGAACCGACTGGCTGTGTTACACTTCCATCCGGAAAGTAATCAGTGGGATGGCTGCGAGTGAATAAAACATTTTAAAAATCCTGCTAGGTTTGTAATAAAATTCTTTTGACAAAATCTTCCATAGAATGGAGGCAGAGATCTTATGCTTACAGCATTTTAATTAAATCTTCCTGATCAAAATCATTCAGCATAGTTTCGCCAGTACGCTTTGGAAAGAGATATCACAGCATGCCGGGCAAAGCAGTCTGCCAAAGAACCCCGTCTTAACCCTCCCCAGCCAGGCTTTCCCGGCGTAACTCCACTCCTGTTACACTGCAGTTATTTCTTATCAACGGTGACTTTTCTGCACGTGGATAGTCCACAGATGCACATTCAGATTCTGCCGTTACTCAGGTTAGGTTTCAAAATTGCTGAACAATATTCCCATCCTTATTCAGAAAAAAAGCTAATGACATTAAACACAAATGTCATAAGTGTCTCCTTACCAAAAGTGAAAGTGAGCTGAGAAAGTCAACGAGAGAGATAATTAAGAAAATTAGCAAACGTGTTTGGAGATTGCTGTTATAAAATGAATTATAATCAGATTGCAAATGTTATGGGATCACTTATATTTTCATAGAACACGGTTTCAATACATATAACCCCATGTAGTTTTCAGAATTTCATGAATAATTTCAGTTTAGTAACTTAAAAGTTTAACTCCAGGCAGGACACAGTGGCTCCCACCTATAATCCCAGCACTCTGGGAGGCAGAGGGGGGCAGATTGCTTGAGGTCAGGAGTTCAAGACCAGCCTCAGCAAGAGTGAGACCCTGTCTCTAAAAAACAGCTCGATGTTGTGGTGGGTACCTGTAGTCCCACATACTCGGGAAGCTAAGGCAGGACAATCACTTGAGCCCAAGAGTTTGAGGTTGCTGTGAGCTGTGATGACACCGCGGCACTCTACCCAGGGCAACAGAGTGAACTTTATCTCAAAAGAAAAAAAAAAAAATTAAGTCACGTTTCATAAAGCAAAGGGCTTTGATTGGGATCTGAAAATAGAATACTAGGTATTTGTTTTTAAAGCTCTATTTACTCAACTTGTGGAGAAATCTATTCCTAATAGGACAGTGTGTGTCTAACTCATGTCCAGGAGAGTCATAGTTACAGACCAAATAATCAGTAAAATCACTCGACGTGGAGGATATAAACTCTGATGTTTAATGCTACTAATGCTACTTTTAATGCTAAAAAGTATAGAGATAAAGCTGTAGCTCTATAAACTTCCATCTGTTTCAGAAAAATTCCTGACTTCATTAGTCTGAAGTAATCACTACGGCTCTGTGAGCTCAGATTGCAACACATTTGCACGCTTCCTGGGTTCATTTCTTTATTATTTATTTTTATTGTGGTAAAATATATACGGCCTAAAATTTACCATTTTGGGATTTTTAAGGGTACAATCCAGCACACTCAGAATATTCTGCGACCGAGCCCACTATGCCTGGTTACTTTACCTTCAGTTTGATTCCTACAAAATAGGAGTGATGCTTGCAGTAGCAACAGGGCACTGGTTCTGTGAGAATTAAATGAGACGCTATGTGTTAAGCTTGCCTGGTACCTATGAGGAGCTGTTATACTCTCATTTTTGAAGCTGTTTTCTTTTAATGTATGCATTGCCTAACTCTTTTAAGAGCAAAAATAATTATTGGAACATCACAACAGAATAATTAGAGTTACTTTACAGAGAGCACTTTGTCTTACAAAGGCTTCTGCAAATATCCCATTACAACCTTACTGCAAAATCTCATGCACCGAAGAAGGGCAGGATTTGTTTTTTGATTTTACAGATAAGAAAAGTGAACCTCCGAAAGCTTACATCATTTTCCCAAGTTCCAGCCTCTAGCAATGAGCACAAGAACCGAGAACTGAATCGGGTATCTACCCCCTTAGGAGGTGCCCAGTTACACATCATTTTTTTGTTGAATAAATGAATGCATGAATGAATGCATGAAGAACTTAGGGCCTCTGTCCTTAAATCTTCTGGTCCTTCTGCCACACCACACTGACCTATTATTGTGTCCACACATTCCCTGACCTATTCGAGGTCAGTTTTTATTCAGCGCTCCCATTTGCCAAAACCTTCTCTTCTATAAGCTGTAAAACGCCTGAGGTCTCACCGTGGGCTTTTGCTTCTCTGGATTCTTTGAAGTTAACTTTTCTCCTGGTTGGATCAGAAAAGAGCGCCCTGGGTAATCAAAACTGGAGTTCTCAGTTTGGCAGTCTGCTCAACAGGCAGGCGTGTGGCCTTGGAGATCATTTAAAATCCCTGGTCCAGACTTTCCTCGCGTGTGCAGAAAGTGTCCGTCAAGGGACACACAGCTCTGTAGACTTAAAATGCTGCTGATGGACCCCACGTTTTACGTACTTCTAGGGTTCCGAGCAAGGTTTAGAATTCAGAAACGATGACTCTGCACTGTATCAATGTTATCCTAAGTGCAGCTTTAGTTAAGTCAATATTTCTTTGCCTTAATATGAATTTACTATTCTTTTTGAAAGTCACTATTCGTCTTTAAGCGATGTGTGTGTGCATGCGCACTTGATTCCATTCTTGTGGGAACAGCAGGAAAAAGAAGCTCCTCTAGAGTGGAAGGATCAGGTGTGAAATGACGGCGCCCTTCCGGAATTGTTTTATTCTACGTGGATGACAAACGCACACCCTGGGCTGGCTATCTTAATGGAGTCACCGCCCTAGCAGGGATCATGGTATATTTTCAGTGTGGATAAGCTGGACTTCTGGCCCACTACCATGGCCTGTGCCTTGTGGGCTGAACTTGGGTGTGCTGGGAGGGGCTGGAGTGTGAGTGCCATTGTGAATTGGACCCTGTGTGGAGCTGGTGCGCTCGCCCTAAAGAGAGTTAGGGAGTCATATTACGGTGGTTTATAAAGGTAAGTACTGTCTGAGAGGAGGGTGGACCTCAGGCAGGGGCACAAGGGCAGGAACCGGGGTTCCCTTGTGTTGGGGAAGGAGGCTGCCACTTGGGGGTCCTCGCTAACCGAGGTAGCCCGGTGGCCATGAATCACCTGCCCCAGAATGACCTGGGTTGAAAATGGAGCCCTTTCCACCCCAGGTCCATCCCATCTGGCCTGTCCCAGAGCAGCCAACCAGGAGACAAAACTGCCTCCTCTCCAGAGGCCAATGCCATCTGGAAACTAAATAATTTCGGCTGTGTGAAACGAGTGGCAGAGAACCCTGAAGTTAGGCGACGACGTGCTCCAGAGCTATTTCTAGACGAAGGCAACCTGGGCTATGTCTTAAAAACACTCAACAGAACAAAGGATGCTTTATTAGGGTAATGGGGAAAATTACCTAAGAAAAACATTTAGCCTTGCATTTGGAATATTTTGATTTTAAAATTTAAAACGTAAACCATGTAATGGCATATCACAAAGCGGGAGTAATTCACCCGTGCAAATAATATATTTATAATAGCAACCTGACTTTATAGGTTTGTAGGAATTATAGTTTAAATTTTAAAAAAGACTTTAATATAACAAGTATTACCGTACTGCAGAAACACGGATTTTTGTTAAACTTTGAAGGTTTTGAGAAATACAAATTTCCTATGTAGATTTTCCAAACAAATGCCATTTAAAAATATTGTAAATGTCATCTGAAAGAAGTAAATACCAAAATTTATTTCTAGATATATTTCATATAAAATGTATCAAATTTTTATTAACAGCAGGTAAGATGATTTATTCTGTGCTATTAAAGTTTTATCTCTTGTTAATTAGACCATATTGAGTAACAAAGTACCGTGAAGGCTTTCAGAAACGTATTTGTCATTTTTGCTTAAATGAGGAAACAGTTACTGAGAAGCAAGAGACAAATGAGAATTAGGACTAAGGAGAGCAGAAAGAAGTGAAAATAAAAATAAACGTGAAAAGACACGCGTAGGGGAGGAAAAAACGAACTAAGAAACTGAGAAACATGGAGAGAGGGGGAGAGAGACAGGAGAGAAGGGCAAGGGAGGGAAAGAAGAAGGAGATTGAGGAGTGTGGGCTTTATTAATTAAATGATGAGAGCAAGGAAAAAAGGGTGAGAGTGAGAAGGAGAGAAGGGGAAGGCGAGGAGAGACGTGGTGGAGGGCGGAGAGAGAGAAGACAAGGGACGCTTTTAATCCCAGGGCACCCGCAAACCAAAAATAGCACCCGGCTTGCCAAGCACCTTCCCCTTACAGGGCAGTAACGTTCCTTTAGGTCTTTCATTCAAGACGGGGCAGAGCTGCAGAGATTATCCTTGTGTCTGTCAACAGATCATAATGGGTATTTCAGAATTTTCTAAGATAACTTAGGAAAATTCCAACAATGTCTGTGTAATGTCATACAAAAGGACCTGGGGAAACTCAACATACATCAACTTGAAGGATGACACCATATTCCATTAGCTTGCTTTTGCTTTGACTTTTTAAGTGGCTTTTAAAAACATTTTTGAATTTTTAAACACATTAAAGAAATACTATAATGCTTTTCAGCGGCGCGTGAGCACGTAACGCACATTTTCCCCCCTGCAGCATAATTGAAATCTAATTAATCATTTTCTCTGGAGATGTTTTTTAAAGACAACTTATTGTGACAACAATGGGGAAATGATTTTTCTGCTCATCACTGAAAATGTTTCAGTTGGGGCAACAATATGATTTTATGCAAAAGCTTATACACGTTTTTTATTAGTTACATTCACATAATTTACCAATGAAATTAACAGTCCAAGGGAGATGCCAGTGAACTCTCCCATCTTTGTCAGGCAGGAATTGTTTCTTCACCTTCTAAAATAAGAAACTGATGTATACGCCATTTCAGTCATGTTAATTTCTATTCCATTCATGAATTAGAGGAATAATGTTCCCCGTTTATTCGTAAACTCAGATAGCAAGCACTTTTTCCCATGGCTGTTTTCACTGCTGATTTAATAATCTGGAAGCCCCCTCGCTACAGCTGAGTGGGACTGCTTGGCAGTACTGTGTCTTGGTGAACTCTGTGTTTTAGTGCCAAATGGTCACTTTCTGCTTACAGTGGCCGTGTGGGTTGTTCTATATGTTCAAGCCCATTGGCTCACAGAGGAATGAGTAGCCCTCCCCCCTGGAATTACAACTTCATCTCACGCAGTTCCCAGCAGCTGCCTGTGCTCTGGACCAGCATACCAGCGTCTAACAGGTTCAGGGTCCTGAGCTGTTCCAGGTCCTCAGGACCATGTTTTACATTTGGAAAATGAGCTTGGAGATTCTGAACGACTCCTCCCTCATTCACCGGGTCACTGATTTCCATTGTAAACACGCTCTTATAACTTTAGACTTTTTTCCTTCCTTCATGAATTTATTCTTTTGGATCTGGGGTATTTCCAGTTTTTATTACATTATTTACTCTTATCACTAGGCAACCTTGGTGATAAATAAATCTAAAACCTCGTGGCATGCATTCTGATATTGGGGTTGATTTAGTGATGGACGTGTGGCCTGGTGGCGAAGGCACTGAGGTCTCCATTATTCCCTGGTGTCAGTGAGGGAGCTGGAACCCTGTCCTTGGACAAATAATAACTGAGCTGTATTCTGAACATCCTCCACATTGTACTGTGATCGATTTTCATAAACGAAAATTTCAGCACGTGGAAACTTCCAGAAAAATCTCTTTACTATTGTGCCTCCTTGATAGGACTTATAGGACTTCAAGTCCACTTCTGGCTTCCCCATCAACCACCCTCAATCAGGCTTCTTTATGTCTCTGTTTCCTCCTCTGGAGAATAAGAATCAGCAGATGACCTGTACACCTGTTGCTTAAACACACGACTGTGTGACTGCGTGGCCCTGGGCACCCGATGGGATGTGGGCTCAGGCGTCACAGGAGGACACTGCAGACACTGGCAGATTTTGTCCTTTCTCAATTCACTTCAGTTTTAAGATGGGATTTAAACTGCGAGATTCTACTGGAGCCATGTGTTGATTGTCTACTGGCAACCAGAGAGAGACTGCACAGCTCAAAAGCACTCCTGCCTTCCAGGTGGCTTTGCACACCCAGTTAACAGTAATGCTTTGAAAACAACTAGAATAACTTTCCAGTTTTTGAGTCTAGGCCCAAATAATATTTAATAACAAAGAACTGACATTGTACATTTTGGTCTTTTCAGTCTTGAAAAGATTTTTCAATTGCACATACACTGAATTGAAAATTTTTGACTGAAAAATTATGCTCTAATGTAGGATTTCTTTCTAACATATTTATGAATAATTTGTGAAAGAAATCTTGGGCTCTAATTTTCAGGTTTAGAAAGTTCACAGCCTTAGTTAATATGTGCATATGTGCATATGTGTATATATAATTTACATATAATATATCTTCTGTAAAAATAGAATTGCTATATCTATGAATATATATCTATTTCTATGTATAATATATCTTCTATATATTACATGTTATATCAACATGTTATAATATGTTATGGAATATGTGTTATAACCCACGTAATATATATGTTTTCTTCCCAGTAAAGGAGGGAGAAGTTAAGGAGTAGACGCAATGATTTTGATTACTAAATGGATATAGTGTTTTCTGAAAAAATATGGGTTGCATAAAGCCCATGGATAGGGGACAATTGAGGACAGATTTGGAGGAAACCAGTTCAACTGATACCTTCTCAAATTAAACAGTCACCCTTCACCTTTAATACGATTATGGAACCACATCTATTTTCACTTAAAAGAAGACAGTGAACTTCAAGAGCAAGGCAGATATACTTCTTTATTTTCTAAATGTAGCCAGTGAAAATTACCCTAATGCTAAAGGTTTAGGGATGTAAAGCTGTGAAATTACTAATTCACATTATTCCATGTCATAATGTTTCCCATATGGAGAGGATTTTCATATCTAAAATATATCCATATGGAAATTGTGAAGCCATGAATTTCCTCCTGATATAGCCACAAAGCTCGGAGCTGCGGCAGCACCGTCTCACCGCAGGACGGCAAGGACACTACAAGCACCACCGGTGTTCACTTTGGGATGCAGGACCTGGGGGACAAATTTATTTTTGGTTTCAGCTGTCATGTTGGTTAATATAGTGATTGCCTCTTTAAAGGATTGATTTCATAGCCCACAATTTATCAGTCCTACATTTAAAGGCATTTGCACACTAAAATATTATCTCTTCAAGTATGGTCCACAAATCATTAATATCAGAATAATCTGGGATAGCGGCAGGTATACAGATTCCCAGGCAATAAATCGGGGTTTAGGAGCGTGATCCTGTGTGAGATTTCCCTTCATGAGTCCCCAGTACATAGTACAGAGTCTAATCAGAGGTTAGTACAGAGGTTAATCAATGAATATTTGTTCCAAGAGTAAACAAAAGAACACTATGGAACAAAAACCACTACTTTGTAATAAAGAGAAAACCAAGTCAAGTAAATGCAGAGCCGGGCAAAGCTGTCCTGTTACTATTAATAACCGTCAAAAATTGAACCAAAGAATTCAAAGGGAACTCTTAACTAAATCTTTCAGTTGAGTCAACAGGAAAATCAAATATATTTTACAACAATCTTCTCTGGAGACAGCCTTACAAAGACATAAAGTATTCTATTAAACAATCTAACTCTTTCTAGAAGTTTTTCCTCCATTACTTTTACGCAGAAGCTCAAATCCTTGGCAATATGCCACAATTTTTCAAAGCTAGATTTTAAGGAGGCAAGATAGCATTATAAAATTTCTAAATATTTTCACTATGTTTATTTGTTACTATTTATAGACAAACTCCAAGTGACTCATGAATTGTGGACAATAAGTAGCTCTAACATTTTAAAGTTTTAGCATCTAAAAGTTAGAATGTTACTTACTGTCAGAGCAACAGTAAGAACGGCAGGAAGGAGAAATTGAAACCTAGCAGGAGAACCACATAGGAAAATAAATGACTTTAACTGCCTGCAAAAGAAGGCACCATGAAGAACAAGAGCACGTGTGCCAGACGGTTCCTAAGGCTTTTTCAAACAGAAAATCTTGGTATGTAGGGGAATGACCAGACTTTGAAAGCTTGTAAGACAGACAATGAAGCCAGGTCCAAGATGCCGACTAGCACAGGACCAGAGAGTCAAGACCTTAAACAGTCCTTCCTGCAGAGAGCCTCGTTCAGTCTAAACAGGCATCGGGAGCACGGGATGTAATCTGTAGTAATAATTCATGTATCTTTGTAGTAAACTCAGGAAATGGTTTATCTTTAGTGTGGGGCCAACTACATTTCTTGCTGATACAACTCCTGTTTTTAAGCGTAGAACATTAATAAATGCATGAATCCAGCAAGTGATACCAACTGTTCAGTCCTGAGACCGAGGTGGATTCCTGCCCTTCAATGGCCTGGTGAATGTGTCAGGTAGGGAGGTTGCCCAAGCACTTAATTGTATGGTGAAATGTGACATGTATAGCAGATATACGATATATTTTCTTCCCAATGCACAAACATTTAGCCTAAAAATACAGAGATTTATCTATGTTTTATCTATATGTATCACATATTAGAATGGTGTTCTGTAAATTAAAAAAGAAAAAAATTCTGTTCCTTCATCCTGCAGACAGCACGTACTGTGGTGAAAGCTAAAAGTATGCCTGAAAAGTAAGACTGAAGTTCTTAGTGTACTGGAACCTCATAAGACTCCAGACTCAATATCATTCAGAAGTTGGTATATGTCAGGGGCTACCTGGAACCCTGTTCAAGGAAAAAGAGTCACTGAACATATTAGCCCATCTTGCCTTCTAGATTTTAAAACAAGCCCTGTAGAGAGGAGTAAATGTTAAAACTATGTCCTAGATAGAGATAGCCTTTTTGTACAAAGCAAAACTTGTACAAAATTATCTCAGTCTTATCACTTGCCATTTCATAATTCAAATTCATGTGAACTTTATTATCTTATAGTGTTCATCATGCATTCACATAAATATTTTTTAAAATTTTTTGCTTATCAAAACATAGCCCCAAGTCTTGAAAAGGATAGGCTAACCTTTTTAAACAAGTAACTCCCAGAACAAAGTCAATGTGATGGGATATTTAATTGAATTAGTCTTTAATCATACAAATTTATAAATGATGTAGAAGACTTATTGATCCCCAATACGTAAATATCACAGTGCATGAATAACAAATTATATAAAATATGCAAAATAATAGTACATTAGCTTAAATAACAATAATAAATTGCAAAGCTTAGCATGAAATTGAAAATCACTAATGGAACACAATGTTCATGCAGTAAGCAGAGACTCATTCATAATGTAAGAGCCCAACTGTTAGCAGCAGGCTCAGAGAGGACAATTTAAATGTGTTTTTATGGACAGGGTGGATTGATCTAGGAAGCGATTCCTGAGGAGATTCCACTTACCCCAAAGAGCATCTTGGGAGATTATTACAATTTTCCACTTGTCCCTGAAACTTGCATTATTTAGATCACCTGCATTCTTTATAGGAAGTTTATGTGTTGAAAAAGATAGAATTAGCTCGAAGAACTTAGATGAAATCACTGGTAACAAAGGTCATCTGATTTGGGCTTTTCTCCTGTGGTATTTTCCCATTTGGTATTTGCTTTGATTAGAATATGCCCCCCAAAGTTCACCTGCTGAAAATTTAATAGCCAATGTAACAGTGTTGAGGGTGGGACCTTTGAGAGGTGCTTGGGTCATGGAGGCTCTGCCTTGCTGAATGGATTAATGCCAGTAACTTTGGGGTGGGTTAGTGACTGCAGGAAACTAAGTCAGTGAAATAAAGGGATGAGTTCAACCCTCTTCCTCCTGCCCCTCCACCTTCCTCCACTGCATGAGATAGCGAGGGGGTCCTCACCAGATGCGTCCCTGGATCCCAGACGTGTCCCTGGATCCCAGACGTGTCCCTGGATCCCAGACTTACTAGCCTTCATAAGCCAAATACGTTTCTTTCTTTCTTTCTTTTTTATAAATTACCTGGTCTCAGGTATTCTGTTATAGCAGCAAAAACCAAATTAAGACATTAGTCAAGTTCTATGTTCTATAAATTTAAACTGATAAGAATAGATACTCACTTAATCTTAGCCAAAAAGTCAAGAAGTGATGTTCTGTAAATTAAAAAGAAAAAAAGTATTCTATTCCTTCGTTCTGCAGACAGCACTTATTGTGATAAAGGCTAAAAGTATGCCTGAAAAATCAGACTGAACTTGTTAGTGTACTGGAACCTCACAAGACTCCAGACTCAATATCATTCAGAAGTTAGTGTAAATCAGGGGCTACCTGGAGTAGGAAAATGAGTCACTGAACAAATTAGAGGGAACTCGTTAGGACCATGTTTCAGCCGTAAGTTGGTCCCCAGGCATGGAGATTGATGATAACATTATTAAGTAAAGCTCTAGTGTTTTCTACTTTCATTTTTACCTTAATATCACCTCTAAATTTAATTGGTATTTCAAAAGAGAATATAGTTTGAATTTGAACGTTCTGTATCTAAAGGTGAGTGTAAGGATGAGTTTGAAGGTGATATGAAGTTGTCAAAAGTCATAAAGCTGCTACTAATTTCGAGATAAAAATAAATTGTGTTACTGAAGGAAAAGCTTAGCTAATACAACAGGGAATCTGATAACGAGTTCACCTAATACAGTCCCCAAAAGTGAAGTGAAGATTTTAGTCAAAGGAACTGGGAGAAGATGGAATCTGTTTGTAACAGAACGCTCCAGGGATGTCGAGTAAGTCAAAATAGAGTTTTGTCCTTCACTCATTTCCATCCTCAATGGTTCATTTATGAGCTTCCTTCTGAATTATCATCCTGCTAGCTCACTCAGGAATCGAAGGAGCCGCAAGTGTATATACCATGTCATCCATCATTCTGTCTTTGCTCCGTTAGTGATCAATGACATCAGTACAAACAATTTCAATATTAACACTTCCTCAAAAAAAAAAAAAAAAACAATTGGCAGCATACTTAATACCATGATAGGCATCTAACCTTGGTGATGTCTGGACTCGGTCTCCCATAAACAATTGTGATGATGCTCAGGTGACCTCTTGACATCTTAAGCCAATCGACCCAGTCAGAGAACACCTGTTTCATGGATGTGATTTGCAACTACTGAGCACTGAAATAGGAAACGGATTAGGCAAAAGGGAGGTGCGGAGAAAGGTTTATTTATAACGTGGCGCAACTACAAAGTTTTAAAAGATAGTTAAAAAACTCATAGATGAGAATTGGTTAGTCACGCACTGTAGTCATGCTGATCCCAAAGCTTGTTATAAGAATAAACTAAAAAGAAAATGAATTAAGCAGGCTTAAAAATGAGATAGAGGCTGGGCGGTGCCTGTGGCTCAAAGGAGTGGATTGCCGGCCCTATATACCGGAGGTGGCGGGTTCACTGGCCCTGGCCAAAACAAACAAACAAACAAAAAAAATAACTGTTTAAAAAAAATAAGATAGAGGCTTACAGGAAAATAGAAATCAGTGAAATAAAAATACAATCTGACCACTGGTCAAGTTAGTAACAGTAGATTGTTTCTTTCTTGATTTTTATGGATAATAAAAAACTTAATTTCCACTATCTTTCTTTTTAGAAAGATCACAGATGACCCTACAAAGCTTCTTACTACTATTAGATTATTCTGATAATCTTTTAATTGTTACATTTGATTAGCCTTTTAAAAATAAATTTTATCAGCAGAACATATTCTTTTAATATTGTATGTCATCAATAGTCTTCAACTCAGCCAAACATCTACAGACAGAGATACAGTAAACATATATGGGTATATGAAAAAGGATAAGGAAAGCCCCCATATATCACTAAATTTGTAAATATACACATTGAAAGTCTAGGCCACCTTTATCTATACAAATTCTCTTTGAGTTACTTTGGATCCTTAGGTTCTAACAGCTAACGGATTCAGGAAGCCTGGTGCTAACGTTCAAGAGGCCTTATTTTCGTAGATGTCAATTTTTGGATTCTTTCCATAAACTTAACTGATATACTGATATAATTTTTTTTGGCTTTCTAAAGAAAAAAGCCCTCCAATCAGCTTTATGCTACATTCTCTGTATATGCAAAAGAAATAGAGGGAACGTCAGTATATTATTGTCTTAAATAATATTTGATAACTCTATTTCAAATGAGGTAATATTTAAGACTATTTAAAGAACTGAAAAACTAAGAGAACCAAAATGTGAGAAAATTACTATAAAGACAGAAAAACATTAAGTGCTAGAAAACAAAATATACAAAACTAAATCTGTATTTCTAAAATGCACTTTAGCAAACAATTCTCAAATTGATACAGAGGGACAAAAAGCTATATTAATTTAAAATGGAAGTTATAGACAGCACTGTAAGAGATTCTGATTTAGCAGAAATAAGCATGTTTAATTACTTTTCCAAGATACTCTGATGGAGTTGGCCCTTTAAACCCTTTGAGAAATGCAATTTTAAATTCTGAATATTTATACAAAGAAGAGGTATTACAAATTGCTATCCGCTGAATTTTAACCTGTTTGAAGAAAAAATGCTAGTACAAAGTTTTTAGGAAAAAATGTCATAAATATTTTATTTATGATATGAAATAAAAGGGTGAAATAGCAGAAGGTAATTATAGAGCAAAGATATTCAACTGAAAATGCACAGACTTCAGATTCTGTACACACATATCTAGACGCCCTAAGTACTTATCCAATTCTAATCTTACTTAGAAGCTCTCCAAATTGACAGCAGACGCTGATTGAACTTTAGTGCCCATTAAACTACAAATCACTGACATCGGCCACAGCAACATGGATTCTTAGAAAACTTGAAAAGTGAAACAAGCAAACAAAGAAATAACCTCTTTCTCAAACATAGACATTCCAGAAAATAGTCAGGCTGGTGTCTGAGTGAAGATGGGAACCAGAAAAGCAAATGAGCCATTAATTCATGATTTTTCCTTAGGAAGTTACGTCTAATTGTGACCTTGACATTTGTGTTCTCACAGGTTCTACAAGCAGAGGGGTTCAAAGCCCAAGGCTCGTACAAAGTATGGATTCTAATTCTTGATGCTTCTCCATCCATGAACATAGGTCTGAAGGGCTAAAATAATCAGCTGATGGGGAAAGAAAAATAACCACCGCCCAGAAGCCTGCAGAAGAATAGCCTATATCGTATTTTGGAATTAAATAGGGATATGGCTAGAAATGTACGCTGGTAATTCATAGTTATAAACCAGACTTCACCAAGGTCACAGACTGCCCATCATTCATAATTTAGAGACTGACTCAAAAACCTCAAAATGGGAATTTAGTTTAGAGTAGATCCAGAATGATAGTGTTCAAACCCAATTACACTTATTCTGGAGAAACCTAGTTTAAGAAATAATAACAGATATATTTAAAAAAATTACCCCACAATCCCCAAAGTAAACAAACACATAGGAAAATATGACAGCATAAGCCAAAGACAGGGGAAGTTACAGACAGCAGATTCAGACCATAAAATGTTCACATAGTAGAATTATCAGCCACAGAATAGAACATAAGTAAGCTAAAATGTCTTGAAAAGTAAAGAAGAAAAACCAAAAATCTGAAGAAAAGAACTTTTAACATTAGACACATAATAATTGAAATGTAAAATTCAGTTGATGACTCGAACTATAATTGAAATACGCCTAAAAAGAGAATAGGTGACTTAAAATACAGAAGCAAAGAATTTACATATACGTAAAAAATTGGTTCCTGAGACAAAAATATGCCAGAGATATTGAAGATAGAGTGAGGAGATGTAGAATGCTTCTTGCTTAAGTTTCAAAAGAAGAGGAAAGTTATTGAGAAGCTAATGGCTAAGATTTTCTTGACTTATTGAATAGATATCAATACATTGATTCTAGAAATCTAATAAAATACAAGAAGGAGTAATAAGAACAAATCTATATCTAGACACATTGCAGTGTAACTGCACAATAATAAAGAGAAAGATCATAAATGTAGTCAGAGAGAAAAGACAGACTAACTTCATAGAAGCAGGAGTTAGGCTGGCCTATAAACTGTCATCAGAGATCACAGGCTAAAGAAAACGTGATGTATGTGTATTATGCATAGAAACACCCAGACTTCTCCATCTAAAATTCTAGTTTTTAAAGAATTGAAATGAATTAATGATTTCCACACCAAAAAATGAGAGAGTTTAATTTCAATCCCTGCACAGTGGCCAGGCGTGATGGCTCACCCCTATAATCCCAGCGCTCTGGGAGGCTGAGGTGGATTGCTTGAGCTCAAGAGTTCGAGACCAGCCTGAGCAAGAGTGAGACCCTGTCTCTACTAAAAATAGAAAAACCAGCCAGGCGTGGTGGTGGGCGTCTATAGTTCCACCTTCTCAGGAGGCTGAGGCAGGAGGATCACTGGAGCCCAAGAGTTTGAGGTTGCTGTGAGCTATGACGCCACAGCACTGTACCCACAGTGCTGGAGCACAGAGGAAGACTCTGTCACAAACAAACAAACAAAACCCTGCATAGCTTCAACAACAGTAATTTTAAAATTAAAAAATTTTAAAATACATGTGTGTGCATACTATTACATACTATGAATCTTATATGCTATATAATATATAAAATATATTCTTATATATAGCTATATGGATGAATATGTACACATATATTCATATACATAATACACACACAAGTACATACATATACACAGATACCCGGACATAGAGAAGAGAAAAAAGCTGACCCTTGTCAATCCAGGAAGTATGTATGGAAGTTTTTTATGTTACCTTTAAAGTTTATTCCATAGATTTAGAATTATTTTAAAATAATAATTAAAAATAAAAAATATATAATAGAACCTTCTCATAGATTTAGAAAATAAGAAACATATTTCTAAATGGCTCACAGTCAAAAAATAACTTATAGTGGGAATTAGAAAAGAATTCAATGTAATGAATAAAAAATTAATGAATTGTGTTACTGATTTACCCAAACTTGCGTGATGTGTTTGAAGAACACATCCCGGGAAACGTACAGCCTTAAATATCTTATGTTAGAAACAAGGCTGAGGATCAATGGTCAAGCATCCATTTGTTTTAGAAATTAGAAAAATAGCAACAAAGTTAGAGAAGAGAAAAACGCAAGGCAGAAAATGAAGAGCAGAAATAAAGAAGCTTTTTAAAGAATCAAAAGAGAGAATCAATGAAACCCCATTTTTTCTTCTGTGAAAAGATTGATGAAATTGCCAAACTTCTGGTGACTTTTGAGGATTAAAAAAAAATGAAACTTACTGTGTTGGGTTGGCATCGTACAGAAATTAATACCATACAGGTCTAGAAATGTTTTAAACTTATTTATTTTCCATTTGTACAGGTGGAACGCGCTGTATTAAATATGTAAGGTCTTATCTACATGGGTTTGATTATGTAAACTTATAAAGTATTCTCTAAATAATGAAAAAACAGAGAATAAGTGACATTAAAAACTTAAAGAGAAGAATGCTATAAATACTAAATTCACAAATGCATGAATTCCTAAAATATGACTTACCACATTAACTTGAGAAAGAGTAGACAATCTTAATAATGTTGTTAATTTTATGAGAAATTTATTGTGCAACTGAAAATCTTCCCATGAATAAAACTCCAGGCCTAGTATTTTTTAGAGTTTGTTCTAATGTGAATTCAAATAGCAAATGGCCCCTATGCCATATCAACTACTCCAGAATGTGGGGAAAGGAGAGACTCCCCAATCCCTTTTAGGATGCCAGCAAATCCTTGATGCCAAAACCTGGCAAGAAATGTATAATACAAGATCAATTTCACCTATGAATACAGATGAGAAGATTCTGAACAGAATGTTGGTGAACAAGACCCAGGAGTCCACGGAAGTATAATTCTCATGACAAAGTGCATTTGTTCTAGAAATGTATGTAAAATTAGAAGTGATGGCTCTTATTTCACTTAAAAAACATATCTGTACGTTAAATCATCCTGTAATGAGTATTGTGACTAGAACTAGTATTACCCAGAGAAGTTTCCAAGGGGAGGTGGTGTTTGTGTGTGTGTGTATGAAGAGTACTGCAATATGACCAGAATGACACTGGGGAAGATTCAAGGGAGAGAAAGATAAATGAGAAGCCGTTTGTCCTCAGGGAGTTCATGTCCATCAGACGGTGCCCCTGGGGCCTGCTGGGCTCTCTAACCCCTCCCCCCACTCCATACCTCACAGGGAGTTCATGTCCATCAGAAGGTGCCCCTGGGCCTGCTGGGCTCTCTACCCCCTCCCCC
>NW_003852456.1:4745958-4793997 GCF_000181295.1 Otolemur garnettii
GCCTGCTGGGCTCTCTACCCCCTCACCCCACTCCATATCTCACAGGGAGTTCATGTCCATCTAGAAGGTGCCCCTGGGGCCTGCTGGGCTCTCTATCCCCTCCCCCCACTCCATATCTCATAGGGAGTTCATGTCCATCAGACGGTGCCCCTGGGGCCTGCTGGACTCTCTACCCCCTCACCCAACTCTGTATCTCACAGGGAGTTCACTGTCCATCAGAAGGTGCCCCTGGGCCTGCTGGGCTCTCTATACCTCCCTGAACTCCATATCTCACAGGGAGTTCATGTCCATCAGAAGGTGCCCCTGGGGCCTGCTGGGCTCTCTACCCCCTCCCCCTACTCCATATCTCACAGGGAGTTCACTGTCCATCAGAAGGTGCCCCTGGGGCCTGGTGGGCTCTCTATCCCCTCCCCCCACTCCATATCTCACCATCAAAACCTGTACAGAAGGGAGACAGCCAAAGTTGGTTACAAAGGTCCAAATGACCAAGGAATTGAGATTACTGAGAATAGATTCCTGAACATGTGACTTCACATACTAAACCCTTTTGAAGAAACAGAAACGTATCCATTGTTGAATTCTTAATCAATTAACCAAATGTAATTACTGGCTACTGAATAAGATAACCTGTAGTATTTGTATCAATTACATCCACATCCTTTTGATTTTTTTAAGTTATGTATCTTAATGGTCTCACTACTGATAACTAGAAAATAATAAGGTTTAGTAAACCTGCAACCCCATCACATTCTTCATCGAATAACTGGAGTGTCAGATCATTCCATCTGTCAAATTTTCGCTGAATATACAGCACACTGTCCTAAATCACAGGAAAACATCTTTAACTCATACTAAGCAACCTGGACCTGACGACATTGTCACCGTGCCTGGTTGACTTTGCCCGTCATTTTCAGTAAGTTGTCTTTTTGTGATCACTTGATTTTCATTATTCACGTAATTACTGTAATCATTACGATACTAATCACTGTTGAAGTCGAAATGTGTGAAATTAATTCACCAAGAAGTGTAAATATATGTCCATGAAAAGCCAGTATATAAAACCAAAGCAAAAAATGAAACTTTGGTATTCTCTTAAAAATAAGAAATTATTGTCAAGTTTAGAATCTCAATGGGTAGATGTACGATTCATGAACATGATCACAAGGCGACCACAGACAGGTAAATTTAGTTATAATTAATCCGTATGATAACGACTACTCAGAGGATGTAGTGCCCTTTTCTAATGGACTGAATTTGAAAACCTATCTAGTTCAGTTTCTTGAGCCTGAAATAAATTAATTCATAAAGGTGACCTAATGGTTGACACATTTTAGAATTTGAGGGTGACCTGGCTATGACAAGCCACCCCACTGATTACCAGTTTTTTTTAACTGATCTTATTGGCTTGCTGGGTGTCCCCTTTCTCCTCCACAGTTCTCTGTCTGTCCTTCCTCAAGCAGAATGCTCGGTCAAAAAGGACTTTTTATTTTTTTAAACATGGAACACTATTCCTTGTTGATTTCTGTTTAGGGAAGTTTCAAATTCCTGGGTTATCTGAACCTCCTAGAATTGAAAAAAAAATGGTATTTAAAATTAATCCTAGAAATAAAAAATCTTTTTATTTAGAGATCCATTTTTTTTTAAGTCTGTTTCTAGACTAAGCACCCAATTCTGCCCATAACAGGCTGGTTCCAGGATAGGGTGTGGCCCTGTATCCTCTGATATGAAGGACAATCACCTGCCTGGCGTTCTTCGATCCATCTCATGAAGAATGGTGGGTGTACAAATGCGTGACAGGATCACTCACAGGTTGGCAAAGAGGCCCACCCGCTCTCCCGCCCTTCCTCCCTCCCCCTGCCCCATGCCAAGGGCGAGGGCAGGAACTTGCCTTTGTCCTGGTGAGCAGGGACCCCAGGTGCAGGTGCACGCCAGCTGGTGCCCGCTCGTATGCCAGTTGGTGCCTAGGAGCCCAGATAGCACTTGCTGTGATTCTGAGCCTTCCCACACCCCAGCCCCCTTATGTGGTAGGCCCCCTGGAATACCGGTGATTAGGCCCATATTTTCAAATGGGTTGTGACGGACAGCACCGGGAAACAATGCATTTGAAATAGCAACACAGCTCTTCTTTAGATTCAGTGGAATAAGTCGGGCATCTCTCTTTAGTCCAAAACAAACAAACACGACATGGAATATGTGACTGAAAATGCCATATGTCTGAGTGGGGGAATAAAAGGTTTGATTCCATAAGAATTTGTCAAGCAGCCATCACGAAGGAGGCACCAGGAGCAAATGCTACGAGCAATAAAAATCCCCTTCACTCTTCCTTCATTTGTTTCAGCAAATTTAATGTTTCTTGTACGTCTCATTCGCTTCCTCCCGCATATGTGAATCGCAGCTGCGTGTCCATCAGTAACACACTGATCTTTACTGAGAACATCCAAAGCAGTCTTAAAAAAAAAAAAAAACCCAGAAAGTTTGGATACTTTTTCTCCAAGTTGGAATTGTCTTAATTAATTAGTCAAATTTTGCAATAAGTTCTCAGCCAAGTGCCAGGTGCTGTGTTAGGAACTAGGTAGACAGAGATGATGACAGGACACCCCTTGCCCTTGAGAAGCCGACAGGCTACAGAGAGACGAGCGCGTTACCCTGGAATTCTGTCTAATTTAATGCACGGGTCAGTGGAAGTTGTTAAGAACATGACTAATTATGTTAGAGAGAGTAAGAAAAGTTTCCAGAGAAGGAAGAGAGAGACATGCAAGGACCGCAGAGAGGCAGACAAAATGCACAGAGGTGTAACAGCAAGGCCCTTCCCCTGCAGTTAAAGGTGTGACTGTGTCACGCTTGATGGGAGAGCACAGGGCCACCAGCAGGCCACTGCCACTGCCTAAGTCAGGGGAAGGGCCTGACCAGCTGTGCAAACCATCTTCAGCTTCATCCTGAAGGCCACTGGGAACGAATGGGTTTAAGCACAGGAGTGACACGTTGTGTTGTCTTTTAGGTCCATAACTCAGCATCTTCGGGGTGACATGAAGAAGGTGGAGGCAAGAGCACAGTTAGGGAGCCACCACAGTCTCTAACCCTGTGAATAGGAGTAAGTGGCAGCCTGAGTTAAAGCAGTGACTGCAGGACAGTGACAAGGACAGGAGCGGGGAGGGAAGGGCTCTGGAGCTGGGATGGACAGGTCTAGTAAGCCTCCTAGATCACTGTTCCAGGCCTTTCTCAGATGTTTTCTCATCCTCTGTGTACGCGACTGTGGAGCACACGGTGTGGACGCCACCGTCTGGAGGAGCAGATGACAGTACATAGCCGTGGGGGGCTGGCCCCAAAGTGCTGGGTGGAATTGGGAGAGGTGGGATTTGGGAAGACATTTCAGAAAGAAGGAGGAATAGGAACGAACGTGTGGATAGTGGGAGGTGAACTTCTCTGGAGTAGCAAGGGGCCATCAGAAGTGAAGCAGCATCGGGCCCTGGGAGACAGTCCAGGCATCTTCTGTCCCTAGAGTATACTAAGGTATGCAAAGCCTCCTCCCATGGAGTTACTGATTATTCCCTGTTGTTTCACCAGATTCCTCCATACTCTAAATCAGTGGTTCTCAACCTGTGGGTCGTGACACCTTTGTAACAGTGAAAATACATCCAGGGATTAGGAAGGTTGAGAACCACTGCCCTAAATGATCTAGGGTGGAGGCTGGATCTTACCTATATACATATTTACATGTGGCCATGAGGCTGCTGGATTCTCATGCTGAATCAAGTCTGGGACCTTTCTGGACTTTTAGTTTACCCCTCCTAGTAAATGCTTTTCATCCACTGTAATATTACCTTAATCGTCTCTATTTTATCCTTTGTGTAAATGAATAAACACTAGCTAATTTCAGGACGAGGAATTACTGCCAGGTGGGCTCAACTAGTTTTGTAGAATCTGTTCTCCAGAAAGCACTGTTCTTCATTATCCAATGTCCTGGGATTGATGTGTTGGAAAGCAGATGTTTCTGACATTTTGAAAAGATTGATATCTTACTTTATATACAATATTCCTTTATGTCCAGTATTTTATCACTCTCAAAAATCAGTCTTATTGGCAGATGAGGTGGTGTTAATGAAAATGACTGGTTAATGCTTTCAAGGTCAAAGAACTGAGGGAAACAGTGTTAAGTAATAAACATCTGGCTTTTCTAACTTCTGTAGCTGAAATAAAATTAGAGAGGTAAAAACTCCCAAGCTGGACTTACTAGGATAACAACTGCAGATGACAAACTCACCCTGAAAATGAATTTTTTTAATTGTTAAATGTAAGCTGAAAAAAATGTAGGGAATTTGACCATAAAATCTTAATATTCGTGGGGAATGAGGGCTAAGAATTACAGAATTATGTCTAAGTCACGTGGTTGAGGAGCCTCACGCCTGTGATCCCAGGATTCTGGAAGGCTGACATGGGAGGGACTGCTTAAGGTCAGGAGTTCAAGACCAGCCTGAGCAAAAGTCAGACCTCCATCTCTACTAAAAATAGAAAAACTAGGCAGGGGTGGTGGTGGGCATCTGTAGTCCCAGCTACTCAGGAGGCTGCGGTAGGAGGATCGCTCCAGTCCAAGAGTTTGAGGTTGCTGCCTGAGTCATAATAAAATCTATTTTTAAACATGATACAAAGGGGAAAAAGTTGACTATTTCTTATTTATCTTTGTGCCACTTACATTTAATCAGAAAAGCAAAGATTCTCACAGACTAGGGAAAACCAGTTTTGTAGGGGGAAAGACAAAGGACGATTTTTAGACGGTAAGATAGACGCCAATCAAATCAAAGTAAAAACAAGTTGAAGTACTGTGTGCATGAGGAGGGACAGGGAAAAATCCCCCAGAATTTAGAAACAAAGCTAGGAAAGTGTCATTCTGAAACTTAAGATAGAAAAGCTCCAATCGGTGTGGGACGCTGCTGAGTGACCTCCCTGAGGAAACCTGGGTGATGGGATCAAGCTGTCCAAGAGTTTTTCAGGACTATCAAGAATTTAGAGATTTTTGGTCCAGTTGGGAAGGGCAAACTTACTAAATACGGTTATGTGTTTCCTGTGTGCCAGGCGCTACGCAAGGCAATTTACATACCGTGATGTAACCCACCCTTTACCTTTTTTCTCTAAGGAAGTCTATTTGCACTAATTTATAGGTGAGAACACTGAGGTTAGAGAGACAAGAAATTTTTGTGGAAAACAACTGCATTTTCCTCTGACATGCAGATGCTCTTCCACATCCTCTCCCAGCCCTCTCTGCTCACACCTATTGCAGAAGCTGGTGTCTGGAGTATGGGGGTGCCTTCTCTGACCTCTTAGGTCCTGGAGAAGAAGCACTGTGTCCTGGTGTCTGTGGGCCCCAAAGCACATCTCAGGGCAATGACTTAAGCACAGGTACAGCAGAACCTTCACAGCTGGCCGCCTCCCTACACCTCTTCAGGTGATGTAATTGTCATAGACGGGACATGCACCCATGTCCCAAGGTCCCAAGGTGGCCACCTTTGTGTGTTGACCAGTTTGTTACAGTCCCTTGGGTGGTCGCCTTACTGAGTTTCTACTGTGCTTGAGGTGAAGGAGCCCTTGGCAGATGAGTGGGGAAGTGAGATGAGGAGAGAGCGTGACCAGGAGCAGGAGCGTGATCAAACCAGCCGCCACAGCACGAGGCCAGTGCTCACGCACTCCAGGGAAACTCAGGGACAGCAGAGAATGTACAAGTCAGTTGTCCCCCTTCCATAAGACCTGGCTTCAGCCTTGTTCCTGCATGGCAGGGAATGTAGCTGTTGGCGTCTAGACCTGTGAGGCCTGGGGCACCAGAGTGCACAGGAGTGGATTAGGGAGGATGAGGGTGAGCCCAGTGCCATCTGCTATAAAATCCTTCATGTCTAGCGTGGAACCTACTGCAGGGTAAGCGTGTGGCAAGCATTTGTTGAGTAAGACTTTCATTCTGATTTATCAATTGATACTTGGAGAATCTGGCTAGGGAGAGTTAATCGTCCTAAACCTGAACATCTTTAGGACAATCAAGAAAACTGAATTTCTAAACACTTAACAGTTTAGGACCAAATTCCAAACAATTGCAATTTTACCAATGAACAGTCCTAAGCCAACAGCTGCTAATCCCCTGTCACCTGTATTCAGCTCCATCAGTAAACCTCCTTATTCCTGTCCATGTACCAGTACACATGGAACACGACAGTTTAGACAAAAGCATCATTATAGTTGCTGCACCTTCTGAAATACTGTAAAATCTAGAAAACAGGACCATTTCAGAAACTCTGTAGGCAGCTGAGAAGGGTACAGTGTGGCTGTTTGTGACAATAAGAACCTCAGATGTAAACACAGAAAGAATTCATCCTTTAATGATCAAATTTTAGGGAACAATTCAAGGTGGAAAAAACCCTCACTGTATGAATTCAAAAGACCCTATTTAGATAAGACTGTGCGTGTGTGTGTGTGTGTGTGTGTGTGTGTGTGTGATTTCAGCTATTGTTTCATCTAGCGTCTATGAGATGAGATGGAGAATAGTGAAACGGGTCTAAATCCCCCTGACCGAGAAAGAGGGTCACCTTGATGCATGCATGGAGATCAAGTGTGTCCAAAAGGCTGGATTTTGACAAGGTGAAATCGTGAGAGAATGATGAGATTTGGAATTAAAAATCCCGGGTTCAAATCCTGTTTTGTTATTTTTATAATACGTAATGCTGAGTAAGAAAGACGACCCCACTGAGCCTTCATTTCTGCATTGTTCAAATAGGATAATCCTGGTTACTTCACTGGGGCATTTGGTGGGCTTTGTGAACTGTACAGCTCTGTGCACCTGCCATTATATTGGAAGAAACAAGAAGAGATGTCAGACCGGCCCGGCGAGGTGGCTCACGCCTGCAATCCTAGCACTCTGGGAGCCCAGGCAGGTGGATCATCTGAGCACCTGAGTTTGAGACCAGATTGAGCAAGAGTGAGACCCTGTCTTTAAAAAAAAAAAAATAGCTGGATGTTATGGTGGGCGCCTGTAGTCCCAGCTACTTGAGAGGCTAGGGTAAGAGAATTACTTGAGTTCGAGGTTGCTGTGAGCTATGACACCATGACACTCTACCCAGGGCAACAAAGTGAAACTTTGTCTCAAAAAAAAAGGAGGGTGCTATTTATATCCTGTAAATACCAAAGAAAGCAAATGGTTTCTTGGGGCGGAAGCCTGGGCCACCACAGTCCACTCCTTGCTTAGAGTGGCCGGGAGAGGAGGGCCACCTTGGAAGGGAGAAGGGCTTTGGAGACCCCCGGGGCAGAGAGTTTTCCGTTTCTGAAATGAGGGCAGAGTCAGGATACCGTGCAGTAAAAGAACACAGCTCTGCCTTCTGTCCTCTCGCAAAGAGCTTCAAGGAGAGACCTAAGTTCCTAGAAACCAGTTTCCGAGCAGGTGACACTCTCCTTCCTTTGGGAAGCCCAGCTGGGAGCATCAGGGCCAGCACTAATACACTTTCCAGAGAAACAACGGGAAGAGCTTTGTCCTCTCGGGGGTTGGTTCTCACTGCGGCCCCACGCCCCACCGTCTTCTTGTCTGCGGGTGTTCCCAAGCAGGAAGAGAATCTACAAGCACGTCAGCACTGCGGTGACGACTCTCTCGGTTCCTCTGCCCATACGAGGCTTCCGCTGTCCTGTTCTCTGACTTTTATCAGGGTCCTCTCATCGCCTGGTTCAGGTTGTCCTGTTGCTGGCTGCCCTGGGGTTCCTCCATCAGTCTCAGAAGCTGGTGGGGTCTGGGTCACCCAACTCATCCTCACCTAACGATGGCCGGATGGGTTGGTTGTGGATAGGGACTGTCAGAGCAGAAAGAACTTCAGAAAGCCTAACCCAAACAGGACTATTTAGAGAAGGGCACATCAACAAAGAATCTGTGGTGTGTCCTAAGTGGGTATTTTAGGTGGAAAAGTGTTGTGGTGGAAAATAAGAAAATCTTCTGAGTGAGACACTTTTTAACCCTTCTGGTGGGACAGTGGCCCGGGCTTGCTCCTGGCTGTACAGAGCACTCCAGACTGTTTGCAGATGAGAACAGAATTGAACTTGAACTTTGCACAGTGTTTTGGTATGGGAATAGGACAAAAATTGGGGGGCACTGGAGTCACCCTTTTGTCAATTATTTTGTAATATTATTGCATTATGACCAGGGAAAGTTGCCTGTAACATCTCTATTTTAAAAGATGTTATGGATATTTTTGCCTAATAAACTATGGATTTTTGTAATTGTTTCATGCAGACACAGATACACATACATTTAAAAAATGCTTAAATGTCAAGATCTATATCTGATATCTACGAAAGGAAGTATATTGACTGCAGCATTCAACTCTTTAATGTCCTTAATTTTTTGTCTACTTGATATGTTAAATTCAGAAAAAGATTTGCAAATACATGTGCCATAAATAATGGAAAGTAAGGAAGAAAAGGAGGAGAAGGGAGGGGAGGGCATGGGAGGAGAGAAAAGAAAGAAGAAAAAGAAACCTGACAAAATATTGGATTTGAGGAGTCACCAATACGATCTAAAAGCACATCCTGCCTCCCAGGGTCCTACGGCACCTGTTGTTTAGTGCTAACGGACACGATCGGTCTGAGAGCCTGATAGCAGCTCTGCTGTCTCCACAGAGCTTTCCTATATATTATCTTGTTTGTGCTTTTTAATTCTGCCCCAGATCTTGGAGAGGAGGGCAGAGAGGCATTGTTGTGAATTGTTTTACAGGACTGTCCTGTCCAGTGTTACCCAGCTAGGAAATGATAGAAACAGAATCCGAGCCAGGCTTCCTGGTTCCGAATTTTATGCCATTTCTACAACATCATACTTCTCTCCCGGGAAGGAAGAGGGATGTCTAGGAGTGCCCGAAATCTTCCATTTTCGGTACGGACGAACAATGGAGTTTGTGAATTTTATCTTCCTTTAGAGCACTGGTTCTTAACCCTGGTTGCACATTAAAATCATCTGGGGAGCTTTCAAAGAATACCTTTGCTGAGACTTCACCCCAAACCAATTAAATCCAAATCTCTGGAGGTGGGCCTAGGCATCTGTATTGTTCAAAAGCTCCCTGGGTGATTCTTACATATAGCTAGAGTTCAGATTCTCTGCTTTAGAGTAATAATCAACAAAACACTGATTGCTTTTTTCCACTTTTAAGCCACTGTGGGAATGTAGTGATGAAAAATCCTAATGGCAACTTGGCTGGTGGCCTCAGAAGCTAGCCCCTGGCCTTGGTTCTTAGTAGGGATTCGAATTTATCTAGAGACTGACTGACATGAGACAGTGCAGAAAGGATCTCCCTGCCTGCATCTGTAACCGCAGAGCTGTCAGTCCAGAAACACGGAGATAAACAAATCACAGCCTGGTCTCTTCACACCTTTTAATTATGGTGCCTTAACAGTTTTACCACTGATGCCCAGGAAATTAACACTTATTGTGAACATTGCTATCAACATCCAACAATTGTCTCTTTTTATTAAATAAAGAACTAGTGATTGTTTTTTTTCCCCTGGTTATTTTTTTTTTTCAAATAATTATGGATAACTTTATTCATTTCAAGGTTACCTTAGTAATTAGCTGGTGATAGACACCATTCTTAGGGAAATGTTACTATGAATTAAAGCTTCACAAGTGTACCTCACTAGAATGCTTTTATGTTTCTTTCAAATTTAACCCATTACTGACCAGTTTGTCTGGGTATTTGTGTGAAAAGTCCCTTTGCATTGCTGTAATTGTTTCTCTTGCATGGACTCTTCACAATCTGCATGAACTGGCGAGTTCTGGGGTGACACACAGCAGTGTGTCTGGGCACCCTGTCTGGGCAATGCTGTGAAGCAGGTGTGAAAAGAAGGAGGAAGAAGACAGAAGGGCTTTAAGGAGAAACTGAGTTTTCTTTCACTGGGTCTGTTTAAGCCATTTCTTAATGAAAAAAATATTTTTGGTCTTGCATCTCCAAATCACCATATTCATTGAGTTCTAAGGCATATGTTTTCTACATTTTATATAAAAAACTAAGAATGTTTATGAACTGAATCTTTTTGTTCTTTTGAAAGCGCTTGTGTTAACTGTGTGTTTGGTAAGCGAGGGTATGTTACTGTCAATAAAATATGGCATTACATTTGCTGAATTACATTTCCTTTCTGCAGCTTAACAAATGTCCAAACCACATCGATAATGCCTGTTCTGGTCTCCTTCCTTGGTCCTACAACTCGGAGCACTTTGCCAAATCCCTGTTCTTCTATTTCTAGAAGATAAAATCATGGAAAAGACATGATTTCATTTTCTCACATGTTTTTAGAGAAAAAAATAATATCTATTAATCTGATGCTATTAAAAATAGTTTTATATCACTAGTAGAACTACTGCATATTTTTATTCTAATGATGCATCAGGAATACATTCTAGCAGGGCCACTGAAGTCATTTTTAAGAAATGAATTAAAAATGTGACAAGATGGCTTGGTGCCTGTAGCTCAGTGTTTAGGGTGCTGGTCACCTATACCAGAGCTGGTGGGTTCGAACCTGCCACAGCCTGCTAAACAACAATGAAAACAACAACAACAACAACAAAATAGCTGGGTAGTGGTGGGTGCCTGTAGTCCCAGCTACTTGGGAGGCTGAGGCAAGAGAATCACCTAAGCCTAAGAGTTTGAAGTTGTTGTGAGCTGTGACACCACGGCACTCTGTGGAGGGTGACATAGTGGGACTCTGTCTCAAAAACAAAACAAAACAAAAAAATGTGGCAAATAGCCCATAACTTCACATAACTTCCAATTAAATGGTTTCTATGTGTCCAGGGATGAAGACTGTCTTCTAATGGTGGCCAGTGGTCTTATGTATCCTAGTTGCCTGACGTAATCAATGTGCTTCTCTAAGTGGTCTTCTTTCCACCCGACCATGGTTAGTGTTCCTAGCAGGACAGAGCCCAGTGTGTCCCGGGACCATTTTTCACTCCTTTTTATTTTTCCCGCTGATGCAGGTGCTTAGACTAGTAAGCCTTGCCTGATCAGCAACTCATGCTGGTATGATTTAGCCAGTTATTATCTTTCCCTTCCATGACGTATAAATTGGGAAACTGTGACATTTAAGTGTAAATACTTTTCTGGTTTTAGAATCAGGCAGTCAAGGTTGTTGTTTTCCATAGCACTGTATCACGTTCAGAAAACGTTTGCTGAGAGAGCCGTCTTAGCAATGTGCATCCTGGACTGATAGACTTGCAGTGTGATTACGAGATTATGTTATTAGAAAAATGTGAAAAAGGCTGCAGGCAGACACAAGTCCTTTGTAAGACCAAGCAGTATGTTGGTAGGAACTTTATCTTCGGAACGTCTCTGTATCTTTTAAAGATGCAACAATCTTTAAAATGATGTTGTTTCATCCTGTACACAAAAGGCATCACTTCAGAAGCCTTTGATTAATTTGAGCAGCATCAAGGCCTATGAGGCAGCTGCCATTATGAGCCAAAGCAATCCAACGTCGAGGGCAATTAACCTATCAGGCTGGCGTCTAGTCAAGCTGTGAGAAACACAACCATGATTAGGAGCAATAGTTTCCTTCGGTGGTTTCATAATTTCTATTTCTTTGTTACACTTCCAGATTTCCAGTAGTTGTAGTAAGAATACTTTAATAGAGAAATATTTCCCCCAGGGGTTACTATCAACAACTCAGTGTATTGGGTTTTTCCCCATCATTGACTCTAGTAGAGAAGCTCACCAGGCAAGAAATATTGTGATTACAGTTGAATATAAATTATTTAAAGGGGTGCAGCCAATCAAAACAGAGATCCAAGTGACTATTTTCCTCTTGATGCCTTTGTAACTCCTACTCAAAAAGCAAATTTCTGATTGATAGCATAGTTTTGAAGTTACTTCAAAAAGACCATTCTTGTGGGTGGGAGGAGGAGCTCAGTAGGAACCGTTCATGTGCTTCAACAGTGGCCCTTTCATGACAACTTTACAGATGAGGAGAGAGAGGAAGAGACCAAAAGAACAACAAGCAGGGGCAGAGGGTGGAGGGGAAAGGGACAGAGGGCAGGCCGGGACTGCAGGTCTATCCTGGCAGAAAGAGGTGCCAAGTCAGCGTCTCCTCACATAGCCCAGCCCTGGCTAATCAGAGCGGAATAACCTGGTGCCCAAACGCTGCCTCCATAGTCAGTTTTCACTCGTATCTGGCAATGGGAAGGTGTAGCACTCTGCGGACAGGCGCTGGTACCCTTGAGTTCATACTCTGAATCTCACCTTTAAGGAAATAATCACGCTAATCACGTCTCACCTGTGTCAGTTCATCCCTTCGCTGCATTTGGAGACTTCTTTCCTTCTCCCCCTCCATTTTTAGGTGGTAGACGCTATGTCTACAATTTATATAACAATTGTATCAACTCTTAATTAAAGCCAGTAATCATAGACTAATTCTATGAGTCTACGATGGGCCTATTCATTTTAGCTAAAATCTGGGGGAATATTTTTTTCTTGAATTATGTAAGAGAATTTGTAAAACTCCCCTTCACCAAAATTAAACCTGTAAAAACCTAAAAACTCCTGAGAGTTGGCAAAAGTATTCTCCAAAGGTGCCAAAAGTGGAGGCCTTAAATTTGGAAATGCCTTTTAAATGTTACTACTTTCTCCCCAGGGGACATTTTATTAAACAACCATTCTGAACAATATGGAGAGTGAACAGAATGTGTGATGAATGGTGCTTTCCGTGCCTCTGAGTTTTTATAAAGGGCCAATTCAACAAATACATTGTTTTGAAGTCACAAAAAATGTAGAGATTACAAAAGTAACACTTAAGTCTCTCCCTTTGAAAAAGTCCCCTTCCTTTAAAAATATATAATGGAATATAACTTCTCTCATTTGTGTGACTCTAACTTGAAATACTTCACTAAAGAAACCCAATCAATTATGCAGTCTCTGTTACAAAGTTTGAGGATTTTAAAGTATCAAAAAGAAACAAGAGGTAATAAACTCACTATTAAAGCATTTAACTTGGCAAGTGATTTATCTCTGTTCCTTTATCTGCTTAGGGTTTTTATTTCACTGTGTGAGCAAATTTCTACTGACAAGTAATTTTTGGAGAACAGCCAGGAGTGGGGGGTGGAGGGAGGGAGAAAGATCTCCTAAGATATCAAAGAGTTGAAAAGAGAAACCTGATGAAGTGACATTTGTGGTTTCAAAAATAACACACCTTCCCTGGTCCCCCATTCACTTACGAAAGAAAAGCTCTCTTGTTCTCCAGCTCGCATTATATAAGGACACACGTAGGATAATTCTGAACAAATACAATTTTATGTATGAGATGTATAAGAGAATTCCGACCCCTCAAAAGTCCACTTAAATGATAAAAACATTATCTGATGTTGCCTGTACTTTCAGATTCCCCTGATGAGACGACGACTATGTAACTGAGAATGTGGACAGAACCAAAAAAGATTTGCATGTCAGAGTAGCCTACAATAAACTACACTAAAATATAAAACACGGGTGAGTTACTATTACTCACTGATTTGGGGGCCAACACTTCTGAGTAATTTATACACAGTGGGCTCTCAAGAGATGGATGTCATTACACTGATGTCTCACTGGTGCTGTCTGTAGGTTATTTTTGTTTTAACATACCTGTGAGCTACCCCACTTATGCCCTCTGAACAACAGTCCTATAAACACCTCTCATGCAGAAACCACTTCTTGGCAAATACGGCCAGGCTGCCGCAAGCAGGTGAACTACCGTGAATTCACGCATTTGCTCCATTTAGAGATCTCTGCCCAGTGTTCACGAGGACTCAGCGCTCTGCTGTGGGATTTTAATGAATAATTATGACAGAGTAGTGCCTTCAAGGAGTTTATGTATTGACAAAGGATTATAATGTAGGCTATACAATGAGAATCATGACAAAATTCAGAAGGAGAAGCAATCATTTCAGTGCAGGGGACACTTGGAGGGGCTGTGTGGAGCGAGCGGCATTTCAGCTCTGCCTGGAGGAGGGGGCCGGGCAGGGAGTGTGTGGAGACCAGCTGGCTGAGACGGGGAGAGGAAAGCTACTCACGACGTGCACAAGTTGTTCAGAGAAGTCCTCTTTGGGCCAGCAAGCACGGGAAACGAGGGGAGGGAAACTTTGGGGACATTGCTGCCACCAGGACACTGCCACCTGTAGGTGGCTGCGAGGCGTGTTCCCAGGGACGGGAAGGAAGAACTGCCCAATTTGGAAAAGTGAGACAACGACAACAGGATGGCTGCGTATATTCTGTTTTTCTTTTAAGTTTTAGAATAGACACTTCTATTTAAATATAAACTTACACCTGACTAACTTCGGAATTTAAGTTGTGTTGAACGAGGCATAAAATTCTACAAGAGACAAGAATAAAAAAAGAAAGGTGATGCTATAAAAATCCGAGAGGGAGGAACCCGATCCTCTAAGCCCACGTGCTGACACTGGCATCCAAGGAGCTACCAACAGTCACAAAACCGCCCCAACTCCAGCCCCTGCGCTCTATCTCTAGCCCAGCAGAAGGGGATACTGTTTCCTAGAACAACACCCCAAGGCCCCCACTGGAACAGGAAAATCCTTACAGCTTTCATGCTTTCCTTGCAGATATTTAACTTGTGCTTTGTGAGCCGTGGTGCACGGCCAGAGGACAACGGCGTGCTCAAGGCTGACGCTGAGGGGTGGACACAGTTTGTCCCTGACTACCGTGAGTGTTGTTTGTTTGTTTAAGAAAATTTCTTGTCAAATGTGCCTGTTGCCATTTGTTCCTGTGACCAAGGAAATATGAAAACTCACTTGTACGTATCTATTGTGAGAGTATATGGTGAAATAAAAATAGTCCAAATTATTGGAATTGTTTTGCTCCTTAATTTAATACGAATAAAGTTTGTTTTTAAACTGTTTACCCTGCCGGCCCCAAACTATTCTAGGAAATCAGTCACTTGAGGAGGGTCCTCAGCACCCAGTCTGAAGGCCCAGCAGGAATCAGTCACTTGAGGAGGGCCCTGAGCATCCATTCTGAAGGCCCTGCAGGAATTTCAACTTCAGGGATTAGAAGCTGCTCTGAGCCGTCTCCCCTGCGCGCCCCAGCCCTGGTGGATGACTTCCAAGCGTCACAACTCCAATGGCCACACCTCAACTGCGGCAGACCCAAGTCCAGGTGAAACACATTTCATAAAATGTGCTTTATATAAGAACTAATTTGCTGAGGAGTTGTGTTCATTAATAGATATTTCTTCACATGGGAAATGAAAATTGCTCCATATTCTGTTTTTCTTAACAAAAATTCCAAGAACCATAGTTATTTCTACATTTTGCACACGATTCTTTAGGGAAAATGATGACAAATCTTAATGGCGTGTTGATAAGATGACAGCTTCTGTGTTCTCCTGGTGATGGGAACGTGCTGTACTAGCAAAAACCTGCCTCCCTACACCTTGACGTGACCGAGAGAGCCCCGCTTTTCTCCTGCATTCCTGGATCCTGGGCTTATTACCTTTTGCATGAATTACTGTTGCCTTTTTTTCCTCCCCAAAGGGGTAATGAGATTTAGTTCCCTTTTTGTGATTTCCTCCTGTATTAGTTCTCTATTACTGCTGTGGCAAATGGCCACAAACTTAGTGACTTAACACAAATTTATGCTCTTACAGTTCTGGAGGTCAGCAGTCTGAGATGAGCCCCAAGGTGCCAAAATCAAGGTTTCAGTAAGGCTGGTTGCTCCTGGGGGCTCCAGGGAGAACGTGCCCCCTTCCCCTCCCCCCTTCCTGAGGCTGCGGGCCCCCTTGGCGGGTCACATGCTCCAGTCTCTCGATCTGTCTGTCTTTACACCACCTTTGCCTCCCTTGGACTTTCTGGCCTGCCTCACCTAAGGACTCCTATGGTCTCACCATGTGGGATTATCCACCTGGAGAACCCAGGATCATCTTCCCATCTCAAGATTCTTAATTTACATCCATTTTGCCACATACAGTAGCATTCACAGATTCTGGGGATTAGGGTCCACGTACCTTTGGGGGTACTTATTTAACCTACTCCACACTCATAACTGAGTTACGTGTTAGGAACATAGGATCCTTCCTCAGCACAGTAGCACAGGCAGGTAAGTGGCCATAACAATGCTGAATCGGGGACTTGCCACTTGGTAAGTAGTTTACTATATAATACACAATTGAACCAGCTTGTCACAGAGACACCTGTTAAACAAACACCTGAACCCTAAATAATTGATGAATATACATAAGGACTTGCAGACTCTAAAATTCAAAATACACTTGACATTACTCATGGCCTATAACTGGTCCCAAAACTCCATCGCCATTATGCTTTAGAAAATGAAATTTAGGTTATTTACTCTACTTGGCTGTGTAGCGGTCCTTTTTGAATTTAAATAAATGTCCTGTAGTCAAAATTTCCCACATAAATGCTCCCCTTTCTTTTAAGTCCATGTGTTGTGTTTCCAACTAAGTCTCCTATCCGTCTGAACGGTGAAATGACTCTCTTTAACTTCTTTTATCGTTAGCTTCTTCAAGTGAACTAATCATCAGAGCCGCTCATGTGGTAGACTGGCAGTTAAAAGACTCAAATGTCAAGATGTTTTTATCAGCCACATCAACAGTAACTTTCAGATTGAACAGTTTTCTCTCTGGCTTATGTCAAACCTTTGGCATGGATTTTTCTTTCCCTCTCATAAAACAGAAACTGCTTCCATGCTAATGGGAACGAATTTCCTTGTCCAATTGTTCACACATCTCATCTTAGAATATCCTTCACCTGTGAGTGGAAGAAAGTTGACAGGACGTATTATCCTGTTGCTGATGAACGCTCATCAGCTTCAAGAAGCAAGTATCCCTCCCTGTGCGTATTCAGCGTGTGATCGTAATCGAATTCCATCTTGTGGTTTGTGGAGAAAGAAGTGTTTCAGAGCCAAGCCCCGTGTGTTTTCAAATCTCATACCAATATGCATTCGGCTTCTGAGCTGCTCCCTTGCTTGCTGGCTCACATCCCATTTTCATATGCAATTTATGAATTGAAGGAAATATGTAGGCAGACCTCAAGCTCTTTTAGGAAATAAATATATATATATATATTTTGAGCATATGCCCTGTTACAGATGCAGGACCGAATATATAGGTAGACACCTTGGATCACCAGTGAGGCTTTATTTTTTATTTTTAAAGCCAGATTACAGACATATTTTCCTAGCCTCAGAACCTGAATGCTTCTATTAGAATATATATATTTTTTCTATTTAAATACTGCTCTGCTCCATAATCGCTAATATAATGACCTATCCGGCAATGCCATATGTCATCAAACTATTTGGCAGCAAAAACCTATTTGAGATCCATTATTTAGCGACAGTAGTGTATACTTGAATGAACAAACTTCATTATCTATATGCTCAAATCTGCGAACATCTGTGAATGAAGAAAGAGAGCACGCGTATTGATTTTGCTGTGGTCCTTCACTGCAATGGAGGTGGCGTTACATCAGCTTATTTCAATGGCCTGCTGCAGCTCAGAAATAAAAAATCGTTACCTGGAATCCTCTCAAACCAACAGAAATGTAATCAATTTTTTGTCTGTGGTTAGGCACTAGAAGTCAGTGGTGGATTTTCTATCCTCGATGCTCTTGTCCTCTTGTTAAAATATTTAGGATGCTCCCATGGGAAATGCAATAGCTAGACTGGCCCTGTTTACAATCGGAAGTGAAAACCCTGTTCTTCGTATCCTGTTAGCCACAAATGCATCCTCGGTGCATACAGTGACTTCCCCCAGAGGGTTATAGGATGTAACTCTTCTAGCTTCTGAATACCCTCCTCCTGAAACGACTGAGGCCACAGGGACTTCCTACAACCTTGATTATTATTTGGAGTCAGCATGCAATTTTATAGCATGTACCCTGGACTCCCATTCAGGTGGGAACACCGTCCTGTGCCATCTAGAAGCATTCCCAGTAACTTTCTATCGGTGATTGTGAAGGAAAACTGCTCCTACTCGTAAGCTGGAAAATGTGACAGAGGAAAATGTGATGAGACACATTGACAGCATGTCTTAGGGAAGGAACTGTCATATGAAATATTTCTTTTTAATTTTTGTTTACCCACTCATCCACGTGAAAGGAGAATTTGCTATTGTCTGCTTAAACACAGTCCAAGTGAAGGGAAGGAGAGGTGGTTATGTTCTCCCTGCTGAGGAGTCTGCAGTCTCTCTAGTAAGAGGAAGATCCAGGCTAACAAATAACTACAATGCAGGGTAGAAAATAGCAGACGCCGTGGTGGAATTGTCCAGGAAGAACTCTCAATTACCTGACAGAAAGGGAATGAGAGAAGGCTTCGTGAAGGAGGGGCATTCATGGTGAACAAAAGTTAACACTGGATGTTGACTGTGTCCCCACCATGTGTGTGGCTGTGCTGGACAAGAGGCATGTAACCCAGCAGGGTCACACTTAAGTGACACTACACAAAGATGATAGTCACAAAACCAGTACATCTGTGATGAGCACATACACAGCAGAACCAGAAGTCCTAATTTAAGGCTTCTCTGATTACGTGGTATCTTAGTCTATGTCTTATCACAGACTACCTGAGATTGGCTAATTTATAAAGGACGGAAGTTTATTTCTTAGTTCTGGAGGCTGGGAAGTCCAAGGTTAGGCAGCTTTGGTGTCATCACTTCCAAGATGGTGCCTGGAAGGCTGTGTCCTTCAGAGGGGAGGGATGCTGCCACTCGCTCGCAGGACAAGAGGGGAAGGGCAACAGGAGAGAACCTGCTCCGGAGAGCCCCCTTTAAAGGCACAGCCTGCAGGGTCCAATCATCTCTTAATCCTGGTACAGCAGCAATTGAATTTCAACATGAGATTTGGAGGTCACCAATACTCACACCACAACTCGTGGTGTTTAATTTGGGTTTGGGGATGGTGTCATGGCATGGAGGAAGAAGGAACAGGCAGAATTAAGATCCAGTTTATCCTAAGTAATGTGCGTTGACACAGAGGATTCATGACCAGGCATAAGAATTTATGGGCCTAGATATCTAGACTGAAAAGGGAAAAAGTCAGCTCCTAATTATTGATAACCAGCGAGAGACCAGACATTTACCAATTTCTTCACTGTATCACATCATGTAATCTACAATATTCTTATTTCACAGATGAGGGGAATGAGGATGTAAAAAGCTGAGTAGTAAAATAATACTGCAGGTATTTCCCCTTCTTCTCAGAATGGTGAACTCGGCTCTGAAAACCATGAGCCCAATAAGAAGTCCTTTGCTACGAAGAGTTTTCTATGGACACAACAGGTTTTTATGGTCTAGAAGGGAATCCAGTGAGTGCAAAGTTATGGCAAAATCTTTATATCCTGTGAGGTCACATAATTCTTTCCGTAATGTCCTCTGCTGCGGACGTTTATATAACTTGTCCAGCTTCAGCACCATCTCTGAGTTCAACTCCCAGGCACACGATGGCCATAATAGTACCCATTATCACCGCTATTCTTCTCAATTGTAAAGGTGCTGTGAAATCACGGGGATGAAGCTGTGCCTTGATTGGCTGTTAAATTGCGATCAATGAAAAGTATTTGTGCCATAATTTTACAACCAAGCAAGAACCGGCCGTCCTGGTGGTAAATCAGCATGTACATACCATCAAGACTAAAGTGTCTCACTTGGATAACTGGACTGAATTCTCTTTAAGACAACAGGGTACAATAGAAGAGACATTAAAAAAAAATCCGTTTGAGCATTTTTCTGCCACCTGGTTAAAAAGAAATGACATACAAACAAGGACAAAGTCCAAATAAGAACAGTGCCTTGTCTGTAAATTATAGCTTAGTTGGATCAGGTTATAAAGGAAAACCAGGGCTCCTCCTCCCTTTTAATCTAATAGCAGTGAAAATGACAAACATGTAGAACCATTTTCAAGGGTCAGGAAACTTTTCCTGTAAATATGTTAGGCCTTGTGAGCTGTACTGGTCATTGTTGTGTAGTTTTTTTTTTTTTTAACATCCTTTTAAAAATGTACAACTGGGGCCCAGTGCCGCAGTTTACAGACCCCTGATACAGACTCTCGCATAGATGTGAATTTTAATAGAAGTACAACACGCATGTCTGTTGATCTCCTGCACACCACCTGGAAAAATGGTCCCGAGAGGGTTTCTAGTTTTCTAGATCAGTGATTAAAAACAGTAGACAGTGACCCTGGCTGAAAAATAAATGTAGCCAATAGGTTTTTCCTACTGTGCATCTTTGTCGACTTTTTTTGACTTTGTGGAACCTGTCGCTGTTTCTCAGACTTGCAAAGGGTCTTAGACAAAAAAAAAAAAAAAAAAAAAAAAAAAACAGAAAAGAGTTCGTTTCCCCAAAGCCCACAAAATCAGGGTGAACCCTCACTTCTAGACACACCTGTGCTTACTGGGGCACACCTCATCCGTGCTCACCAAGCTAGCCGACTACCTTGATAATCACCTCATTGTCCAAAGCTGTGCTTCACTGTAACCTTGAACTAGTCCTTTCACCCGCTCAGCTGCTTCTCAACTTCCCACAACACAATTACTCAGGTATCTTGCTGCTACTTTCTCTTTGCCAGCAGTCTCATTGCAAGAAGCATCTTCAGTGTCATACAATGAGTCGCCCCGTTCTGGAGATGCCATCTTGCTTTTACTAGTCAAGAAACATACACACGTCACTCACGATAAGAGTAATTATAGGTGAGAGCTATTGAGTACGAACTATAGTAGAACTTCCATGGCTAACCCCCTCCCTACACTGACCATCACCTTAAGCTGACCTAATTTTCATAGATGGGATACGCACTACATGGACACATCTGTATAGCAGGCCTAGTTCCTTATGGTGACCGCCTCTGCGTGTTGACCAGACGTTAGAGTCCCTTGGGTGGTCACTTTACAGAGGTCCTACTGTTTATGCCAGGCACTGTCCCAGTGCTTTATAGAAGTAACTCACTTAACACTCACCATTACCCTAAGCATTGTGTACAACTATTATTTCCATTTTACAGAAAAAGAAAGTGAAGGGCAGAAATTCAACTACAGTCAACCTGATCTATTCCTACTGTGCCAGACTTATTCTAACTTCAATAAACATTTCCCACAAACCTAAAGTGTGTTCTAATAAGGTGTGTGTGTGTTTTTAGTACAATTGTTTCCAGAACAGTTTTGGCCATGATTTGTTCACCTGGCGTTCACGGTACGATCTACATTGAATACACAAATATCCTTGTCATAAGTTTATATAGTCCAGAGTTTGCAAACAAGTGGCTCCCATTTGAATCCAGTCCATATCGGCACTGTCATTTTTGATGACTTAGTCGCCAATGCTGTATTTCCCAAGAAAAGTCTTCATTGCTGGCTCTCTTTTGAAGCATTAGAGCTCTGGCAATCTCAGGCCGTGTTCTGGCACAGTGATAATTGAGTGCCTTTATCCTGGCAAGTGTTCCATCTTGCCTGTCTCTACAGACCACTCCACTCACAGGCACTCTGGGCCCAGCTTCCGAGGGTTTTGAGTTTGCAACTCCTAACAGACAGATGCTTCTGACTTGTTCACCCGGACGGAGCATACTGTCATGATTCTCCTGGAAAATGTTTAGACCGAGTCAAGGCACGCCATGCGAGAGCCTTAGATCCTAGCGGTATAATTTAATGTAACTCCCCAATACTTTCTCTTGTACTCATCTCTTATTATCCCAGGCATTTCCCAGCTCAGGAAGCATTCGGCGGTGTCTTAATGTGGCTCTTTCCGCTCCTTTGCTGCCAGGAATGTCTGTGTCAGCTTTCTGAGTGCTTACATGACTGAGGGAATACAAGTCTATGGATATTTTCCAGTGTATTTTATGAAAAGTTGATAAAAGTAATTGTCAGAAATGATCATGCTTTGATTAAATAAATACGCTATCGAGGAGTTAGGTACACAATTTAAATATGGTATGAATAATTTGTCAGCGTTATCTGTCAGGCTATTTCAGTAGCTTTAAATTGTAGATACATTTGCAGGAGCACCATTCTATTTCGCAAATTTGACAGCAATAGCTGTTTTCCTGAATGTATTTGACGTTATTTTCTACATTGTTTTATGCCAATCACGTTTACTGCAAACTGCTTATTACTTTATTGCTGAAAACGGCAACATGTATTTCTTCAGCTTTTTATTTTAGAATCAGCAGGCTATCACTTGCGTTATTAATCAGCTCCAGCCTTGAGGATTACAGCCACTGGTTTCAAGTTTATCTAATTGCTGCTGCTCAAAAACCGAGAAGTCAGTAATGCACTTATGTCGTCCCCTTGAGAAATTATTGTTCCTAAGGATGTTATATTTGTTACTGGGAAAAAAGAAGTTTCCTATATACAGAGCGTGCCAAAAGAAGGCACACACATTGTAAGAAAGGAAAAAAAACTATATGAAAATTGTAATACTCAGTTTAACCCAATAATGTTTGTTATCTTATATAGTGTATCTTCTATTTCTTTCTTTCTTTCTTTTTTTTTTTTTTTTGCAGTTTTTGGCTGGGGCCAGGTTTGAACCCACCACCTCCGGTATATGGGGCCGGCACCCTACTCCTTTAAGCCACAGGTGCCACCCCTTATCTTCCATTTCTTTAACTGCAGAAGGCAAACGTGGCTTGGTATTACCATTTTAATACAGTTTTTTCCTTTCTTAAAATGTGTGCTTTTTTTGGCGCCCTCTAGGTGTGTGTGTATCTTTTTTTCCTATTGACAACAGCGCGTATCTGGCTTTCTAAAGTGTTTTATGAGGTTACCCTCGTTAAGAAAAAGTCAAGCTGCTCTTTATGTATCATGTGTATCACATCTTTTGGTTCTTACAGTTTAGAGAGGATTTCTTTTCTTGTGTTTTCAGCACTCTCCCTGGCTCACGCTGTTATATTTGTTATAAAATTAAAACTGCATTTGTTAACTCACATGCCGTTTTTTTATTAGCCCAGCAGAAAAGTCAATATTTCTAATTTGTTGCCTCTGGATTTATGCCAGGCTTGATGTATAATAACAGCCCAACAAGGCAACATAATATACATTAGCCCAAATCTATAAAGAAGGGAAATGAAAGTCTAAATAAATAAAAAAAAAATTACTTGGTAACCAGGGATATGTGAAGCAATCTGAAACAACAGAGTTAGACCAGTCTGAATTTTTTTTTTTACTTTTCAAAAGAAATGTGTCTTACAACATTTAGAAGTTCAGAAGGGAAAGTGGATTTTTTTTTTTTTTTTTTGAGACAGAGTCTCACTGTCACCCTGAGTACAGTACTGTGGCATCATCATAGCTCATAGCAACCTCAAATTCTTGGCCTCAAGCAATCCTCCTGCCTCAGCCTCCTGAGTAGCTGGGACTACTGGTGCCCACCACCACACCAGGCTAGTTTTTCTGTTTTTAATAGAGACAGAGTCTCACTCTTGCTCAGACTGGTCTCTAACTCCTGAGATCAAGCAATCCATCCTCCTGGCCTCCCAAAGTGCTGGGATTACAGGCGTGAGCCCCAGTGCCTGCTGGAAAGTGGCTGTTTGAAACATACTTTTCCACGGAACCCATGAGGGTCTTTCCCAAGTGATACTATTCCAGTTGTATTCGTGGAAACCCAATATAAAGTCAAGAAAGATGGGTTCTAACTCCACTTTAGCTCTTCATGATTCAAGTTGCTTCATTTTTCTGTGCCTCAGTTTCCTCACTTGTAAAAGGAGAGACTGGTGGGCAGTCAACTCTTAGACTATCGGTTCAGAAATTCTATGATTCTAATTCCTAGGAGTGAAAAAGACAAAACTACATGCATATATATATATATATATATATACTTCTTTTCTATTTTAATATGTGCTTTAACATATTCTTTTGAAGAGAGGAAAGGAAAAAAGCAGGAATAAATAATGATAAAAAATGGGATGGTGAAAAATATACATTCTATCCTACACTTCCCCTGCTTTGTTTCTGAACCATAAACACCAGCAGAGAAAATACACAGAGAAACCTGGTTCCAAGTTTATTCTCATAGTCAGAAAACACAGGTGGGATTATTGCTTCATAGTTTGCTGCCTCTTTTCTTAACAAACTCTTTTCAAGGTGACCCTACTTATAGTTGTGGCAGGAAGAAGTCCCAATACTAAATCACATATGGCAGTAACCATGTGAGTCCATTTGCAGCCCACTCCTGGTAGTGTTCATTCATTCAGAATAAGTGATCACTAAACATCGTACCCTCATATTAATTTGCAATTAAGAAAAAGTGATCCCTACAAAGCCTGTGGTGCTGAAAACACACATTTGGACTTTTCAGACTTTGCCCTTCTTTCCTGAGTCCAGGTTCTTCTGCTCATTTACTTGTTATGCCCATGAACTAAATACAAGGTCACAACTTGTCTGTAACCACAGGGGAAGATGAGGCATGTTAGAGTTCAATCTCTGTGTATGTTTTGCTAAAGGACAGAATAAGTCACACCAAGAGAGTCTAACAAACGAAATAAAAAATCAAACACTAGAGGGGAAGGAGTGGAAGGAGAAGGTGGGTGAGCCTGGATCAGAGGGCAACGTGACAATGGTCTCCGAAGCCCTGTCTGGAGTCCGAGACCCTTTCTCTGTCCTCCTGGGGTGTCCCTTTTGCCATTATGTACTTGGCTTCTTTTGTTTCCTGCAGTTCAATACTCAAAGGAATGTTGACCTTGGTGAGCAAATGGGGGTCTCATTATCAGGAGCGGGGTAAGCTTCATAGACTTCTTTTAGGATTGAGAGGAAGGATGCAGCAAAAAAGGGGGAAAAGATTAAAAACACCCTTTTACAAAGAAAAAAAAACCCTTATACAAAGAAAAGGGGAGGAAGCATATCTTGAGATAGTCACAGCGTGTCAACTGGGCTCTATGTTGGACCTGGACTGGGGAGGGGGTCGCACTCTGTCCCCGAGGGCCTTCTGTCAACACCATCTAAAATAAATTGACCCACAAAACCGAAACAGCATAGCTTCTAAAAATTATTACTCAAAAATACAATGCTCAGCTTATAATTGTGCCCTTAAATGAAGTTTAAAATGGATTAATATCTCTAGGTAAGACTCAGTGAAAGTGGTGGTGTAACAGTCACCTTTTAGAGAGAAGGGTGAGTGTCTAGATGCAGTTGTCAATTTTCCTCTAATGTCACAGGTCATAGGTCTGGACAAGTTCCAAGTTGCTCATGGTCTTGTCCTATGAACTTGATCTATTATGTGTCCAGGCGCCATCATGTGATCCTCTCTCTTGCCCCTCATGGTCAAGCAATTAAGGAATCTTGTTGATTTAATTCTCCTCCATCCCTTGGACCACCACCACGGGCCTAAATATTATGCAAGACCTGACAATTACTTTTGCTAACTCATGCTAGAGAAAGCTCCACACATCTCATTGCTGAGTATCACTATGGTCACCTTTGAGGTCCTCCCCTTGGGAAGCTCTGCACCTATGCCAGTGCCGAGTCCACCCTTCAAAACAATTTTGGAACTCTTTTTCCAGAAGGGCTGTGAACACTGTCATAGGAGGTTTGACAATTGTGTTTGCAAACTCTTCCTAGAAAAAAGTGCTTTGAAAGGTGGACTAGGTGCTGGCGTCAGTGCAGAGCTTCCCAACTGGAGTACTTCAAAGCTGACCACAGTGATATTCAGCGATGAGGTATGTAGAACTTTTCCTAGGATGGGTTTGTGAACTCAGTTATCCAACCTCATGCAGTATGAGTTTCAAGGGCTTCCTCAAAGACCATCTCATCCATCGTCCCTGTTGAACCCCCAGCTGAAAGTAAGTATTCCTCCATGGAATACAACAGAATTTTATCTATGCTTTTCCTGCAGTATTTTTTCCTTTCTACCCTGCATAATGGTATTTATTAACATGCTGTCTAGTGAGGAGAGGGCACTTGACTGCATCATTTGGTAAATCTGCTCTGATTGGGTCTTGGAGCTTGTAACTGTCCAATACATTTTGCTAATGAATAAAGGAATGAAAATATTTGACAATAAGAAATTTGCGCTAACTGTGCACTTAAGACCAGCATGCTCCTCCTCGACACTCTGTTTTGATTGCTGGCAGCTGCAACCTGCTACAGTGACAACCAAAGCCATTTCTGACCCCCTCTGTCTTTCATGTCCTGTAACCCATTGACTGCTGAATACTCTCATTGGTATTCCATCCCCTTTTCTCCCCATTTCCAGGCCTCTAACTTCTCATGTCTGGATATTACAGTGATCTCCTACTGGGTCTCTCTGCTTTTGTTTTTCTCACTGGATTCCTCTTCTGCAGAGTCGCTGGAGTGATCTGTCTGAAACACAAATCTAACCCTCATCACACACAGGTGTTCCCATCATCTAGAGTTATTTTTCCATGGTATATCATGCCCTCTTTGATTGGCATCTGTCTACCTTTCCACGTGCACCTACAACTTCTATTTTTTTCTCATGTGCCATGCTGTTTATTACTTTGACAGTAATGAACACTTCCTTCTCTGTTTCAAATGCCTGGCAACACCTGGCCTTCTTGTAGCTAGATTTTCTTCATTCTTTAAGACTAGTATCCTCTATGAAGCCATTCCAGCACACCTGCATTACTCCATTCCTCAAATGGTAAGCTCTGTAATATCCTTTCATAAACCCCATGTGTATATCTCTGTCATTGTGTTTACCCCATGAATTTTAATTATCTGCCTGGAAGGGTGGGGGACTCATTAGGGACATGCTTGTGTCTTTGCATACCTAAGGTCCACTGCTGTGGCTGTTATACAATGGGTGCTCACTAACAGTTGGCTGAATGAATGAATAAATGAACATGCAGATGATAGTGTAGGAATATAAGTGACGTAAACCATGGTAATAACCCATGACCTTTATCACTGCATACCAAACAAACCAACTAAACTGACTTAAAGAAAATAAAGAGCTGATCAAATTAGTCTGGGTCAACCCAGCTTTACTGAGGCTGTGGGAGGAGTAAGTGTGTGTGGAGGTGCCATGTGGACAAAGAGAGCTGAGACGGAATAGGTTGGAGGGGCCAGGCAATGGTCTCTGAGCATTTTACAACTAGAAGTAACAAGGTGGGTTTGCATTTTTTTCAGATTGTTCTGGTACCTGTTTGGGAGATGATTCCAAAGGGGAACGATTAGAAGCAGAAAGAACCATGAAGATAGCTGGAAAATGTTCTTCTTAGTAAAGTATCACAAGAATGGAAGAAAAAGTATCCAATGTACACAGCCCTATTATGAAACTACTTTATAGCTTTCATATGAAAGCTATAACCTAATTATAGGCTAAGAATATGAGGAGGGGGGAGAGGGTAGATGGGTAGAGGGAGGGTAATTGGAGGTATCACCTCTATGGTTTATCTTTCAAGGGTACAAGTGAATCTTTCTAAGAGTAGAATATAAATGTCTTAACACAATAACTAAGAACCATGAAGATGCCAGTAACATTGAAGCAAGAAAAAAAATGAAAGCCTGTATTAGAATAGTAGTGTAGGGCCGGTAATGGGTCTGGGTTTGGGAAACATGAAGGTGGTAAAAACTGATAGGAATTTGTTTTTGAAAATAGAGGGAGGAGGGATCTTTTTGTTTATTTGTTTTCTGCCTTTTATGTTGTTAAATATAAATATGTTTAATAACATAATAACATAAAATATAAATATGTTTAATAACATATTTATGTTGAATAAATATTGTTTTTTTACCATTGATATGACCCAGTTATATCAACCATGTGGTGATGGCTCAGTAGCTTAGCAACCAGCATCGATCACTCCCCAAAGAGTTGAGTGAATGCAACACATCACATCACTCCTTGCTTAGGCCAAAGACACTATAGACTGATTGTTTATGTGCCCCCAAAGTTCATGTGTTGATGTCCTAATCCCCGATATAATTGTATGTGGGGGCCTTTGGAGGTAATTAGTTCATAAGGGTAAGGCCCTCACAAATAGGATTAGTGCCCTTTTAAGGAGAGGCACAGGATGATGTTTCTCTCTTTGCCATATTGGGAAGAGGGTCCTTACCAGGAACCAAATCAGCCAGCACCTTGATCTTGAATTTCCCAGCCTCCAGAACTATGAGAAAGAAAATGCTATACTTTAAGCCACTCAGTCTGATATTTTTGTTATAGCAGCCTGAGGAGACTAAGACAAGAGTAAATATTGAAAGACAGTGAAATGACCCATAGCAATCATGCAAGGGAAATAACAACTCTGCCCAAATAATGACAGAGTAGCCAGCTGTGCATGGGATTACAGGTTATCATTGTTGTTAGTATAGTCATTAACTATATAACAGTTTGCCAACCAAATTACCCAGTTTACTCTACAAACCTGTAAATGAATTTCTTCTAGAAATCTCTGGATTGAGGTAGTTGGCATTTGGGATGAGGATAAGAAGCACAGCCTCTGAACAGTTGCTCTGAAATGCCCTGAAACACCACTTGTAAAGAGTTAAAGATTATTTCAGGTTTGACTTCCTCAATGTGATTTTCTTATATCAACTAAATTTCCTTCCTCCTAACATAACTGGAACATTCTTCAAAGTACTAAATAATAAGAGGACACTCCCATTTTGGTGTTTATTTTGAGGGTAACTAAAGACTGGACTGCACTCCAGTGCTAACTGCAGCATTACTCACAATAACAGTGTATGAAATGAACTCAAGTGTCTATTGAGAGATGAATGGCTAAAGAAAATATGCTGTAACACCACACACACAAACTCACCCCATAGTATACTATTCAGCCTTAAAAATGAAGAGAATTCTGCTACTTGAAACAACATGAATAAGCCTGGAGGACGTTATGCTAAATAAAATAAGCCAGGCAGAGAAAGACAAATACTGCATGATCTTACTTGCATGTGGAATCTAAAAAAGTTGAACTCACAGGAACGGAGAGTACAATGGTGCTTGTCAGGGCCTGGGGACCCGGGAAATGAGAAGACGGTGGTCAAAGAGTAGAAAGTTTCAGTTACACAGAATAAATAACTTTCCTGGGAGCTAAAGTTCAGCATGGTGACAATAGTTAATAATACTCTATTGTATACTTGAAATGTGCAAAGAGAGCAGCTCTTAAATGTTCTCAGCACACACAAAGATAACCATGTGAAGTGATGGTTATGTTAATTCGCTTTATTGTGGCAATCATTTCACAAAGTGTGTGTATACATATCAAAACATCACACTGTACATCACAAATATATGTAATTTTTATGTGTCAATTATATTGCAATAGAATTGGAGAAAAATAAAAATGGTGAGTCAAGGTCTATCAAATGTAATGACAGAGAGGGAGAGTGGAGAACTATAGATGCTGCTAAGCTTATTTTTGATGCTTGTTTTGTACTTACATCAAAATAAATCAAAATGTTTTTGGATGTTGCCAGGTGTGATTACTGTGGAAACACTAAAACAATAGGAGGTATATAAAGTAATAAAAAAGGACTGTAGGACCAGCCCTAATCATAATCTAAATAATGGGAAATGAAACAAATGAACTGAAAATACTGAAATACTCCACGGCATTCCAATTGAAAGTGGCAAGTATTACATTCTGTAAAATGATGGGAGCTTTTCTTGATTCAGATCCTAATGCAGACACAGCATTTTCCTCTTTGAATGTATGGGAAAGCCAGCCCTTTTGAGACTTAGAATAGCTTTCAAGACTCCTGATTTAAATTTCAAACTCTTGATCATAGCTGGGGAGCAAAGGTTTTTATCTTGGAATTGGAAATTGAGTTCTTTAGCTCTATACCAAGTGATAATATTAAGCATTTTGTTGTATCCACCATGCAAGCCAAGTTCCCCACTGTGCCTTCAAAGCCACAGTGAATGAACCATATTTGGATTTGCTTATCAGGAAGAGACATTTAGAAAGACAATGCACTTGTCCTGCAAGACCCAGACTCCTGATGCTTTCAGATAGGCCTGTGGAGAGCTGCAAAATGGGCCCTAAAATCAGGCTGACATGGTCGCTTAACAAGCTTCAGTGTGCTCTGTGGGCTCCGGGAGTCTGTGGTGTCACCCACAGGGCTGCTGATGGCAGCCGTCATAATTAGAACACATGAATCAAAAACACCAGGTGAAGATTTTGCCTTAGAAGAAAGAAAAGACAGATGGAGGGAATTACCATGCCCTTTGACTACTAAGCTCTTTCATGCAGCTGGATGGCAGGCCAGCCCTGGCTGCATGAATGAATCTCAGGCAGTTTACAGAAGTTGCACCCTTCCTACCTCCGTGCTTCAAAGGAGCAAAGGGAGCAGAAAATCCCTTCCTTGTCAATTCATTGGAAGAAGTAAAATCTCAGCCTTTCTCCCCACATTGAGTAACACAGGTAACAGTGTTTGTCTTAAAAAAATATATATTTTTTAATGTGGAAAATTACTTGGCAATCTTTTCACAGGAAGAAAACCTCTACAACCTTAAGGGGATATGACCTTGAAGGAGATTTGCTGAACTTTAATATGACTGGATTTTTTCCAACCTTTATGGGCTCTTGATTTTAAAATCTACCTAACAAAAGCTCAGTGTGGAAAGCTGTTATTATAGAGATGCTTCTCAATAGGGAGAGGGGGTTAATTGCAAGCTCTCCAGTAAAATAAAAAGGGTTCTGAAAACAACTGCGAATTTGACAAAATGTATTGCGTTGCTCTTATGGAAAAAACTATGCGGGGGAAACATTAGAAATGGCAAAATGTCTGACATAAATGGATGCTGTAAAACCTTTTGGAAGAGGCTACATGAGATTTCAGATTATTCATAAACAATTGCCCATCTGACCTTGATATGAATACAGAAATCCATTAGCAACCAAATTTTCACACATAATTGTATACTAAAAAAATATGTATTTTTTCCTATCAATTTATGTTGACAGGACCTAGTTTAAGACCACAGTGTAGACATATGTACGTTTTTATCTTCTTTTCCACTATGTTGCTTTTGAGAGTTAGTAACTATAACTCGCTATGACGAGCTGAACAGTAAATTGTGAATTTCTGGAGAGGATTTCCTTGCAAGCCATTCTATGACTTTATGGAAATTTAACTTCCACTTCTGAGCCAAAATAAAAGCCTTTCAAAATATCCAACTATTTTTCTGTTTCCCAATTTATGAGCAGTTGAGATGTTTTTTTCTAACAATGTTAAAGAATAGTCTCCTGACTTGAACACTTTTAAGAGAAAAATCATGCTATCTATGACTTACATTCTAACAATACCATTTAATGTAATAATGTCAATGATTTTGGACTGTTTTGAAAGTAATATTTGGTACAACGATTTGCTAAATGTAAGCCAAGATGTGGTGGGCAACTTTGCCTAGAAACATGTCATCACATAGGTTGATAGGCAGCTTTACAGAATCCATCAAAAAAATTAGAGAGAAAATTGCATTTCTGTTCTCATGTCCTAAGACGGGCTTTCCCTGGAGAACAGCTGCCTTAATTTTGTCCGTTAAGTAAATGAATATTCTGGAGACTCCAAAGAGCCCAGCACAAACACAACAGTGCCCCTCGCCTACTTTTATTTTGGGACTAGTCACAATAGACGTTTCTCTGTCTGATCTGAGTTTCATTTGGAAGCAATTAACTATTATATACTAGATATAATAAGGGTCTCCAGTGCACGGACATTTGCCAGCATCAGTTGTTTAAGGCTTAATTGAGTAAAATTGCATTCACACTCAACATAGCTTTGACTGATAATCAATTCCTTACTGCTGAATGGGATTTCATTTCTCATTTTCTTAAAGTGTGCTGGGCAGGTGAAAATAATCAGAGGCCCTGAGTAGGCCAAAGGTACTGATTACCTTTATTTTTATTTTACTTTTCTGAGATTTATATTTGATCGTCAAAACCGTAACCAATTAAGGGAGACAGATATTTTCAAAAAAACAGATGAAAAGCCATAGCCAAAAATCCCAGTAAGTAAAAATGTTTACAAATGTTACCCGAGATGCCCAACTCACCTTTCATGTTTCATTATTTTTAAATTATGCTTTGCATTTATTGTTTAGAATTCAAGTTTTGCTGTTATGAGTAAAATCAAAGGAGGATAGAAACCTCAAAAGTATTTAAAATCTCTCCATTGTTTCATTAATTGGGACAAATTAGAAGTATTTAAAGAAATGATAAAATGTATCATGTAAATGTGGCAATGAAAACAATAAATACCCTGGAACAAAGACACCAGCAACTTGAGTACCTGAGGGGCATCTAATTCTCCTGGCAAGACTGTACTGAGGAAGTGATTCTTCTAGTCAAAGTGATTTGCCCCTCATGAAGGTTATGTAACGCCTATGCTTTCAAAACTACTCCTTTCTTAGGGTTTCTAGAATGTTCCGCACGTGCCCCATGAAGGCCTTTGCCACGTGGCCATGAAATTTTTTATGGGCTTTGCCCAGAATGAAACCTTTAGTTGCTGGAGGACAGAAGTCAGGTTTGCTGTGTTTGAGCCCCGAATATTTATTTATCTCACACAGAGTAAGCAGGAAAAGGAATTAGCCCCTAAACATCACCAGGAATTCCCACTGAGGAAGGATCTGAAGCCACCCTTACAAGTGGACAAAGGGGTACGAGGTGCAAACTAAGGGCTCAGCTAAAATAATGATAATTATCAGCCACTGTCCCCTTGTTTGCTTCTCTGTAACTGCCACTGTAGTGGGGAGGATTCTTAACTCTTCTGCATAGATATAACATTATCTGTTCAGAATTTAGGGGTAGTTTTTGAAATATTTTTCAGATCCTGCAACCCAGTGGATTGACTGTCCTACAGGTCCAGGGAACCGACTTAACTGTTCTTGGACTCTCCAGCCAACGTCCCATTCCAGTAACTGAACCTCCAGACAGAGGCCCACACCAGTGGACTGGTGGTTTCGCCCTAAACCAGCCGATTAGCAGACCCTGATTGCCTAACCCTTGGCTTATCAAACTGTTTTTAAAAACCCTGTCTCCCCAGTTCTTGGGGAGGCAGATTTAAGAAACATCTCCCATCTTCTGGCCTAGTGTTTTGCAGAGTAAACTCGTTCTCTGTGTGAACCTACTGTCTCTGCACATCGGCTTCCTCTGGGGCAGTGGGCAGGTGAGCCTGGCTGGGTGGCAACAATTCTCAAAGAGGGCCACACGTGGCCTACCTGTCCCTACTCCTGGAGCGTAGATTAAGAAGAATACAGTCTAGTTCAGACCAATACTGGATGCCTCTGAATGTTTGCCTTGCCTAAAAAACTGTTGAGAATTAGCTAAGAAAGGATCATTCCCTTGGGTCTAGATTGAAATGCCTGTGATGGGATGTACATGTTATTCCTCCAAGCACGTTTTAAGTTTTTGAAAGGCAGATAATGTCTTTCATATGTACTTTGAAACAACTTCTCTCTCTCACCTTGCATCCCATTATGTTACTCTTTATACACTCAGCAATAAGTGTTAGTTGAATAAACTTTAAAATGGGTGATGGCCACTGGAGAGGAGACTATACGAGTTTTCTAAATCATGAACTGCCACCCTGGGATGATTGTGTCTTGGCCCGAGATGCTATGGCCCTCATGAGAAATAGGTAGTAAGTGTTTACCTGACATATGGAAAAGAAACAATTCTCCCATCAAAAATATGTATTTTTGAGAGACTGTAATTCAAATTAATTTTATGCTCAGGAATTTGTAAGAGGAAATAAGAGGAAGGGACAAAACACAATAATTGGAAAGCTTTCTAATTTCTAATTTGACCAGGTTAGAATTACTGTAAACAAAAGCATAACAGAGAGAAAACCAGACCTGAAAACCATTTACCAACCTCCCTGGTGAATATAAGAGGGACTGACTGTAATATAAATATTAGTAAACTGAATTGATAATAGGTTAAAAATTGCTATAATTTCATGTGTTTTATTACAGGAATGCAGAAAGAATGTAAATTAAGATAGTTCATTGATGTAACGTATTTAAGAAAGTAGAGACAAAAATCACATGACCATTTTCATAGATAATGAAAAAGCCTTTGGTAAACTTGTTTCTGACTAAAATAAAAGCAATCACTTTGTAAACATAAAGAAGAGACAATCCTTCAATAACAAAGGACATTTTTCAGAAATCATCAATTCACTTAATAAAGCCGTTCCCACTTAGACAAAAAAATAACACAAAGATGGCAGCTATTTTTCCTTATTGTTCTGGATGTCCTAGCCAGAGTGATAGAAAAAGAAAAGTCAATTTCAAGTACAAATATTAAAACACAATAAATAAAATTATACTTGTGAAAATACTAAAATTGTATACCTAAAGAGTCATCTGAAAATCCTACAGAAACTGTACAGGAGTTGAATGAATTAGCCAAATTAAAATTAAATATCCTAAAAATAGTAATGATTATAAAGTGAACTGGAAAATGGAGACTCATTCACAGTAGCAATAATAAATGCACCAGTACCATAAATCCAGTAACCTAGTGGTAATCTTTACCTTTATGCCAGATAAGGCTGAATATTTTTGGTTCAGAAAATTCAATGTTTTGAAGAGCTAAATTCTCTTTTAATTAATCTAAAAATCTAAATGGAATTCTGATAAAAGTTTTCGTGGGACACTTTTAGGACAAGAATAAAGATAAAATACTTCCAAAATTTATCTAAAAGAGAATAATAATAGCCTTGGAAAAAAATGCAAATATTTAAGGGAGAAATTCCCCAACCAGATTTTAAAATGAGTTAAATAGACAGTAAATAGAATGGTGTGGTGTTGACACTATAATTTGTAATTAAAATACAGAGGAAACAGACTAGTCAGAGGAGAAAAATACAGAGATAGCACTTGGCTATAGTTAATAATATATTTTAAATTAAACAGGGAGAATACTCCCTCGCATGATTTACTGAATTATGTAAACAACTATTGAAGATTTAGATGTACAATGTAATGAAATCAAAAGTTATGATATGAAATTGAAAATATGTGCCAAACAATGAGAATTGATAAAAAAGGGAGTGTAGAATTCTATATTCAGAAGATAAATCTCAGGGGGCTTTGTACTGGGCCACTTGGCTAAGGCGGAACTACATTTCCCAGAATTCCCCTCTCTGTGTGGTTCTTGTTTAGAATTGACTGATGGGAAAAATTGATCAAGATTTGGAAGGTGAAAGTCAAAGAGCATCCTTTACTCTCTAAAGGACGTCATGGTTAGAGGCAAGGTGGTGCCTTGTCTTTATTCTCCCAACTTTATTAAGTTGGGAAAATCCCCTAGAAACTAAAGTGATAAAAGCTCTATATTCTCCAGTGAAGTCGAACTGTGCAAAGTTGCTTCCGAAACCTTTGAATTTTTGTCACAGATTAAGACTTTTCAAAAATCAAAGTATTATGTCAGTCTCCCTCCTTGTTTAGATAAGGAGTTCTGCTGTTATCTCTTAGTTTTTCCTAATACATAGCTCATAGATTAAAAAAATTTTTTTTTTTTTTTGAGACAGAGTCTCATTCTGCTGCCCTGGCTAGAGTGCTGTGGCATCCCTACTCACAGCAACCTTAAACTCTTAGGCTCTACTGATTCTCTGGGTTCAGCCTCCCGAGGAGCTAGGACTACAGGTGCCTGCCACCACAGCCTGATAGTTTTGATGTTTTGAAGAGAAGAGTTCTCACTCTTACTCAGATTTCTCTCAAACTCTTGGCCTCAAGCAATCCTCCTGCCTTGGCCTCCCAGAGTGCTGAGATTATAGGCCTGATAGCTCTACATAAAAATGCCCATTCATCTGAATGCTTGCCTACAGTTTCTTGCCTCAGACAAGAGAAATTGTGTCAGAATGAGAGCCCTATTGTCCTGGGCAGGAACAGATTTTGACTAAAGTGAGAGTAGCATCTTCACAATTTGAGAGAACAGCCTATGGAGCAATTCTTCTCACTGTACCCCAAAGCCTTGCTTCACAAAACATGGTCTGTGGATGGGTGGCAGCTGCACGGTGAGCTTGTTACAAATGCAGAGTCTCAGATCTACTGGGGTGGAATCTGCATGTTAAGAAGACATCCCACTGATTCGTATGCACGTTAAGGTTTTAGAAGCATTACACCAAATGACTCTTGGAGCGGAGAGTGGTTGGTTCCTAGACATCAAAGGTCACAGCTGCAGGGTATGTGTGCTGGACATCCCCATGGAGAAGGCAGAGTGCACCTGTCCACATGGAGGATTGAGTCCCATCATTGACACTGGCTCCCTGTGGTGGGTCTCACCTGGAATCCACTCAGGTACCTTGGATGAACCTTCACCAAGCTAGCTTTTCTCCACATGTTGGGAAGCATTGGTTGAGAGGGTCCAGTTCAAAGTACGTAAGATATAAAACAATTTCCCATGCCTTACCTATTGCATTTTGACTAACAGCTCTTCACCCTATCCATACACCCTCCATTTCCACAAGATTACTCACTATACTTTTTATTGATATATTTATGTATTTTTAGAAACAAAGTTTTGCTCTGTTGCCTAGACTGGAGTGTGGTGGCATCATAGCTCACTGCATCCTTGATCTCCTGGCTCAGGTGAAACACTCACCTCACTCTCTTGAGTAACTAAGACTACAGATGTGGGCCACGGTGGCTGGCTAATTTTTTTGTTGTTGTTGTTGAAGAAGGGGTCTTTCTATGTTGCCCAGGCCGGTCTCAAAATCCTGGCCCTTAGCAATTCTCCCACCTTGGCCTCGCAAAGGGCTGTGATGACAGGCGTGATCCAGCTCACCTGGCCTTCATTTCTAATCTATGTGCCTTTCGTGTCTTCTTCTCATTCCGGCTTTCCTTTCTGCCTCTTTATTTCTGTGGAAATTCTTCACAACTTAAAGATGCACGTGACAGTTGACTGCCCCTTGAAATCTTTTGTAATCAGCAACAGTCACGATCTTCCAGGCATGCTCATAATATGTTCCTCTCTGTGTATGCAATGTTCAAGAGTTTTGATGCTCCGGGCACCGGGATTGAACACCCACTCCTTACTGTACCTGTGATTACAGGCAAGTTTCTTAATCATTTGGAACTTTGGTTTTGCCGCCTATAAAACAGTGACAATGACAATATCTTCCTTATAGGATTATTGTGAGAATTAAAAAGGATAATTCACACAAAGTGTTAACAGAGTGTGTGGCACATAGTAAGTCCTCAAAAGGTATTTGCAATTAATCGTAAGGAGAACCCTCCGAGCTTCAGTACACTCACATCTATGCCTGCAACAGTATTTGTGGGCCTATGTGTGCTTCTTTTCCACCACAGGAGATTATTAATTCTTGAGTGCAATGATAAAATTGTGAACTTCTTCACTCTTAAGATAGTGAGGCTTTTTCCCTGGCAAATGATAGTTTTAACACGATTAATTGTATCTAATTACAGGATAAAACCCAGACTGTGAGATTCTTAACTTTAAATTTTAAACATAGCACTCTCTCCTTTGCTGGTGGAAACTGAAACCCAGAGTTTTTACTATCCAAGGTTATATGAAATTTCTTAGTGAGGAACTAAGGCTTAAGACACATGATGACTCTTTATATGCTTTTTCCAGATTCTTCATAAGAGTTTAGTTCGATTGTCTTCATGAATATCTTTTAAAGATAATGAGTAAAGCTGACTTAAATGAACTTAAAATGGTGGGTACCCTAGAAAGTCTGATCAATTATCAATTTCATAATGAAATTCACAGATCAAAAAGCTCAGATAAGTACTCATTGCTAGAAGGGAAAATAAATCTCTTAAAAACAGGCAGGCACTGAGTTCCAATGAAGGTCGTTATCTTGAAAGCTTTCACATGTTCCCAACAAAACAAAATTTCTAAGTCATGATTTAAAAAAGGAAAAGAAATGGAAATAGAGTAAATGAGAGAGATGGCGAGAAGGGTTTGTCTTCTTCAGACATGCCATGTTTTCATGTTGCTCTTACATTTTAATTGCCTGTAAGATTGTGAGAACATCGAGACCCATAAATATTTTATGTCTCCTACAGCCACATCATAATAAATCATTTGATATTTGTGTCTTTGATAGGAATGGAGCCAATCTAATAATCAAAGCATATTTATAAATAGCCTTTGGTTTGGTAGAGAAAAGGAATGACGTTTTGTAATATAAATTGCCATTGGTATTGTAACAGAATACCACGCTAATGAGGAAAAAAATAAGATTCCATGGCAAATAAGGCACGGAATTTATCTGGACTTTTAGTTTATCCAAAAAGACCTCCTCACTGATGAATAACCACAATTTTGCCTGTAAGCCATCAGATACATTTTTCCACTAAGACTATCAGGAAAAAGCCTGAATGCCTTGGACAGAGTGGTTGTAACACAGAATCATTACAATAAAACTGCAAAGCACAGTTTCTCGGTCTCGGCACTACTGATGTTTTGGGCTGGATGACTTCTGGTGAGGGGCCATCCTGTGAATTACACAATGTTTCCATCATTCCTAGCCCCAACTTGGTAGAATCAGCACAGGGCACATTCCTCTCCAATTTGTGGCAATCAAAATTGTCTCCAGGAACTGGGAATGTCCCCTGGGGCACAAAATTGCCCCCTTGATGAGAATGACTATTTAAAAGTAGTAATCTAAAAGGTGAAATAATTGTCCTTTATCTAAAGCGACTGAATGATCTCCAGATTGACTGTTTAATATTCACCTTTGCATGTCAACAGATCAAGGTTTAAATGAGATTTATCGCAATTTCCAATTGAATAGGCACTTGTCTTCCACATTTATGTTGAAATTTTTACTTGTCAATATCCATTAATTTAAATTTATACACACAGTTTTTCTTTTTCTTTCTTTCTTCCCTTCTTTTTGAGACAGAGTCTCACTCTGTCGCCCTGAATAGAGTGCTGTGGCATCATCATAGCTCAGAGCAACCTCAAACTCATGGGCTTAGGTAATCTCTTGCCTCTGTCTTTCTATTTTTAGCAAAGAAGGAGTCTCACTTTTGCTCAGGCTGGTCTTGAACTCCTGAGCTCAGGCAATCCACCTGCCTCCACCTCTGAGGGTGCTAGGATTACAAGTGCGAGCCAGCTGGTCTGGCCAATAGCTTTTTCTTAAATCTGAGGATGTCTAATCATTTTCATGGATGTCATTCCTTCACTTATAGCTCTTAATTTTCCTAATTAGATAAATATGATTTCCCTCTCTTCATTTAAATTAATAGACAATATAAAAATATACTCTGAAGACAGGCAATTTTAGAATTATCCAAAAGCACAACTTCCTTGAAAAACGAATGCCTAGTGCAGTGTTTCTCAAAAGTGTAGTCCATGAACCACTTGTGTCAGAAATGCCTGAGATGCTTGTTAATATTCTAGATTACTGGCTCCCTTTCTAGATCCACTCGGTGAGACTTTGGACTTGCACCCAGTGTCCCACAGCTTAGTAAGCCTACCCCTCAGATGATTCTGAGGTCCCCATGTTAAAAATTTATGTACAGAGGTCACAGAGACAAGAGAAGCAATGTATTTTGAAACAATGAAATTATTCATTCAAAGGAAATCGTAATCCTTCTATTCTGTGTTGGACACCATCGGATTCTAACTTACATAGACACTGTATATTGGTGGGTAATAACCACTGGTGGCCTCTCACTGGGATTTACTACATTTTAAGAACCTCACTAAGGCTACTTCTTTATTAAGTAACCTTTAACCTAAAAGTCTTTATTGAACTTCTTAAACTCACCTGTGAAAAATAACTTAGCTGCTTTTCTAAGAAAACTAATTTATATTAAACCAATAATTTCCCTTATTAAAAAATATACATTTGAAATTTCAAAACAACTAAGAGTGCAAAGATCCAACACCTATGGTTTCTCTTTCCATGCCATTTTTCCAATTTTAAAGTACTTCAGATATAATCAGTGAAGACTCAGTTTTGCTAAGTGTAATTTAATATTTTTATACAAAGTACAGTAGAATCTCCAGAGTTGACCCGTTCCCTACACTGACCTCCTCCTTACAGTTGACCTACTTTTCACACACAGGATTTATGCCACATGTACTCAAATGAGAGTTCCGCAAGTTGACCACCTCCATATGTTGACCAATGTGGGACAGTCCCTGGGCTGGTCAACTTACAGAGGTTCTAGTGTAATTTAAACATTCAGTATTTTAATCCATAATTGGTTCCATTCATCTCTTTTAAGTAAAATAATAAGACAACAATTACTGCTTCATGTACAAACCTTATAGGGTGGCTCTGTGGAAGAATAAGAAAGGGAGATTTTCCCATTTTCAGATTCTCTCAACTCAAGTTCATAGATACGTACTCTTAACGTTTGCAAGACTGTGGGGAAGTACCAGGGAATTACATAGTCTTTTGGCTGTGAAAATAATAAAGGGCAGGCATAAAACAGAAGTAAAAAGCTACGTACAGATGACAGTGTTCACCTCTGCTCTGCTCACCATCAAGCCCCTTCCCCGTACCTGGTGCAGTGAATGACTTAACTCCAGACATGTTTTCACTATTTTTACAAGTATTAGGACCTTTTCTTTCTGGGGGTGATTGTGTCTATGCTGCTGCTTTTTCTAGTGAAGTCACTGAACCCTTTCTGGCCCCATTCTGTGCAGCAACGGCGGGAGCTCTGTTGGAGTCTGGTGTTTACCCATCTGTCTCCTGGTAATGTAAAAGGCACGTGGTTTTATTTGCTTTCCTTTAGGTTTGTTTTCTATTTTTCTTTTTAGAGAGAATTTATGGAGAAACTTGGATCCAGGCTGCTGTTGTTATCCTCCAGCAGGTAAGAGGTTTATAAGGAAGCAGCAGTAACATTCCTCCAGTCCAGCCCAAGGGGGTGCATCTGGTGGTCGGGATGAAGGGTTCCTGACCCAGGGAGAAACTCCCGTGCCAGCACCTGTTTACATAGTCTGGCCCTTTCCATCAGGATTGCATTTCCCAGGATTCTTTCTGATACGGACTAGGAGGGTCATTGTTCTCATTTCGAAACGAAAACCATCTTTTTACAATGTTTTTCTGCCCTCCTCTTCTTCCTACTGATCCTCTTTTTAAATTTGATATCCACGTAATTTCACAGTTTATACAAACTCCAATGCAGTTACGTATGTTAAACTATGTTAGTCTATCTTCTACACGCTACCATTTCTTTAAGTCTTGGCAAAATAGAACAAAATTAAAAGCATACGTTTTCCTTTCTAAACTGTTCCCATCTAGGATTGCAACCGTACTTCATTTCGGTGGGGATGTTTTGGGGCTTATTCTGAACACAGTTCACATCCCCACAGTAAGTGCATGTCTACTGTGTCTCATTATTTATGAGTTTCTCAGTTCTTACTGGTAACTGAAGGAAAGTTTAATGGTTTATTCTGAGGATTTGACTTAAAAAGTAAGTAGCAACTTTTTACCCCAAAGTTATTGAAAATTGTTTACTTCTTTTTGAATCAACATTTGCTAAGTCATCTTAAATAACTTCTTTCTACGTGTAGCAACCCCTTGAATTTTCCATTTTTCTTTTTTATTCTTCACTTATAGTATCAGAGATTCCCAAAAGGTTGTTCTAGTAATCATTAATGTCAATGTGGTGATTTTATGAATGCTTCATTTCTTTTCAAATGAGCAAGAAAGAAATGATTTTTATGAAGTAAGAAATAATCCCATATTTTTTCACTGTTATACTCAAAGGACTTCACATCATGGATCCTGAGTTTTATGTTTAACCGCATATCAGTGTTACACATAATATGTAAGAAATGTTTCCCAAGGGGTAAGACCTCATAATCAAATAAAAAGAATCTGTATAAAGCATTTTGTATCAAAGTTACACAAAAAAATAGAAATTTGTCAGGAAAAACATGAAACTCAGGCCTATCTTTCTGATTCAAATAGTATAGGAAAAATTAAAAATTGCTAATTTTGTTTTTCTTTAAGAATAATATTCTAAGTAAATTTAAATTGGAAAAATTATTCTTAAGAATCCTGATGGCTCTTGATCATGGCACATATTTATATACATTCTCTAATAATTTGTAGGATTTTAGGTAATACAAAATAACTATTGTCTCTGTAACCATTGCTGAAAAACAATTCCTAAAATTATGTGGAGAATCTAAATAAATTACAGTGGATTTACCAACCACCTTAACCATAAGAAGACCAGAGAATATGCCAACTCTAAAATAATTACTCAAAACTTAAGACTTTCTGAAATTAATAGTTTTTGGTGGTGGTGGTGGTTGACAGATGAGCCCATTGAACACTGCTATTGCTTACAATTCCATGATGAGAAATTCTGTGTCTAAAGTCATGCTTTTTAACAGGAAGCAACATTCAATTAAGCATAAACAGGAAACTCCAGGGAAAGCAGGCAAAGACCTTCCAAGATTACTCACTTCAAACCATCTGCCCACCATTAGCGAACAAATCTCTCTCTTCTTTCATTTCTTTATTAGTGTGTTTTATAATTCCTGGGACTTTGAAAATTTGTTAATGGAAGGTTTTTTTTTTTAATATAAAGGGATATAATGAAGGAAATCATAATTTGAATTTTCTACTTGGAAAATATTTCTCTTAGAGGACCCCAAGGTTATAATACAGCCCTGCATCAAGTTAGAATTGCTCCACTACATGGATACTGTTCTATCACCAAGGAGACAGAATAATAAAAATTACTCATTTCTATTGTTTATTTGGACAAATGAGCTCTGGACAATAAACGCTGGCTCTATAGAAAGTCATAAACTAAATGATCTATAACAGTTCTGCCAAAGTGTATGTCAACACAGTCTCTGTGTTTATACAAGTGTCCACAATTGAATAAAAACTCAAACTGAAGTTCCCAAATTAAATATTTCTATAATAGACAGTCATCTGATTTTGCCAAATAATTTCGACCTTGGTTTTCAAGTAAGTGACATCATGATTAAAAGGGATATTCATCCTTTGGGACAGAGGTTGCCAAAATTTTTCTGTAAAGGACCAGATTGTAAATATTTTAGGCTTTGTGTGTCATATGGTGTCTGCCGTTGACTACTCAGCTTTGCAGATATAACAAACAAACAACCAACCCAGCTGTAGACAGTGTAACTGATAAGCATTGCTCCTTTGCAACGAAACTTTATGGACAAGGAAACTAGAATTTTTAATCTCGTATAATTTTCACAAATCACAAAGTATGTTTTCTTTTTTTATTTTCAATCATTAAAAAAAACGCAAAAATGATTCTTGACTCATGGGCTACAAACAGACAATAAGCCAGATTTGGCCCAAGGGTTGTGGTTTCCCTCTGTTTCATGTAGGAACTTGTGCTAATTATATAAAATAATTATAAAGGAAATTTGATAAACACTATGTGGATGAAGACAAAGATAATTAGCATGAATATAATAAATAATAAAATATATTTATTATATAATTATAATAAAAGATAATTAACATGACAATGATAACGACTAAAATGATAGATAACTACAGTGGAGAAATGATGTATTTACCAAAGAACACAAAGTTTAAATTTCTTGATTTTATGCTATAATTTCTTCAATATATTTTCCTTTTTTTTTTCTTTGAGATAGAGACTTTATCAGAGATCACAGTAACCTCAAACTCCTGGGTTCAAGCAATCCTCCTGCCTCAGCCTCCTGAATAACTGGGTTTGCAGGCACCTGTACTATGCCTGGCTAATTTTTCTACTTTTTGTAGTGATAGGGTCTTGCTCTTGCTCAGGCTGGTCGTGAACTTCTGAGTTTAAGAGATCCTTTGGCCTAGGCCTCCCTGAGTGCTGGGATTACAGGCATGAGCCACTGTGCATGGCCATATTTTCTTACTATGATACTTTAATTTTCTACGGTAGTCCACTAACTCTTTAGGTAAAAAAGGACATTCCTATTTTCATTTCAAATATAAATAAATATAAACAATCATTGTGATTTGTAATCATCAATCATCTTCCACTTGCCAAGACACTGTCACAGAAAGTATTTTATAGTTGTCATATTTATTTCACAAATTTTCAATGAAATTGTCCATTATGTGAATTTTTTTCCACTGAAAGATTAATACAAATTGCTAAGAAATAGTATTAACCCCATTTTCTAATTGCTGCTGTCTCTAAAATGCATGTAGTAGGGCAAAGCTTTCCATTTACCTGTGATTTTGCCTGAAATTCCTCCAAGTAACGATTCCTCCCCTACTTTAATTCAAATGTAACCAGAGGACTAAAAACTAACCAAGAATTTTGCCCGTGTCCAGGCACACCACTCTCTAGTGGCTGATTCTGAGAGTGACTGATCCGAGCTGTAATCATGGGGTTAAAGGCTTAGATGAGTTTGCAGAAGGATCCTCATGCTGTGGTGGTGGGGGCGGGGAAGATAAAGCTTTTCCTGCTTCTCACCCCAGAATTCGGGAAGCTGGGCTTCAGCTAAGGTCGAATTCTTAGCATTGTCATTAGTTGGGCCTAAAATAAAGCTGACCTATTTGCCTAAGGCAAAATAGTCATCCCAAATCAATTGCCACTCTTCTGGGGCCTTCAAACCCTGGCTGACTAACTCATGCTGACCTTTTCTGAGAGTACAATGCATTAAACATAAATGCCCCAAGAAGCAGGATGGAGTGGGGAGATGAGGGATCTGGGGAACCCTGGGTGACACTCATGAGAATGTTCATGGAGTCCAGACCCTTTGCATCACTCCTTCCTTCATACATTCAAGTTTTTTATCGTGTGCAATAGCAGCCCACTAGTGAGGGAGAGCCCGTCCAGGACGTTGGAGTTTATTTGTTATTCACCTGAACCCCATCCTTGGAAAACTGCCCCCTTTGCACCAGACATATTTCCCTTTTCACTTTACTCCACGATGCTCCACTGGGTGTTTCAATCTCTGTAATTTCTTTGCTCCCTTCTTGCATACTGTGAGAATAACTTCTTAGTGAGCTACTTACTGACGGGAGACGCTCCTGGTCCTCATACACACTGCTGAACAAGAATTGCATTTGAAAGTTTATCATCCAGAAAGTCCAAATGAACTGATAAAGTGGCCACTACAGCTTGACAGTGACGAGGAAGATACTATTCCAACAGATCGTTAGGATCTGGAAGTACCCAAGTGGTACAATTAGGGACGACTTAACACACGTATTCCAATTGCCACAAATGCAGAGGGTGCCCCCCAAAGGTGCACACACCTTAAGAAAGGAAAAACCTGTATTAAAAATGTGATAATCAAGTCAGTTGACTTCTGCAATTACAAGAGGTGCTCAGTGTGACTTTCATTCATCTTTTGTTATCAGTATGTGTTGAGTATTACAATTTTAATAGTTTTTTCCTTTCTTAAAATGTCTCCCTCTCCCTCTCTCTCTCTCTCTCTCTCTCTCTCCATATATATATACTTGGCACCCTCTATATATTGGGCAGTTAGATTCATGCTTTAAATTTTAAAACCTATGTGCCAGGGAATGTGTGAGACATTTTAAAATAGATTATCTCTAATCTTCCCCTAAACTTGGCTGTATAGCATCATATAGCCAATGGTTGGGAAAACTTGACAGGAAGCAGCACGTAATTGAAAACACTTTAGTAAGTTGGATAAAAATTTCTTCAAACATAATGATGACGGGTATAATAAAATGGCTGTACTATGGTTTCCCAATTTTAAAAAATCCACCAGTTTTTAGATGTGATGTTAGAATTATGTATATATTTTTAGAGGTCTAAATTTAGTGGAATATGGTTGCAGGAAGAAGTAGGACACTTTGAAATCAGGTTTTAAAATGATTTTTTTCTAGTTAAGTGCATAATTAATGTGAACTATTGAGAAAACCTGAGTTATTTCTCTAGTTCATTTTAGTAGCAAATTGTGGCATGCAGGTTACCAGCTCTTGCCCTGTGCACACACGGAAGTGACCTAACCAGCCCCGTCAGTGCGCCTGATTGTTGGTGTGGGACCTCATTTCTAAATGTCCCTGCTCTAACTTGCTACTTACTTTTCATGGCAGTTATGAGAGATGATTCATCTCCTATGTATGAACACATTTTTTATTTTAGCCATCAATATCCCTAACAATGATAATATACTGGAAGGCCAATAATGATGAGACTTTCCCCAACCTGCTTAGTATAATTGATAGTAAAAATAAAAAAAGATTAATAAAACCACAAACTCTTGCCTCGGCTGAGTAACTGATAATAGAGAGATTCTTTTGGGGGGAGCTTGATTAAAATATGAACAACTGGCTCGGCACCTGTGGCTCAAGTGGCTAAGGCACCAGCCATGTACACCCAAGGTGGCGGGTTCGAATTCAGCCCGGGCCTGCCAAACAACAATGATGGCTGCAATCAAAAAATAGCCAGGCATTGTGGCGGGCGCCTGTGGTCCCAGCTGCTTGGGAGGCTGAGGCAGGAGACTCGCTTGAGCCCAGAAGTTGGAGGTTGCTGTGAGCTGAAATGCCATGGCACTCTACCCAGGGGGACAGCTTGAGGCTCCTGTCTCAAAAAAAAAAAAAAAAATATGAACAACTAAATTAATCATGAATGATAATTTATAGACCAGACTTGTGAAATTTTTCAATACAGGGTGGACATAAAGTTGTCCCTGTATATATGAGGGGATGGGCAGGAGAAAATGGAAAAAAAATACCAAAGGACGTGTAATATTCCACATGGGTAAAAACCTCGGGTAAAGAAAATAGTAAAAAGAAAGGAAGATCATCAACCACATGACCCTCAGGAGACCAGAGGAAGAAGGAGGTAATCACAGGCAGATAAATCATGAAGAAACAACAGCCAGTTGATCAGATTTGACACATTCTACTTATTAAACCCTTTGGAAGTGACTGGGAAGTCCTCCCTCCTCCCTTGAACAACATTTGGAACAGTGCTGATTGAAGGTTTAGGTCACAGTCCCCAATTCACATAACCATAATGGATCCAGCTTAGGAGAAATTAAACTGCAAATAATATATACTTACAAAGGTATAAAATTAATTCTGTGTTAACAGTAGAAAATTATCCAATTGCGGTCTATTAAATTCAACATAGATATACCTAAGTGATGAGATTAGTGCAAATAAAGGGAATTAGGGAGAATATTTAGAAATTTTATTAGTGATTAAAAATAACAGAGTGGTGAGTGAAAAGTGTCACATATTAAAAGGAATAATTATGGTAGATTGAATTGCTAAATTAGTTTTGGGATCCTTTTTTGATCCTGGAATTAATTACATCTTTAAATTGACAGGTGGAAATTTTGTTATTGTTGTGGGAGAAAGGCGAGATTCTTTTTTTGTTGTTATTAACTTGTGGTTTTACTGGTTTACGGTCAGAGCATATGGTCTGTAAATCTCTATGTTTTGTAATTTGTTAAGTTTGTTTTATCAAATTCATGAATACTTTTAAATTTTTTTTTCATGGAATGGGGGAAAACATATATTCTCTGTAGGTAGCATGGTAGTTAAGAGTCTTAAGAGGTGAGTTAAAACCTGGTCTGCTCCTCTCTGCCCAAGTAGTCTTGAGTTCATATTTCAAACCCTGGAAGAGTACCAGTGAGCAGTATGCATGATCTGACTGTGAGTAGTATGCATGATCTAGCAGTGAGTAGTATGCATGATCTAACTGTGAGTAGTATGAATGATCTAACTGTGAGCAGTATGCATGATCTAACTGTGAGTAGTGTGCATGATGTAACAGTGAGTAGTAGGCATGATGTAATGGTGAGTAGTAGGCATGATGTAACTGAGTAGTAGGCATGATACAACTGTGAGTAGTAGGCATGATCTAACTGTGAGTAGTATGCATGATCTAACTGTGAGCAATATGTATGATGTAATGGTGAGTAGTGTGCATGATGTAATGGTGAGTAGTAGGCATGATCTAACTGTAAGCAGTAGGCATGATCTAACAGTGAGTAGCATGTATGATGTAATGGTGAGTAGTAGACATGATCTAACGGTAAGCAGTATGTATGATGTAATGGTGAGTAGTAGGCATGATCTAACGGTGAGTAGTATGTATGATGTAATGGTGAGTAGTAGGCATGATCTAACTATGAGTAGTAGGCATGATCTAACAGTGAGTAGTATGTATGATGTAATGATGAGTAGTAGGCATGATCTAACTGTGAGTAGTAGGCATGATCTAACA
>NW_003852456.1:4794508-4841193 GCF_000181295.1 Otolemur garnettii
ATGTATGATGTAATGGTGAGTAGTAGGCATGATCTAACGGTGAGTAGTATGTATGATGTAATGGTGAGTAGTAGGCATGATCTAACGGTGAGTACTGTGCATGATCTAACCATGAGTAGAATGCATGATCTAACGGTGAGTACTGTGCATGATCTAACCATGAGTAGAATGCATGATCTAACTGTTCATTAAAATGCCTATCATTTTCTCTACCTACTCTCTACCCCCACATGCACATACACATACATACAACCCTACACACAACCTGTTTGTGTCATAAAGATCCTTGCTCTTCTGATTCTACTTAATTACAACTCTTAGCATTTTATAAACCAGGTCCTGGTTATCATCTGGTGTTACCAAATTGCATTTCTGAGAATTTTTGCATGAAGTATTCCACAGTTATGCTGCTTGGTGCACCAAAGTTTACAATTCTTCATCTTTACGAACACAAGAACTTCTGCTTCCATAACACTCTTTTTTTGTCATGTTTAATGGAGATAACCTTGAATTTCACTTTAGATGAAATTGATAAGGCAATTTCTACTTTCTTTTGGTTTTACATTTACCAGGCACTTCTTGTTTATCCTTATATTTTCAAACACTTTTGAAAGCTTTACTTTAGGTGTGCTTTTTATAAGCACATGAATTTTTTCTTTCACCCCAATCTAAAATCTTAGACTCTCTACTGGGATACTCACTCACATTTATTGTTACATGATAGATCTGATTTCACTTTCACTTTGAGTAAACGATTTAAGATTATACATTGCTTAATTTTTTTCTTTTTCTTATTATTACTTTTTTGGAGTTTATCAACTTTCTTTTTGTACTTTCTCTACCTATACCCCTTCTGCCCTAACCTCAAGAAATAACAATTCTGCTGGGCAACTCTGTCCATATGCAGTGGATTCTAAATGGTTAAATTTTTTTTAGGATTTAATATTGAATATTTAAGAGCTGCTGGCAAAAGATTTTAACATCTACGAATGAAAACAAGATAAATATTAAAAAATTTGGAAGTTATGAGTTTTCTTTTTTAAAACAACAACAAACAACAACAACAAAAACAATGAAGAGAGTTGTTATTGACTTTTTAAAGTGTTTCCTAAAATAGAAGTTAGTAGAAAACACATTTGTTTTTTTAAAAATGTTCTTCTTTAGAAGTAGAATTCTGGAGGATGGTGAATATTTCTTTTACAAAGTACTGATAACAAGGAAACAGCACTTCATGTTCTCACATGCAATCTCTTTGTGAGGCTAGATGTAGGTGTTGGCTTTTTGTAATCTTTTCTGTGTAACAGCATCAGATGGAGGCAGGCTGTCAAATATTTACAAGAGTGTACTTAGCTCAAAGTTGAGTATATAAAAATCACAGCGATTCTTTTATTTATTAATCTATTCTGTTCCGTAAGGTGCAATTATCCAGTAAACACTGCATCTTAACACAGCTTGAAAAGCTAATTAGTGTAGCTCTTTGGAAACCTTGAACATTTGGGTTCTTCTGTGTGACTGCGGACCTACTGAACGCTCCCAGGCTTAGGAAACAGAGATAGTTCCAAGAATTTATAAACGGTTCTGCGCTGCATTCCCTTTCCACAGTATGTGTACACTATGATTTTAAAATTAAATACCTTTAAAACGTTAAGTACATTTGTGGCTAGAGATCGATGTTGAATAAGCTAAAAAGCCTCCTTCTTCTCTCCCCCAAAGATGTGCAAAAACTTTAAGCCATCCTCATGATGCTGGGCCTTCTGTCCTTTATTCAGTGCGTGTCCCCAAAGGAGCTCATTGGGAGGTAAAGGAATGCACCCCATCCTCATGAAGCATTTTTATTCAAGTCCATCCATCGTCACATTCTGGAGAGCACAGGGGAAGTGCGGTGGGCGCAGTAGTAAAAGCAGCAGCGAGCTGTCAGTGGTGTAGTTTGTCATTGTTGCACAGACAAAAGGCAGACTGTCACAATACACAGCATTTATCCCTTTCATATCTGTGGCTTAGGGCTGGAGAAGGGGAGGTGTCACTGGTCGTAATTGTAGAACACATAAATAATAATAGTAGCTTGCAAATCATAGATCAAGGAAAACAGAAGGTGCTGGCGGTGATGAAGGCAAGAAAATAGATGCTTCCAGCACAAGTTAATTTACTATCCTTTTAAAAAAATATGTTCTCCTTTCTAAGGGAAAAAGGGAATGATTTTGTTTGCTTCCTCAGAGGCCGCAGGTAAGGAAGATGCAACTTCTAAATCACAGGTCTCATGAATTATTAGGGACCCACAAGTGCGTGGAGATTATTTCTCTTTCAAGTGATATTTTGTAAATTAATCGTCATTACTTTTACTAACTAGGTGTAAGTGGTAAGCCTTTTGCTTGCTCTGAACGCTGTTGTGCTGAGCATACCAGCTTGTTAAAGCCTACAGTAATGCACGCATGAGGGCTTTCAGATTAGCTTTCTTAGACAGAAAAATTGATTTTTAGTTCGGAGAAGAATTCCTGGTTTATATTACACTTGGATGTCTAACCGCAGCAGAGGTAAGACGCTCGGCACCCTGAAGATTGCAGACTGGATTCCGCCTTCCCTTTTGGACCCCCCCAAGCAAGAAAAATATGACAAAGCGCGAGACTCAAATTGAGTCTGTGCGTGACAGGGACCACGGGCAATCTCTTCCCTCCTTGCAACCTACGGAAACTCAGGGAAAATTCTCGTAGGATGACAGGGGCTGAGAGACTCTCCCCAAGTTCTCACAATGGTGAACGGTTTCTCATTTACTGCTGGTGAAAAGTGTGTATTGTGACTTCTAATAAAAACCCGTGAAACCCCATGGGTGTAAAGTTATTTTTTTTTCAGCTTTTCAAGAAGCTGGTGACAATACTAAGTTCACTGGTTGAGCTCTGGGTGTGAAGTATTTCACCCTATTTGTGATAGCAGGTTTACGTCTGTGCTGCAACCTCTTCCTGCAGCCGCGTAATTGGAACTGATCTCTCACACAGACAGGGTTTCTCCTTATGGATTGCATACGATCGCCCCAAACACAGAACACGACCAATCACGCACTGGCTGCATGTTCGTAGGCGCTTATTAGCACTCCATCTGAAAGTTACACGAGGGCTGGTTGGTACTTTATCCAAAGAAAGTGTGCTTTGTTATAACAGGGGAAGGCGACACTCCATGGAGCCCCGAGGAGGCAGGCAGCCCCGAGCACAGCAGTGGAACGCCCCAGACAGGGAGAAGGACCTGGGCCTGACTCGAGGAGACATTCTGGCCATCAGCACCCGCGCCGTCAGGTTGCAAACTTTGCTGGTTGTTATCCCTAACGTTTGCTTTTGTACAGCAGTTTTGACAGTTGCACTGCTCACAGCAAACTGCCATCCTAGTTTGTTCTGCTTCAGTGCCACTTGGCTGTCACAGCCTGTCAGGAGGCAAGAAAGCTTTAAAAACCTAACCCCATCCGACAGGGTTTAATCATTCCTAGTACTCCTGTTGCCTGCACAGGCCACCTTGAAGCACGCAGCACCCAGGCCACCCTCCCAGCAGCACCTGCGCCCTGGGCTCCTGTTGTTTTATTGTTATTTTTTAAATAGAGCAATAAGCTCCTTGGTTTGGGCGAGGAAGAAAAATCAGAGAAGAAATTTATTTATTTTCTAATGAAACAACACTGCCATTGATCAATTATGAATCAAACCACAGGAAAGCACGGCTGCCTTTTCCTCCCTCTCCGAGTTGACTTCCTGCCCATTTATGCTACGGGGCAAGGAGGTGGGGGGTCGCATTCCCTTTGTTTTGCTAGGAGAAGGAGGCAGAGGAGACTTGCGTGTTTCTCAGAGACAGCACATGGGAAAAGGTGTCAGCAGCTCTGGCCCCCAGTCCCTCTCCGTTTTGGGTATCTCTGTATCCGTGCACTTGTTTTTCTTGATTCACGGTGACACTAGGAGAGACTCGCTCCTTGGTCAGCGGCCAACTCCACTGGCCCAGAAACTCACTGTGGATTATTTAGATATTTGGTACGTCACCACATATTCTCCAAGAAAGGACTCAGCTGCCGTTAATGAGGTGACAGGACACCAGGGATTACATAATTAGTCTGCTTTTCCCTTGTTAAAATAAACGACATCTATCAGGGGCACTGTTCTCCTGAAATCCAGGCAACCTTGTAGACACTGCTGGTTCCAACCTCAGCAAGAGGCAATAGACCTCAAGTGACATCTGCTCTTACCTACACACAGGTGCAAGTCTGTCCAGCCTCAGGACAACCCACAGCAATGGGAAGGGCAGGAGAAAGGGACCGGTTTGAGGTATTGAAGTCACTTAGCCACAGATGTTATCTCATTTGGAATACACGTTTGACTTAAAAGTGGCTTGATTTTGGCCAAATATAATGACTACACACAATTAATATAAATAATTGATCTGGTTTCTGAATGGCCATTTCAACTCTGTGTTTAAATTGAAGCCTTCTACGGTACATGCACTCAACATTTTTAATTCATTGACTTACTTTTCTAAGAAGTTTGATAAATTTCTTAGTTTATTAAAGATATGACTGATTAACGACTAGAACCATGTGAGTTCTTTTCTAGCTTCCTGTTATACTAGAAAAATAATTTCATTTTTCTTTCTTTGAGTTTTAAAAAAATAAGACTAATAAAAAATGAAAAAATCTATAAAATAAGAACTTTGGAAAGTTTAAAATGGTCATGACAAAAAAAAGAAAGTTGATGAACTGAATTTTTTTTTTTTTTTGCAGTTTTTGGCCAGGGCTGGGTTTGAACTCACCCCCTCCACCACACGGGGCTGGTACCTTACTCCTTTGAGCCACAGGTGCTGCCTGATGAACTGAATATTTTGTAAATAAGTTAAAGGTAGATGAATAACTGGATGTAAGATCAGAAGGGATTTTTCCCTCTCCCTTTTAATTAGCTTTAGAATAAAAGGCAATAAACAAAACCTGGCATCTGGGATACATGGAAAGGCCAAGGGCTCCACCACTCTGCTGAACCTAAAATTCCAATCCAGAGAAACCAGGGCGAGCTCCCTGGAAAGCCCAGGGACACTCGGGTTGAACGTAACCTAATACCTGATCTTGATAATGCCTTTGGAAAGGTAACAGTCATCAAGACTAGAGAAATCCTTGGGCCCATATCATGACATTTTCTTTTTCTGGGGGCTACATCTTCCATTAAGAGTCTTGACTATAATGGAATAGAAATGTCAGACATGGGTTGCTCTGGGACAATTAGAAACTCTTTGGAATTGTCCAGTTCTGAAGAGAGTTGTGACTGCAGTCATGCTTGCCCCCTATCCAAGGCCCTCTAGCACGGGGTCCAGCTTTCCAGCTTGTCTCCACATACCTCCCACCCCGACTGGCTCAGCGATCATTTCTTAAACAGTTTGATAATGGCGCTTCCTATGGAAATGTCCTTTCCTTCTTTACCATTTGAAATGTTGCCCATCTTTTGAAGACCTGTTCCACAATCTTTCTTATCTATGAAACATCTCACTTCTTCACTTGAAATGATTGTTTCCTCTATGGAGACGTCTTCAGATGCTATTTGTACCTTCCTTACAAAAGCAGGTTAGTTGGCATCTGTCTTCTTCTCCTCATTGCATTACAAGCAACGAGGATTGTGTGAGTGTGTTTGTGTGTACGTGTGTGTATATGAAGCCTGACAATTAATTTTGGGAATCCATCCTAGAGCAAGGGTGACAGAGCTCACTGCTGAAATGACTAAGGTCACCTTCGAAGTCCTCCCCTTGGTCACCTGATGACTGCAGTGATATTCAGCAATGAGGTATGTAAGACCGTTTCTAGGACTAGTTAGAAAACTCTGTGTGTGTGTATGTGTGCGCGCGCGCGCGTGTGTGCTGGCAATTAGGGGGCATTAAATAAAGACAATAAATTGTTTCTTTGTTGTTTCTTCTATTTTGTTAAAACCATCATAGATAACTTTCACTTTGTTTTTGCCAAGTATGCTAATGCGATTGTTGATCTAGTTACTGGATTGAAGACTTGTGATTAGAACGCTGATTTATAGCTTAAATACCTGCCAGCATACTTACAAAAGGCGCTTTGCAAAAGCCTGCTTGTCTATCTGATACAGTTGCTGCTTTCCCCACATCATTTCACTACCTAAGTGCATCAGGCCTCATTAAATGCCCAAATTCTGTTAACTGGAGCGCTCTCCGCAGCGCTGCTGCTGCCTGAGGAATCCCGCCCATCACTCGAGGTACCAGACTCACATAGCGCCTTCTTTGGCCCAGTACCGGGTGCCGGTCTGACATCCAAGGAAGTCTCTAAGCTGCTTGGCCATCTGCTTGCTCAAAGTAAAAAACAAACAAAAGTACCTGCAAATAATAATCAGTACCTAAAACATTTCTTTGGGGACATGAAACTGTAAGATGCTACCAGTGTGACCCATCGTATAGTTTCCCAGGGTCTGTTTTTGCTGTCCATTATAAAGGAAGTCAGCTTGAGTGATCAGCTGAGTTTCAATTTGAGAAAAATGGCTCAAGCCCAAGCACCAACCTGTGAAAATATTTTTATATACTGAACTCAGGATAAGTCTCTTTTTTATTTTTGCAAAAACAACTATGGGTGTTATCCAAAAATAGCTGACTGTTAACTAGACAACTCGCCGGATCTGTAATGCTCCACGTGGACCCTGGCCGCAGCGCCTCCATCTGCACAGCCGGCTGCCTGCCTGTTCTGAATTACGGAGAGCCGGGAGGGGTCTGAGAGATAAGGATTCAATGGCAGAGGTTGCCTCTGCTCTTGCTTTCATGGGGGAGATATTTTTCTCTTTTATGCTTTGACAGGGGCTGATTATCTAGGATTCCCACCAACCTCCTCACTTTTACAGCGTTTCTGTGTGAAGAGCTCCTGACCTGTAGCTGGTTGAGTCCCAGGTGCAGAGCTGATTACCTCCAGGTGTCCTAATGCTATTTGTACACATATATTTTAGTTCTCCCGCTTCTTTTGAGTCTTTTTTTTTTTTTTACACTTCACAACTTGAGGATTCTTATTTCTTTTAGACAAATAGCATGACACTCATTAAGCAGAGAAATGTATTTGCACATGAATCGTCATCTCATGCGTCTGCCACAGCAGCCAACCTTGGCTTTCAGCTTGAGCACTAGCTGGGGCAGGTAAGGGTTTAAACTCTTTTCAGCAGATGGAGGAAGTCTTGTCAGTTATTAAATTGCCACTGCACTATTTCTAGTTTCTTCTTTGGCTTTAGTACTTCCGTTATTTTCTTGGTCACGTTGTATGCCATAATTTTAAAATATCTGGTTTTGTTTTTCTATTTTGGAAGCAAAAATGGAAATTCCTAGCAACTGTTGACTTTACTTTTTCATAATTTTATTTCCTGTTGTGTGCTGTCTGCACAGCAGGGGTTTGAGATAATAAAATGGAGGGTATATTGTCAATGAATCTCATTCCAAAAAATAAAATGATGCCACTGTAGTGGGTGACAGTAAGGTGACTCTCTCCATTTTGGTCTTGATAGATGCCTACATTCCATTTTAAATCTGAACGTAGTAACGAGGAATTTCGACAACTTCTATTACGGATGACCTTGTCAGAAATTAGGACTCATGTCCTTTCTGCTGGGCTGGAGAGAAGCATGGCGGGACAGCCCGAGATTTAGACGATCAGAAACAACACCGGTGTAGGATAGGAATCAGGAATGTGACTCCGGGCTACCGATTTCAACTCAGAGACTTTAAAAACAGCAAATCTGGTGAAGGGAACTGAAATAAGAAGCTAGAAAGGGATGCTGGGAACCAAGAGATAAGAGTCAAGATGATGGATTACAAAAACACGGCACACCTAATAGAAGGGGGACTGAGGCGCCTGTGGGAGAGGGTGGGCACCAGCTGGGTGTCACTTCCTCTCTCCCTTCTTAATGTATCGATCAGTGCTCTCCCCTGACCCCTGAGCTGCCTCTCTTCCCCAAAGATCACAACAGAGATACTCAAGCAAAACTGCCACCACAACACACAAAGACCAGGACGCCAGTCAGTCTACCTGGCAGGAAACTGGGCTTAGGCGCAGGACAGAGGACAGCTGCTCCCTGGCTTCTCCTGCCATGGGACCCTTCCTGGAGAAACAACTCTGGGCTGGTGATGCGACAAGGCCAGTGCTCAGGTCTGTTACTCCAGGGCTTCCCTCCTGCTGTTGCCCTTAGGTACCTGCACATGCACACGTGTACACATGTGCACACACACATGCAGAGGGCAGAAAAAAACACACATGCATTTTAAGAAAGGAAAGAATTGTATTAAATTTATAACACTCAAGTCATGTTTGACTTCTGCAGTTATAAGAGGTGCTCAGCATGACTTGTATTTATCTTTTGTTAATGGTATATGTGGAGTGTTACAATTTTAATACAGTGTTTTCCTTTCTTAAAATGTGTATACCGTTTTTTGGCACCCTCTGTGTATGTAGGTGTGCGTATGTGTAAAATTTATTTATTTCAACAAGATTCCACTGTGTTGCCCAGGCTAATGCACAGTGGTAACCTTGAACCTTGGGCTCCAGCAATCTTCCTTCCTCAGCCTCCCGAGTAGCTGGGATTGCAGGTGCCCACCACAATGCCTGGCAACTTTTTCTATTTTTAGTAGAGACAGGGTCTTGCTCTTGTTCAGGCTGGTCTTTAACTCCTGAGCTCAAAGCAATCCACCCACCTGGGCTTCCTGGAGTGCTGAGATTATGAGAGTGAGCCACTGTAGCCAGCCCCAAATTTATTTTTGCAAGCAGCTTACAGAAACCTCAAACACTTGGGCTCAAGTGAGCCTCCCATCTCAGCCTCCTGAATAGCTGGGACTACAGCTACGCACCACTATGCCCTGCCTGCTGTTCTGGGGAAGAAGGAAGGCACCTGACACTGGGAGGAGGGAGCTCCTAGAATGGGTAAGGGAAGAAATTTAATAGTCTTGATTTCAGACTGGGAAAATAATTTTATTTCGTTGCTAATTCTTCGTAATGGCTAAATCCAGTTTGAAAAACTATTCCATCTTTAACCTTAGCAGGAAACAATATTGTTCATAGGAAATAATTTTGGCTTTCAACTTACTTTGTTGGGTTAAAGGATGGGACTCATCATTTTCGGTGTGTAGGGGGTCTCGCCACCCCTTTGTTTCTGAATCTCTACATTAACTCTAATTCTGCACGTCAATGAGACAATTATGCTGCATAATCACTAGCATCAAGATTCTGACAAATAATACTAATAACTTACCTTAACAAACAAAATCTAGAAAATGCAATTTTGATCATCCCATTATATGGTATGACCAGCCAAAACTTAAGACTCATTGCCAGTTAGAACAAGCGGCTAACCGGTGAAACAAATATTTTCTCAAATTATTGTATGTTGAAATATTTTAAAATTTATATCTCTGTAGAAATGGATACAAAATATTTTAAAAAATTAAAAAGATGTAGATATAGCCTAGGTTCGGGACACACTAGTATGAAAATTAAAACAAAGTAAATGATTGCCCTTTTCTAAAAATACCCTTGACATTTATTGAACCTTATTGGAAGCTAACGTGATCATCTTATATCATGGTCCTCCAAAGCTTATTCTACAAGTGGCTGTTACCCTTTTTGGAAACCACCTAACATGTATGTGGCTCAAAGCTGACCTAAAATATCTCAGAGAAAAAGTAAGAAGAAGTTGTGGCCCCTTCAGCTTACTTAGATATCTACCCGGTATATGATATTCGGCAGGGAAGCCTACCCTGGAAATCGGCTGGATGGTATAAAAGCAAACATTTTGAGTTGATGATTATCCTCGAGTGAATGAGAAAGTGCTTTCTTAAGGTTAACCTGACATGAAAAAAATTCTGGAATAAAATCCTATTGAGATAAGCTCTATAAAATGGAGCAATCAGAACCACTGAGTAGATCCTGCCTAGTTCAGCAAAACAGAAACCAGAAGAAAGTGCTAAAAATGATCTTTATTTTATCGCGGTGCTAGACCTATGGGCCTATCACAAGTGATAAAGTTGGTAAAAGTGTTAAGTACGGAGAATAAAATTTCCTTTGGCTTTCAGTAACTTTTTCATCATTTAGGATAGTTTTATTGCTGTGATAAACCTACGGACCTATCACAAGTGAAGAAGTTGGTAAGAGTGTTAAGTACTGAAGATAAAGTTTTCTTTGGCTTCCGCTGACTTTCTCATCATTTAGGACATGCACACGGCACCATATGAGAAGACGTGGCTCAGCCTTGCCTGAAGAACTCACAACTCTGCTTCTCCTGCAGAGGTTTCGGTCCCTCCCGGGCATGAACAGTGTGCTTCCAAGCCACCTTCCATCAGCTAAGGGGCTGTCACTTACAGTAACAGCTCCTCCAAGTTTCATGGCTGGAAACTTTTTCTTTCCATGTCCAATACAACACGATTTTCTCACCTCCCATTTCCTCTCTGCTTTCTACATGTACGAATGCAAACAGTTAAACTCATCTCTGCTAGGAGATTCATAGCTCATGCTGGGTTCTATGTCACTGACTTGGGATGACGTTTATTCTCGAAGGGACAACTGGAAAGGCAAAGTTAATCCAGAGAATAAATAATTAATGGCTCTGTACTAAGATAATAAAAGACATGTTTTGGGATGTGGGTGTTTCTGAAGCCTCTTTAAATATACCTTGCCAAAGACTGTTTGAGCCATATATTAATCTAACTCTAGTTACAGCGATTAAAGAGGTCGCATTTGGCAGTAACACGCGTGAATGTAAAGGGTCAGACACAAAAAGAATGGTCGGAGGTTATCTTGTAACTTTCATTTCCCCATAGTCACAAAAGAAGATGAACTTGTTAACACACACCAACCACCCTAAAAGTATACAATATTGCAATAAAAGTACAAAAATATAACTTTAAAAAGAACTGGTCTTTTGAAACTCTGCTGGCCAGAGTGTTCTGCAGATGAAAAGCAGGCAGGGCTTTCTCTCTAACACAGTCACACACTTGCCCTCAAACACTTTTCTTTTGAATGGGCAGAAATGAGTTTTCTCTTTTTAAAAAGCCGTATTTCAAACAATGTGTTTTCTTGTGATAAGAGATCTGTTTTAATGTCTCCACAAAAGAGGAGCTTCAAAATGGTGTGTTACATGGGAAAGCGCTAGGACCACAAATTACGCCGATTTTAGAAGGACCCAAAATTCTGCAAAATTATTCCACCCCTTGCCGAATTTTTTTCAGGGAGATTCATTTTCTTTCCTCAGAAATACTTATGCTAAAGTTATTGGTTAGTGTTGCTTTGTGAAGAATAAAAGCCCACAGGACCCGTCTTAAAATGTCTCAGAACAGCTCCCACCATTTTAATCTCATGACGGACTGAAAGTCGAGTTAATGTGTCTCCCTCCTAGAAACTTTCTCTCAAACGATACTGTTTAGAGAATGATCAATTACAAAGCCAGCTTTACCATATCTGTAATTTTCTTTAAAAGTAAAAGCTTTACTTTGGCATCTTAATCTTACAGCATTATAATAGATGATTTTGATACAGAATTTAAGAAATACCTTTAACTTATATTTCTCATTTAGAAAAATTATTTGAAAAATATTTTAGAATTATTCTGTAATGTTCTAGATTTAAGTTACAGTGTAATAATTTATGCGTGGTATATGCTGTGACACCTGGCCCTCGGCCTCCTGTCTCACAATAGACTAGACAGGAATTATTACTCCATAATTCACACCCTGTCATGTCTTATTGCTTAATTAAAGCACAACCTTCCTCCACATGACAAGCAATTGGACTGTTAACATTATAGATGATTATCCAACCCTACATATTTTATTTTTACAACTTACTCTTTTTATGTACACAAGATGCTCATTTCGGGTCCACCTACCTCTGAAAATATAAAAAATCTGTTTCTTTACTTGCCTTCTGGCTATTGTATTTTGCTGCCACCAGCAAAAACATGGGCAAGATGTCATGTGTTAGGAATTAGTAATTTAGATACAGAAATCATAGCCTGGCAGCTCTAAGGCAAATTAAGATGTGAGTTTTGATGGCATCTGAGTTTTTTATTATGGACCAAGTTAACGCTAAGGACCATGCATGGGTGCATGGACTTGCAAAATAAGTGTACATGAATAACAGAAGGGTTTTCTCTACAGAAACCTTAAACTCCGCTAAAGAACTTGAAAAGCTACCAAGCACTTCGATAAGGATATTACATGGTGTAGAGATACAGAATTTCCTCCAATTTATCTATGAATTTAATAGTAATTCAATTCAGATCGAAAAATCAATAGAAAACTTTTTTTTTAACTTGACAAAGTGATGCTAAAGGTTTTAGGTTAAAAAATAAGTATTCACAAACTGCCAGAAGATTTCTTGGGGAGGAGAGAAGGAAGCAAGGAGGAACACTTAGTCCTGCCATCCAGTAAACCAGATGTGGTGGCACAGTAATCAAATAGCTTGGAACTGGCAGAGACGTGAAGAGAGGGTGAAAGGGATCAAAGAGAGTCCGGAAATAGACACAAAGTAATACGGAAATTTGGTGAGGGTGTAAGTGATATTTCACATAAACAGAACAGAAACAACTGGCTAACTTTTTGAAGAGAAATGAACCTCAACTCTTACCTAATTCTTCACATCGAAATAAATTTAAAATAAATCAATATTTTAACCTGAAAAATAAAACCAAAAAGGTATTATAAGGCAAATTTACAAAGTGGATAAGACTTTCCCAAATAGGATGTAAAACCCAGAAGTCATAAAGAAAAGATGGTAAACAATTAGCCTAGAATGTCATCAATAAAAGCGAAAGGCAAGTGAAAATCTGGGAGAAAATATGTCTTTAATATGTTTGACAAGATAATTTTTGGAATTTTCAAAGAAAATATTTAAATAAATCATAAAAAGATGATTACTACAATAGAAAAAGGGCAAAACTTAGGAAAACTCCACTCTTGACTGTATCAAAGTGGACATCTCGGTTAAAATGTTCTCCAGTTTTATAAGATGTTAGTGTAGAAACAGGGTCAGAGGTATGTGAGGTCTCTCTACTATTCGTTGTAATTGCGTGTGAAGTTACAATGATCTCAAAATAAAAAGTTTGATTTAATTTTAAAAAGTACAAACAAATTAGGAAAGGCAATTTAGAAAGAAATCCTAACGCTCAATAAACAGATGAAAAGATATTAATTTTTAGTTAAAGTGCAAATAAAAAGGAACAGGAAGCAATTTTCCCCTCTACCAACATAATAAAATTTTAAAATGCTAAATAACTAATTTTGGCAGAGATGAGGAGATGAGGAAAGCGGCTCTCTGATTTGCTGCTGGTGGAAGTGTAAATTTGTGTAGTTTTATTAGAAGGCAATTAGACTAGACACATAAACATATTTTGCATTCACTCGCTTTCTGGCCCACTGATGGTAATTTACTTCTTGAATACACCAGCCAAACTTCTCAAACATTCGTACCTGAGTCTTTCCCAGAGCCTTTGCACCTATTTCTTTCTGCCTAGAACTCTATCCCCAATATCTACAGCGCTCCTTCCCTCACCTCCTTCAAGTCTTTTCTCAAATATTGCTTTCTCATTAAGATCTTCCGTATGTACAAAAACTCGTCCAGGCATCCTTCCCCATTTTATTTTTCTCCATAGTACTTATTACCATAGGCCATACACACAGGCACACACACACATACATACAGCTATATTCTTTTTTTTTTTTTGAGACGGAGCCTCAAGCTATCCCCCTGGGTAGGAAGTGCCATGGCATCACAGCTCACAGCAACCTCCAACTCCTGGGCTCAAGCGAGTCTCCTGCCTTAGCCTCCCAAGTAGCTGGGACTACAGGCGCCCGCCACAACGCCTGGCCATTTTTTGGTTGCAGCCATCATTGTTGTTTGGTGGGCCCGGGCTGGGGATTCGAACCCGCCACCTTAGGTGTATGTGGCTGGCGCCTTAGCTGCTTGAGCCACAGGTGCCGAGCCTACAGCTATATTCTTATTCCAACTATTATTATTCTTTTTATAGTCTATTTCTCCTCAAAATAATGTAAGCCCCATGAGGACCAGGAAGACCTTTTTTATTTTTTCATTTTTAAATCTGTTTGGCTTAAAGTTCTAGCACCAGAAAAAAAAAAGAGTTACATAAAACCCTAAGTATTTGTTGAGTGAATCTATAAACCACACACAGATATTAAAAGGCATAAGTACTTCTATGAAAGAAATACTAAGAAACTGTATCAAGTAATTATTGAATTATGGTCTCGTGTCAGGGGCCAGTAGTCTGATCACCCAACACATAAAAAGAAAGAAGTTGATACTAATTCAGGCCCATTTTACCAGCTCACATGCAAAGGTATCACCAATATAGGATTGTTCAAGGATGTTGAATTTTCTGTCAACTGCATTAAAAATATGTGAATTCGAGTAGAATTATCTGCCAACATCATGAACATATGGTTACTTTTTCTCCTAATAAATATTTCTGCAGCTAAGGCACTAATGAAGCCCACAGAGCTACTGCCTTGCCATGATTATCAAATGTATAAATTCTCAAGAGATCTGAACAGATTTAGGCCATTTCCAGTGTAATTTCATAGAAAACCACTTCAAGTCCCACACCATGCTTAGCATGTAATCTATGATCAAGGACTGTGGTATGAACACACAATTATAGAAAATAAAAATAAATAGTGGCTTTTTGAGTGATCGGACCTTCCTTACATTTTAATATTTTTTAAATAGAAATGGCATATTATTTATATTTCATTGAAATACACTGTATTTGGATACTATTTGTCACCAAATGACAGATCTTACAGTCAAGAATCTGTTCCATTTTTATTCCCTTTCAGTCATAGGAAGGTAGTCTCTATGCTAAAAGCATTTCATACTTTTTACGAGCTCATCAGCTCAGAATTTTCTCATATCTCTCAGGTTTTCTCACAGGTAATAATAAAGCTGTTTTGATAGAAATGTGGCCGTCTGATGTTTTCTTCATAAGTGGAACTCTCCATTTTCCCCAATCTGAAACAGTAGGCCAGCAAAGGACGGTGGAGTGGAAAGAGAGTCTGGAAGCACCATGGCCTCTTGAATGTTTCAGTAACACAAAATCGTAAAAGAATTCTTTTTGACTTTTGTTACTAGCTCATGGCGGCCCCTGTTAAATATTTTCTGAATCTGGACCTGTTTCCTCCTGTTTCCTGAATCTGGACCTGTTTCTCTACTTGTTTCCGGTGCTGTTTTTGGAGCACGTTTAGGTTTGCTCACTTATTAATTATTTCCAAGACTGGCAGCAGAGTTTGTGTTTCTTGTATTTTTCCCTTTTGTTTTCACCAGGGCTCTGTCCAGTGCTATTCAATTTGCTGTATCCCTTCATGCTTAATAATTTCTTAATCAAGCACTCTTCGTGGGCTTCATCACCTCACTCTTGCCTTTCAAAGTTTTATATTGTAAAAATTAACTCCTAGTTATATTTTGTCTGAATAATAATACATTTTTAGCAATTTATGTCAAATAAATAATTTAGTATCCTGAACTTCTCATATTATTTCTCTTTTTCTCAAATATTGAAATAGTGAGTTTTTCATAATTATTAAGGAATTAAAAAATCATCATTAAAAACTTCAAGATTTATAAATGGGGAAGTCCGATGAAGTATAATTATGTTCATTTTTAGCAAACAGCCCTGTCCCTGAATTTTATTTTAGACTAATAGATCACCTAGATTATGCCAAGGAGTGTACTAGATTTCATGAAACTAAGAGCCTGAGAATACCTATACATTTCTTGCAGAATGAAATAAACAAAAAGGAAACATTTCAGTATAGTCTTTGGCTGAGCCTGGGGATTAGGTGTGTTTACAGTTAGGTAAATTCAGGGACTAAAGTAGGATTTGATTCCAAACAATGCCTCCCATAGCATATGCACTGGTTGCTATGCAACACAATTTAGTATCAACAAATGATGCAAATGATTTTTGCATACTGTAATTGGCTTGCAAGTTTTGCTGCTTGGAAATTGGGAAGAGAATGTGATTATTTAAATTTAAATGGCCATGTTAAAAATGCTAATTTTTATAATTATCCCTACAACAGGAAACCCACATCTTCCAATTGAAGAAAAGAACTGCTTTCTGTGACAATAAATGTGCAACAGTCTGGAAAGTTCCTCACCTACCCCTTGGGGAAGCGTAGAACATATTGAGGTAACTTTTATGCTGGTCTACTCACCTGGCTTCTCTGATGAGTCGGCCGTGGGAAGTGTGTACAGAGGCAGAGCTCAATTAGAGTAATTTATGTATCCTTGGACGTCAATCATTCCTGTTGAGAGGTGGGACTCTCAGGCTCTCAGTGCATTAATTAAGAGCTCATCTCAGCAGAGCCATCTTTCTACCTAAGGACCCAAAAGAAAGTTTTAATTAGATTTTTAAAAGCGAGTGTGTCATATATGAAAGCAAGTGTAGTTCTTTAGTTGGCAGAAGACGCTACAACTGGAAGGGAATCTTCCAAACAATACAAAGGGCACTTGGTTCTCAGTCATCTGTGGCCTTACAAGTAAGGTATGTGTGGGGGAGGCTTCCATCTTCAACATTGGTTTCAACTCTTGGACAATCGCTTCATGAAGTCACTGAAGTCTTGACTATATTGTTTCATTGCCAGCATAATTATTGGAGCCCTGTCTAATTATTGATGCAGAGCTGATGCTGATCCAGTGTAATTATGACGCTGAGGACAGACAGTGGTTTTCTCTGGTGACTGGCTTTTTGTTCCAGGCTAGCTTCTGAGTGAATACACAATGGGTCACACAACGCGAGTTCAGCAAAGTGAGTGAGGGCACTCGCACAACACATCAATTTCATTGGTTCCGTGATGGGCTGAGTCCTCCGTTGCTGCCTAACCTAAAACACAGGGACTCAGGAGAGGGAGAAACCAGCCAGGCTCACGGTGTCAGCTGCTGGAGAGAGGCTGTTCTCCTGGAATGGCTTGTGTGAGGCCATCAAACACACCCCTTAGGGCTCACTTGGGAAATAATAGATACATTATTGATTAAAATATTTATAAATTAAGGGAGGGAAAACAAATTTTAAAAGCAAGTTCAGATTCTAGAAGGGACATATATCTACTAATGGCTATTAACCTCTCCCCCTCCATAACTAAGGGGGTGGTCAGAACACATGCTTGAGAGAACAAAAAAAAAAAATGAGTTTCCAATAGCAAGGGAATAGCTAATAGTGAAAAGAAAAGGGACAATTGCCAAACAATAAAACATCGGGGAAAATTTTAGAAAATAATGAGGAAATGACCAAATCTAAAGATTCTTAAAAAAGTAAACAAAAAAAAAGTGCTAGAAAAAGCTAAGCTACAGAATGTCTGTTTTCGGACAGGTTCTGACGATGGGGGAATACAACCCCAAGTCACAGGGAGCACAGAATGGATGATGTGACGATCGGATCATAAGGGTGCTTCCAACTCGTAGGACGGGTACAGGGGCCGACGCTTCAGAAAGCACGCCAGGCTCTGCTCACTAGCTCAAAATAACATAACCGTGCTCTGGTGCTTCTCATTGGTGTTATATTTCATTTTGTTTTTCTAAGGGAGGTGTTTAGGAAACCCAGTTACTGTGCCTGCTATAAATTTCCCACCTAAGTAGCATACTTGACATGTACTGAATAACAGCAACAAACCTGACAAGGAAACTATGGATTTCACAGGTATATGTTTTTAAATGATACGTATGTTGGAAACATTGTTTTTAAATGATAGTGTATGATGGAAAGATTACCACATAGACAATTTGTCAGAAGACAAAAGCAGGAAAATTATAACCCATCACTTACGCTAATGTTCATAGCGATACTTTATAATCCTTTCTCAGCTCTCTCCCCTTCCGTATTTTCCCAGCTAGTTTGCTTCATTTATTGTGCTGTATAATGTTTATTGCACAATACACCCAGGACTGCTCCCCAGATACACGCTGGCAATTGCGCTGGTTACTCCGGTCTTGTGCGCCTGATAAATTTATGTAATACAGCAGCCTGCATCTGACTACCACTATTGTGCCCTTCAATGCATCTTTTATTTGCATTTAAGCTGGAGTATATTACAAAGTCAAATTACCTTTTGGGCATATTGTACCCATGGATGTCTAAACAGTAATAGTCATACATACAGTGTTACGCTTTATGATTACGTGCAATTTGTTTACCTTCAGAATCTGTTTTCCAAGCAATGTTTAAATTATCTTTATGATAGACTGAGGACAGAACATATTAAAATTAATGGATATTTAGTATAGTTATTTTTAAAAGGGAAAAACACCAGAGTGGGCCTCTATGTGTGGCCAGCTTTACTCCCCCTTCTCCTTGAACAAGTGACACCATAAGGTTTTCCGGCGACACTGACCACAGCCATTCTGTTAAGCATTTCTGCGTATGAGCCATGTTTTCCGGTGAACAGAATGACGGGAGAAATGGGCTTCAGAACAGGCAGTAAGTTTTTGAGCTTTTAGCCAAAGATATGGATTTCCTTACTGCTTAATTTGTAGTTTCACGAGGACCCAACTTTAAGATTTGTTGTAAAAGTCATTCTTTTCCTCAAGAAGAGTTTCTTTGTTTTGCTGTATGAAATTTTCTTAACGAAAGGGGCCTTGTGAAGTCAGCTATCGCAGAAGTTAGAGGATCTTGGAGTTAAGGACTCTACCAGATTCCGGCCTTGGCCCGAGACTCTGACCTCTCCAGGGAGTCATTTTGCTCTCCCGGACGTGCTTCTCCTTGCTGGCCCTCTTAGCAGCCATGGTGGCAGCTTCAGGCTGGGAAAGGCATCACTTTTCCCCTAAGATTCTGATGAGCCTCCTTTCGTCCCTGCCAGTGTGGCTGGGGATGGTTTACGTATCACTTTGATGCAGCTGGATGTTCAGGGTGACATCACAGGGAGCTTGATCTGCTTCAATTCAAATTTTAATTAGCTCACTATTTAAAAATAGTAGGCTTGAGGTGATGTTACTGGTTTTCTAATGATATTTAGGTGTGCACACCCCCATGAAGCCACATGGCTCCAGAAAACAAAGATTCAGAACGCAGCCATCCACTTACAGAATCGTTTTATCAGGTAAGCCAGTACATTGTTTTGAACATGAAGGTAATTCATGCCGTGAAATCAGCCAAGCTAGTATATGTTATTTTGCCCCATTTTCTGTACTGGTGGGCCTTAGCTCCCAAGGTGAGCGGTGAGAACCTGCAGACAAAATGACCCAGGCCCATGTTGTCTTCTCACTGGTGACTGGTGACTCAGTGTGAAAGGGCAGGTTCATCAGCTGACCCCCTCTACTCTTTTTGAAAAATTACATCTGAAGGAATAGAAATTTCCTTGGTGTGAGAAAAGTATAGAAATTAAATTAGAACTTTGGGTTCAACGCACATGTAATATTAATAGCATGAACTGAGACTTCCAGAAGCCTTTAAATGACAAATATATCATCTTCTGAGTTTGTTTTATAGCTTCGATTGGGAAGTGTGTTCTCAGAGACTTTCTGATCGCTCTGAATGGGATTCTGTCTAACAAAGTGGACAAATGATAATTCTATTCAGTAAGCCAAGGACAGACAAACCGTGTCTTGCCCCAGTATCTTTCAGAATGTGGAGGTGTAAGGGGAGAGACTGGGTTAGCATTCTGCAAAATCTACTTGTTTAGATAGTTGTTTTCCTAGGCCATGAAAGAGAGGTGTCTGGGTAGGATATCAGTCTTTTATCTTTGACATTGTATTATTTAGTTTAATGCTGAGATATTTTATTGCATATGAGCCTCGAGGCTTTCAACTTTGAATGTTTGTAAGACAGAATAATAAATAAGTGATGATTTAGTCTCGTATTGATGTCAGCATCATAGTAAGCTTCATATTTTTTAAAACTTTTCCCAACTCTGACTGAGGAAAAACGATGAGTTTCTACTGACTTTGGTGACATCTGAATTATTGAAGAGAGAGTAACCCTCAAGTTTTGTCAGTGAAGTCAGCAATTATCTACTTACATTAAATGCTGCAACCACCACAGCATTTTCTTGTAACCCTTTTACATGTGTGTTTTACAAATTAAGGAAAGTTTAATGCGTGTTTTATGTGTGTTTTACAAATTAGGGAAAGTTTAATAATAACAAGGAGCTGTAATTAAGGTATTTCATTAAGGACATGTTCTAATGTCATTTTTGAATTAAAATATCAGCACCTTATGTAAAAATCTGGCAGTGGAGAAACTATCCAAACACACTTAACAGGTGAGGCCGAGTGGGAAAAAACAGACAAATCCATTTTTGTTTATTTTTTAAAACACTATGTTTTTCTCACTGACCAAATTCTTTGGATTTCCTTATAAATTCTACATGCGGGTATTTAACACACAGTATCTATACTTGTTAATTACGTCTGTCTTAATTTAAATGATTTTCTTTTAAAGATCTTTGAAAATAGAGAACTTTTAAATATTCAACAAATATTCAATATTTCTAAATAATCTGGTTAATGTCATGACATTTGAAACGTTTTGCTTTAGTCCAACCCTTTCTTTGAAGTTCCTGTAGAACCCATACCCGGGAGATTTGAAGGTGAGTTTTTGGTTATTCCAAAGTACATTTTCATTCTCCATAAACAGGTAAGGACTAGTTAAGGTTTATATCTCCTAGTATTTTGGTTGTTGTTGTTAGGGATTCATTGAGGGTAAAAAGAACCAGGTTACACTGTTGCATTTGTTAGAGTCTTAATATTCTCAATAATGAAAAGCAAGGAAATAAATGGTAGGCTTTTTTTTCAGTATAGGAAAATTTTGATTCTTAGGGTTATATTTAATTAGTTATACTTTCATATAAAATGGGAATGTCTTTGAAAATTGGTCTCCTGCAGTCAACATCATCTCACCGAGTCTGAATAACTCTGCATACACATGTATATGTTTAATATCAAAATCTCCAACCTCTTCTTCTGTAAGTACTAAGAAAAGTGTGTTTGTGGTGGTGATGTGAGGAGTGCATACGGCTTTGAGTGATTCATTCACACATGTATTTATTCAGCAAATGTTTATGGGGCCCTCAAACAAGGGGCAAGCTCTATGCTATGTTCTTGGGATTAAAAAAATGAGCAAAGTGGATGAGAGCCCTGTCTCCATCAAGCTTCTGTGTAAGTCGATACTTAGAGCTGTTACCTAAAACGTAAATACATTTCCACACAAGTCGGTCTCCACAGTTTCCTGTTTTCTTTGGCTTGGCATCTGGTACTCTTATCAATTCAGTGACATTCACTTTCCAAACATTTGAAAACATACTTTGCATTGAAGTTTGATTTGCCATATAAGATGATTGAAAAAAGCAATTCTAAATTACTCCTAGGCATTCAGTAGAAAGGGAAACTTTCAAAGATACGTTATGGCTTAATAATTAAATCTGGGTGAACATGCCTGCTGGGAACTTCTGCAATAATAAAATAGAATGGCAGGTTCCAAACTGCAAACAAAGAACTTTTTCTTTCAAAGATGTGAGTCACAGCATATTAGTATTTAATGGATTTTGCATTTTTAAAATGCATAATGTCAGAATTCCTTGGTCAGAACTCCCAAATAATTATTCAGTCCAACAGGTTCTGGGAAACAAAGACTGGAAAGCAAATATTTGACGACATCACCATTCCAGGACTCTAGTGATCAAGATAGTAAGGTAGAATTTTCTTGATTTCAGATCTGGAGTCTCCCCTCTCCCCTACGCTATGTCCCATAAACTATCCAGACATCTAGTCATTTTCTGCTGTCTACAGACTAGTTCAAGGCTGATCGCATCATCTGAACAAGGAGAAGGGATATCCACAGGAGGAAATGGCCCTCGGGGACAGTAATGATGTTGATACGCAGATTTTCATATGCTCAAGTTTCATAAGGAGAACAGAAAGGCGTGCATAAATTAGTTTCCCTCAAAATTCCGATGAATTCAATTACACCTTTATTGATAAAATTGATCATAGGCAGGTGCTGTGGTTCTTGCCTGTAATCTCAGTACTTTTGGGAGGCTGAGACAGGAAGATCCCTTCAGCCCCCTTTGAGGAGCTTGAGGTTGCTGTGAGCTATGATGATACCACTACACTCTAGCCTGGGTGGCAGAGATAGACCCTGTCCCACGCTGCTGCCCTAAGATAATCGATCAGAGAAGAATGACACTGGTCTTTTGAAATAAGCAATAAGCTGGGATTATAAAGATACATAAACTTTCCAAATCTTACAAAGATCCTGCCTAAGTTGATTATAGAGAAGGTTTTGGAAAATCACTCCATTTTAAGGCTACAATTTAACATAAATAGATTTATTGGACTTAATTGTACATTTATGTTAATTTACATCTATCTACATTTATATGTTAATCTATCTTCAGAAGTCAAAGAAAAATAAAGCTCTACTTTCGCTCCACGGTAGTAACTACTATAACTAGAAGAAATCGCTGGTGTAGTGATTTTAATTCCAGAGGTCCAAAGACAACAGCGTAACTCCCAGCCTTCATCTGCACGTTCAGACCCTATAAAATCACAACACTTTAGCGTAGTCTCAGAACAGTTAGGCAGTTCTAATTTGTGTCCATTCTCCTCCTTCATTTCCTTCTCAATAAATAATGGATAAAGCAACAATGGGTCTTTGCTGACTTTTTAATTCTTCTAATATACAAAAATTATCTCCTGGAAATAAATTAACGTCTATACAATAGTCTGCAAGTGGTTTGAAAGTAAATTGGTGGTTCTTAAGATGCTCCTGGTGTTCTAGTTTATTTTTGAGCCAATTAATCACTCCTCTCATCCCCCACCCTCTTCCCACTCATCCCGCCTCAAAACACAGCTTCTGTCACATTGAAAAATAATCGAAGAGAAAGTCCTTCAATTTTTTTTGCCCTTTTTTCTTGGTTTGCTATTCATTTTTCTATTAATTGGAACTAACTGGCATATTAACAAATGCAAATGTTATGTAAATCTCAAATGGAAAGTTGTTTTTTACTGAAAACACAACTGATAATTCGATTTTTGAAAAGGGCATCCTGGATGAGGGATTTTCAAAATAATGGCAGCTTAGTTCTTTGAGAATCATCGTGTTTTTATTCTAATCTTAGGGCTAGCTATTAAATCTATGAGTCAGCTGATCATTAGTAGCTGAGCTCCGGCCTAATTAGACCATGGAGATACATATAATTTTTTAAATTCTATTTTATTTTTGAGATGGGGGATCTCACTATGTTACCCAGTCTGGTCTTGCTCTCCTGAGCTCAGGCAATTCTCCTGAGTAGCTGAGAGTACAGGTCCGTGTCGCTGCACCTAGACACGAGAGATCCGATGTTTTAACTTGTCTTTAGTAGTTTGAGGACCAGAACGAGAAATTAAAAATGGGCTTCATAATGCATTTACAGATTTTATTTTCTCAATTCTCCAATTCTTATATTTGAAAATGGTCTAGTAAATCTGAAAAATAAAAAAACAGTGAACATTTTCTAATATTCTAAATGGGAACTTCCATTAGTATTTAGAGGCTGAAGAAACTCAAGCTCTTCATTTATTATGTGAATTGGGTAGTACTGCATGATAAACTCATCTAATTATTTTTTCTCAAAGTGCGATAATATGATGCATTGGGGGTTTTATTCAGGATCCCTGGCTGTCGCTTCCTGTGAACCCTGTTATTCCCTAGCTGACTAGAACAGTAAGAATATCTCTTGCTAAAGTTCTTGGTCTTTTGTCCTCAGTGTCCTGAAGTAACTCCAGCTACACAACAAAGGTGATGGACAGTCTTCTGTTACTTACAGCAAGCCCTTTCAAACACACGACGCCTGTGTTAACGAAGTCATTTTGGAAAGCCTCTATCACTGGACTGGGGGCTGATTGCCCTGGAACCAGCCTCGTGCACAGAGGGTTGCAACTTTCGATCCTACCCCACCATCTGCGGAGGGAAGAGGAGCTGCGGAGTGAGCGGATCACCAGTGGCCAATGGTGTAATCAGTTACGCCTGCCTACAACCCCAAGAGGACAAAGCTGGACAGCTGCTGGACAGCTACACTCAGGGAGGTTCTAGGAGAGTTGTGCACCCAGGGAGGGCACGGCCACTCCGAGCCACTGCCCTCATACCTCACCCTAAGCACCTTTGTAATACCCTTTATCATAACCAGTGAACATAAGTATTTCCCCGAGTTCTGTGAGTTGCCTTTGCAAAGTAAATAAGCACGAAGGAGTGGTTGTGGGAACCCGAGTGATAGCTGGTCCCTCAGAAGCACAGGCAGAACACCCTGCGGTGTTCTGACACCTTGTGATGGTCACCTAAAGCGGGAGGGGAGCCTTGTGCGATCGAGCCCTCAGCCCGCAGGGTCCGGCACTGTCTCAGCTGGCGACTGCAGAGTTGGCAGCTGGCCTGCTGGTGGGAAAGGCCCTGTGTATTTGGGCACAGGCGTCCGCTGTGTTGGTTGTGCTTAAGAGCAGAGGAAAGAAAGTTTGGGTTTTTTTTTTCCTCTAACAAAATTATTTCTTATACTTGGGGAATTGGAAGACTCTGAGCTTGACATTTAGTGGTAATATTTCACAGCTGAGTGAATTTATACAAGTTACTTAACCTTTCTGAGCCTCGGTTTCTACATCCTTGAGGACTGGGCTGATGACACCCGCATACAGTGTATGTCAGCCTAACACACCTACGTGAAATTGCATGTGAAATACCCATCGCAGGCCTGCGACGGCAGACACTCGTTACATGGGAAGCCCTCTGATATTTCTACATGGTGAGAAAGAAAATTGGTGTTATTCTACTCATTTTGACTCCCCAAAGACCTCATTTAGCATACGGTGGGTGGTTAAAATTATGTATTTTTTATTTTTGAGTGAATGAATATGTTTATAATTTGAAAGACTACATATGCTCTGTAATTTTCTATAAAATTTAGCAATATTTAAAAATATATTTATACCTTTTTAGTACATAAAATGAAAGAATAATTTTATTTTGGAACGAATATATGTCAAAAATTTTTCTTTCAACTCTCCTCTCTCATTCTCTCTTATCATTAACATACTTTTCTACCTGGTATTTCCTGCTAGCACAAAAGTATCTAAAAGAATTTTAAGTATCTACAGTTTTCTGAACAGCAAACAAAAAAGCATATGGAATCCACCCCTTCACTTCTGGCATTCCCGATACGAAGCTGTTCTCTATAGAGTCATTAAAACTCTAAGCTATTGGGCGGTGCCTGGGGTTCAGTGAGTAGGCGCTAGCCCCCTATATTGAGGGTGGCAAGTTTGAACCTGTCCCAGCCAAACTGCAAAAACCAACCAAACAAACAACAACAACCCCCCCCCCCACACTATGGTACTGGCATTAGGATTAGATACACTGATGAAGGAAACACAATAGTCTGTCTTGGACTAGATCTTAGCCTTTAATAATCACAAGCCGCCAAGAGCCAAAGGCAAAGAATTAATCATGTAATGGTTTTGAGGCCCAGTGCAGTGGCTCATGCCTGTAATCCCAGCACTCTAGGAGGCCAAGAGTGGTGGACTGCCAGAGCTCAGGAGTTCAAGACGTGCCCAAGCAAGAGTGAGACTCCATCTTCTCTACTAAAAATAGAAAAAAAGACAAACGAAACAAAACCTAGCCAGGCATGTGGAGGGTGCCTGTACTCCCAGCTATTCAGGAGACTGAGACAAGAGGATCTCTTTTATTTATTTATTTATTTTTTGAAACAGAGTCTCATTTTGTCACCCTTGGTAGAGTGCCATGGCATCACAGCTCACGGCAAACTCAAACTCTCTGGCTCAAGCAATTCTCTTGTCTCAGCCTCTCAAGTAGCAGGGACTATAGGCCCTGCCACAATGCCTGGCTGTTTTTAGAGATGGGGTTTCACTCTGGCTCAGGTGGGTCTTGAACCTGTGAGCTCAGGCAATCCACCTGCCTTAGCCTCCCAGAGATTACAGGTGTGAGCTACCTCACTCAGCCAAGAGGATCTCTTGAGTCCCCCAAGAGATTGAGCTTGCTGTGAACTATAATGCCACGGCACTCTACCCAGACCAACTGAGTGAGACTCTGTCTCAAAAAAACAACATCAACATAAAAATAAAAACAAAACAAAACAAAAAAATCCCCCCCAAACCCCATGGCTTTGAAATCTGCCTATTTCAAAAAAGGGAAAATAAAAACCAATGAAGGATACTTGTTTTGCAATTTCAAATGGATGTAAAGAATGTAAAATTCAAAGAAAAGAAATAAAGCAGTTTTCAGGGAAAAATGGCCATTTGCAAGCACACTTTTAATGTATTTTCCTTTCTGATGTTCCCTAAATGTTAGTAAAAACATTCAGAAGGATAAGAAAAATGGCAGAGGAGAGAACATCAACAGAATTTCGGAGGCTGAAAAGCGAGGCGGGTGGTAATGGGCCTGGAGATGCCGCCACTGCCACTGGTAGTTGGGAAACCGAAGCAGCTTTGTCCTGCACTACGGCTTGAATCTAAAGATTTACTCTCTGGGTGTATAATACAGGACTTTCAGACTGGGGGGCACTGAACACCACAGATGGTGGAGTTACCATTTACCAAACAGAAATTAAGGAAATGGGTACACACTGAATGCCGAGACCACTTCTGTCCTCTCCACCACTTTCCCCATTCCCTGAAAGGTGGCAGTCTGGCCTTTACCCTTCAGACAGAACAGTAAGAGAATTTTAGGGGTTTTCTGACCTGCCAAAGGAGAAACACCAAGAATATATGATCTAATAACAATAAAGGCAGCATGACCTCCCTAGAGTTCAAAGTCAATATGCCTTACCTACCTGAATAGAATTTCCACTTAGTATTTTAGTCCCCAACTTTTCAATATGAACAGTCAACTAATGATGACTATAGAAGCTTTTAGTATAAAAGATATAGGTCAAAACAAACAAATAGCTCCCTTCCCCTCACTCCCAAACAGTCACTTCAAGGAGAAGAAAGCTTCAAATTACCTGATAGAGATTTACTAAAAAAGATACTTCATTTAAGAAACAAAAGCAAGGTGTTAATAAATGTAAGTTAACATTTAGAAAACAAAACTTTTGGAAATTAAAAATGTGACAACTTTTCCAAACGAATTTCCCAGACTGTGTTTTTGAATAGTCTATAGCCATTAAAAAGTGTATATTTGAGGAATATAAGAACAGAGAAAAACAGTCATAATGAAATATAAGAAGTAAGTATTTGTTTAAAGGAGAAAGGTTGTGTGTGTGCTCTCATCACAATTTTGGTTTAAGAATGTACTATTATGTGGGTGGCACTTGTGGCTCAAGGAGCAGGGTGCTGGCCCCATATACTGGGGGTGGCAGGTTCAAGCCTGGCCCCGGCCAAAACTGAAAAAAAAAATAAAAAAGAATGTACTATTATGCATGAAATATATATACAACCTGTACTAGTATCTTATGAATGATTTTTAATTTTGTGCTTTATCCATTCCTGTGTTTTCTGTATGTACTACTGCAAAAGATTATTAATTTTAAAATCAGAAAAATACACAAAACAATATTTGACTGCACGAATGGAAGTAAGACTTAATGAAAATCAGACTGGGAGAGGAGGTGGGGATGGGTAAATTCACCCCTACTGGGAACGGTGCACTCTGTCTGGTGGGTGGGAGATACACTTATAACTTGACTCAACTGGTGTAGAAAACAAAGTATATGAACAAAACATGTGTACCTCCTAATATTTTTTTTGGGGGGGAATCCCAAATTAATCAAGACATTTCTCAACTTCATGATAAGGCCTGAACTTCCCTGGTATGACATTCACAGTTTTCTTCACCTTCAGCCTCCCTCTTTCCTCAACCTCACCTGTTGTTAACCTCACACTCCAGCCTCAGGGAATTTTGGTTTAGGCACTTGCTTGCCTGGCTGCCTTGGGACACAATGTTGCCTCCTCCTGGACTGACCTCCGCTCTCACCCTCCTTATTCATCTGAGTGCTGCTCATTGTTTCTGACCAGGAGACTGACTTCACTGGAGTCAGTGCCTTTGACGCTTCTTTTATTACAGTTTGGGTTAGGGTCTCTCTCACCTGCCTCTATCTCACCTGCTTTAACATTCTCCCTCTCTAAGCGCCGCCTTATCAAACTCACTTCAAAGTAATCCCACAAGAAACCTTGCTTCAGTGACGGAGCCTTCACTGGGCGACCTCCAGAGAGATTTCTTTCAGAATTAGTTTATGAGTCACACAAGAAAAGGTCCCTGTATGGGCCAACTTTGTTTTTGTTCAAAAATAGTATTGCCCAGTGTGATCACCAAAATCATTTCACAGATTTGACATTGAACAACTTTTGGCTATTTCAAAAAATTCAAATGAGCTTTCAAAGGACAAAGACTTCTTCCCACTGAGAATATTCAAGACTGTTGTCAGATGTAAGAATTCTTCACAGTTTTTTTTTTATATCAAAGTATTTTAGAGTTTTAAATGTACACATACCAGCCAATACATATTTAAATAAAAATATCATCAAAAATACAGTGTGTAAATGAAAAATGCAAGATAATTTCCAATTTCAGAACACAGATGCACTATATAAATTCCTTTAATCAATGGGTTAAAAATGGACTAAAATTGCAGCATGCATTCATGTTATCCCAAGGATGGAGGGCTGTTACACATCAAAATGATCATACACAGTAAAAAAATGATATCAAATTAGAATATTTGGGGCGAACGTTATATTGGCTTAGAATATTAATGGGAAAAATGTTAATAGTACTGACAATATTTGTTCTTATTCTAATCTCAAGATTATGCCATGGACATTGTAATTCATTAATAGTGTTTTCTCTCAATCAATAACATTCTGCTTAAGAAAAAGAGAAAAATAAATACTGATTAAGAAGTGTTTGTTGCTCAATATTTCAACATTTGAATATCAATGTAAGATAAAAAATTAAAATAGAAGAAAAAAATTAAAATAGATATACTACCCAGGTTCATAAGGAGCTGCTCTTGGAATATATTTAAGCAGCACATTAAAATATCAAGGTCTCTTGAGAATGTCACACATACAGACATTGCTTGAATACAAAACAATTGCAACATACATGCATGCAGTAGGCACAGAATAAATACTTGTGAAATTAAATGCTAATTTTAAATCAAGGGGGGAAGCTGTGAATCAGCAAAGAGACCCAAAGGCATTTGCAGAGTCTTTACTTCCATGAATTCAGATTTCACTGTAATACATAGACTATTGCTTAAAATAGTGTGCTGTCCTCTAACACCTGGAAATACATAGTGTCTGTAAGGGGTGAATGTTTGTGTCTCTCCAAATAATTCATGGATTAACTTTTTTGTTTGTTTATTTTGAGACAGAGTCTCATTCTATTGCCCTGAGTAAAGTGCTGTGACATCATAGCTCACAGCAACCTCCAACTCTTGGGCTCAAGCAATCCTCTTGCCTTAGCCACTCAATTAACTGGGACTACATGCGCCTACCACAACACCTTCAGTAGAGACAGGGTCTCACTCCTGCTTGGGCTGGTCTTGAATTCCTAAACTCAGAAGATCCACCTGCCTTGGCCTTCCAGAGTGCTAGGATTACAGGTGTGAGAGGCTGTGCCCTGGGTCCATATATTAAAACTTTGCCCTACAACGTGATAGTATTAGGAGGTGGAATCTTTGGGGAGGTAATTAGGTCACAAGGGCTTCACCCTCATCAATGGGATTAGTGCCCTTGTAAAAGAGGACCCTTCTTCCCTGTGAGGACACAAGAGAGTTGGCTTAGTCTGTGAAGAAAAAAGCCTTTACCAGGTACTAGATGTGCCGGTACTTTGATCTTGGACTTCTCAATCTCTGGAACGGCAAGAAATAAATTTCTGTGGTTAGCTATAAGCTACCCAGTTTATAGCATTTTGTGATAGTGCCCCGAAGTAGATAATGTCTAAGCATTTTCCATATAACTTTGGTTTGGGCATGTGATTTTTCTATGAGGAATCCTGATGCTTGAGTTACGTGTATATAACAGATATATACGTACACATATAGCCTTTATACATCACATGTACAGTTATATATACACGAACACATTTTCCCTTATATTTCATAGACATGTAATAAAGGAGAAACTACAGCCATGTCATAAGAAGTACGCATTTCACTAAACCTCTTCTGAACACATAGCTGAGGGCTACGATTTCCTACTGCCTAATGTGCAAAGGTGAGAAGCAAGACCCAATCCTTGCCTTGAGGAATGTCCAGGGGGGCAGCTAGACGCAGTCTGTTACCATTTAATACAGTAAAACAAAAATAATGTGAGCTCACTGCTGAGAGGCCAGCCCAGGAAGCTGGGAAACTCTGGAATAACTCACATCATTTAGGTTCATCTCATGTTTATGAACCTTAAAATGTGATTTCCATTGAGATCAAACTCTTAGTAAGCTGTAGATTCAATCTGAAGTCAATCTTGGCTTTATTCCTTATTAGCTGTGACCATGGACATGTAGAAGGTGCTTAACAAATTATTATACAAAATACTGTAGGAGGCACAGGAGGTATAATCATGAGCTTATGGAGTTTGGGAAAACTTACAGGGGGAGACAGGACTCAAACTGAACCTCGGGATGGCAGAATTAGGCAGACTAAGTCTGTGCTGGGACATTTTGTGGCCTGCACAAAGTTTCAGAGAAGGGACTACACCTGGCGTGTGATCTAAAGACAGTCAGCTATAGAAGTTTCACGCCAGGAAGAAAAAGATCAAATTCCAAGATCACAGAAAATCTCTGAATGTTATTTCATAAAAGATTGACATAGCGTTTTTCCAAGCTTCTATTCTTCCATTCTTTTATACTCCTTGCTAATTTCTTTCACACACACATTTAGAAATATTCAATTGAATGTAATATTTTGCCAGCATTGTGGTAATTACTTCCTTTTAGTTCTTTTATTAAGGAACAACACAGTTTTATGCAGAATGCGCGGCCCCATTTTCTCAGTTAGCGGTGCGTTATCTGACGCATCTTGGAATACGCGAGCATCCACAGAGTTATTCTTCTGGTCCGACAAGAGAACACCACTTAGATTTTTAAACACACAATCGTGCACTATTCACACGTTATCTGGTAGAGAACGTAGTTAATTCATCTTATTCAAATATCGCATCTCTACTCCCCCCTTGCCGTGTGTTACTTTTTGCACACAACGGAATTGGCTTTTGTAGCACATAGTTCTGTAAGTAGGAACAGATGCACATGGCCACATTCTAGACAGAGATAGACCAGATGCAAACAATACCTCTCTGCAAAGTTCACAAGAGATTTATCACTATAAAAGGGGCCAGAAGAATTTGGACATTTCTGGGTTACTGTGCTATTCCCCACCGCTATTCTCTAACCATCGCAGACAGGCTGACAGAAACTATTGTTATAACTTCTGCTGGTGTCATATTTCTATAGACTGTGCTGGTTAGGCTGCAAGACCTCAGGAAAGGCAGGCCCCATAACGTGCTCTTTCAATTTGCACACCGAAACTTTAAGAGTCTATTATCTGGTTTACTCACAGTGCCTATCAGCATGGCTACAAAATAGAAAATGGCACCATTAGGTTGAAAATAAAAGAATGTCTGTTGTGTATAGGATAAAAGGAAATTTTAAAATATCCCTACTAGGACATTTCACACCCTATGATCATCTCCTGCAATTTTCTCTCTGACATGAAAAAGTTTGTCATGGACAAAGAGATAAAGACAGAGCTCCTATTCCATGGGGACCTGCCAATAATTGTGCATCCACAGTCACCTTCTAGATCATTCGCAGGCCTCTAATGTGTGATTCAGCAAGGGGCCCAGCAACGAAATAATTATGTGAATGATCTTGCCTGCATAAATTCCTGTTTACTTAGAAGTCAGCAGGCAACTTCTAGATTTAAATCCATATATCCCACAACACATGGTATGTGGTGAGGGATCAAAATCAAATCAAAGCTCTAAGACTCAGCATCAGGAGTGGCGGAGAGACCAGTGCATTCTCTGCTTCTGTTTATCCACCAAAGTTGGCAGGAATGTGTGCTAATAATCCCAGACCGAAGAAAATACTCTCAGAAACAGTTTTTGTGTGATAGGTGCCAGGGCGGTGGAGGAAGGGGAATCCGTAGGTGTTGTGATATCGACCGATGACATTGGTTTTGTTTCCACTCCAGCTTTGACATTTTTCCTGTTCCTTTTTGATAAACTCTGAATAAATAAATTTAGCCTGTAGAATATTGATTAACCTTTATTGAAGACTTGCTTTGTGTCAGTTATAAGTACTTCCTGTACATGAACTCATTTAATTCCCACAAAACCCTTCCACGTGGACTCTATTAATATTTTTATGGCCCTCATTTTATGAAGAGCACATAGAGGCAAAGGCACAGAGAGGTTACGAGAAGCAGCTCGGGAGGGGCAGACCTAGAATTCAAGCCAAGCACGTCTGTTTTAGGTATGGCTGGATTTGCACTGCCCGTGGTGCAGCCTCAGACAGGTAGGGCTCTTGGGCAATGCACAATGGCTGATGGGAACTGAGATGTGACACGGGTGTGAAACACACACACGACTTCACTTAGAAACAAATGTAGCATGCCTCATAACTTCTATATAGATTACAGGCTTAAATGACAACACTGTGTGTATATGCGTTTAAAATGTTATTAAGTTAATTTAATAAACATAGAATATTGCATTATTGAAATCAGTTCCTTCGACTTCTTTACTGTGGTTGTTAGTAAATTTTAAATCGCACATGTGGCTGATGTTGTAGTTCCAAGAATGGCTCTGGTCTCAACACTGAGAACCACTCTGCTATGTAGTTTTTAAAATCAAGAGTAAATATTAACTGGAACACGGAGGCTACACTTACTACATTTTACTAGTTCATTACACATGGATACTAGAACAATCTCTTCAAATTTAAAGATATAAAATGAGCTTTTACATAAAATCACACAATGGACTAATAAAAGAGACGTTAGTTATTTACGTAGGTTGTAGGTGACCACAAACAGGTCATCTGTGCAAGAAGTAGATGGGGTCCTATTACTGTCTGCAGGGGCACTAGTAAAAATTAGACACACCATGTCTGTAATTCTGTTAAGCACTTACAAGCCAGTGTCACCAACAGAATTGGTACCACCTAGTAGGGCATTTTGGAAATTTGTGGGTATAAATTTTTGGTCATCTCAATGATTGATGGGAGTTTCTGATATTTATTTAATGAAAGGATGCCAGTGGGACAAAAAATCTTGGGTTGGTCATTCCCAGTGAAAAATTCCACTGGATATCCCCATAAATAAAACATCATTTCACAATCATTTCAGCCTAGTTATCTCTACTTAAAACCTTACAAAAAATACAAAATAGGGGGTGGCACCCGTAGCTCAGTGGGTAGGGCACCCATCACATGCACCGAGGCTGAGACGTTCAAACCTGGCCCAGGCCAGCTAAACAACAATGACAACTGCAACAACAAAAAAATAGCTGGGTGTTTCAGCGGGTGCCTGTAGTCCCAGCTACTTGGGAGGCTGAGGCAAGAGAATTGCTTGAGCCTAAGAGTTTGAGGTTGCTTTGAGCTTGACACCATGGCACTCTCCTCAGGGTGACAGCTCAAGACTCTGTCTCCAAAAAAAAAACAAAAACAAAAACAAAACAGTACAGAATAGGGCCAGGTCCAGTGGCTCACTCTTGGAATCTCCGCATTTTGAAAGGCCTAGGCAGGAGGTTCATTTGAGCCTAAAGGTTTGAGATCAGCCCCAAGCAACATAATGAGATGTGGGCTCTACAAAAAATTAATAAGTTAGCCAGGACACATTTGCTTTTCATAGTGTGCTAGTCTGAGAATAGATGATGCCGGGAGCTCCACCAGCTATGCTAGAAGCACCAAACAAAATAAAACAAAGAAAGGAAACAAACAACAACAAAACAATAAAAGACTCAAAGCCTCCAAACCTATACTTCACAAAGGTTGAATTCACAGTCATGTTTTCACTATAACATATTCAACGAAGTTCCTCCTTATCTTCTTCCAATAGAAAACTGTAAAATACGTGGGCTGCTGAAGGTCCCAACTTATCTGGAAACACTATGCTATATATTGTCATACTAATTTATGTCTGCAAATTAATAAATATTGAGTATTTATTAAATTAAATATTTCATTAAATATGAAATATCCGATTTCGAATCAAAGGTTGAGTTTACTATATCTCAATCGAGAAGCAGTACAGTTCGGCGGGGTGCACACCCAGGCTGTCAATGCAGTTTGCCATCTAACATACCCTGTGGTTGCCAGCAGCAAAGAAGCCTGGACAGCCAGTGGCCGTGAAATCACAAAAGGCATTTTGCATAGTGTGTTCAGAACTGAAGATTTTTCCTTATAAGAAGCGGTCCAAAGCCTGGAAGAACGATAGCCTTGGAGCAAGGTCTGGTGAAGGGGCGGATGACAGAGAGTTTCCAAGTGCAGCCTCTGTAGTTCGAGCAGCGTTACTTTTGCAACTTGTGGTCGAGCGTCGTTATATAAGAGGCCTGACCTGTCTCTGCCTATCAATTTTGGCTGCTTAACTACAAACATGCTCATCATTTCTGTAAGGGACCAACCGGGCCCCACGAAGCTGTGCTGGATAACACCAGACGCAGCAGCTTCTCTGATGAATATCCAGTCGTGAGCTGTGTTTCAGGACTTCATCTCCACCCAACCTTTGGGCCCAGTGCTCACAATTGTCAAAAAGCATCCATTTTTCACCAAGGAGGGTGGATTGCCTGAGTTCAGGAGTTCAAGGCCAGCATGAGCAAGAGTGAGGCCCTGTCTCTACTGAAAAAAAAAAAAAGATAAACTAGACAGGTGTGGTGATGGGCACCTGTAGTGCCAGATGCTCAGGAGGGTGAGGCAGGAGGATCACTTGACCCAGGAATTTGAGGTTGCTGTGAGCTGCGACATCACAGCACTCTACCCAGGGTGACAGAGTGAGACTCTCAACAACAACAAAAAAGATAATTACAAGCCAAATGTGTTTTACATAATGAGGATGTATTTTCACAATAAAAAACAAAAAAAACCAGTTAAGTGTCAAAGTGAAATGTCAGAGATATCAACTGTCAAACTTAGTATGGAAGGAAAGCAGACATTTCATAATTAACAACCTAAATATTATTTAAAACGTTGAAAATATTCCATTTTCTTTAACACATTTGTATCTTATCTGGGGATATTAAAAACAGGTCTACAATCACCATTTTTTCCCCCATTCCATTAAGGACTTAAGAACAAATAACAAATACTATAATTAGATAAGGATATTTAGGCAAAGTATACATGATATATAATGCCTTTTAAAATTCTTCACCCTCTGGTTTTCATTCTAATATAGTTTCTGGAATGAGAAGAAAATTAAAATCATAACCAGTATTTTGGGAATTTTTAATAGCTGCGAAGACACCGATAGGAACATGTCCTACTAATAAACCATTTGTCACAGACAAAGACGAGGTAAGGATTACCACGTATTCATTTACTTCTGCTCCGGCCCATAAATGTTCCCATAACTCATCTTTCCTTCATCCTTTTACGAATCAACTATTAGGTTCTATTACCTTAAAATCCATGAGACATTATATAGAGCAAACTATGCATACTAAATTTTACTTCGTAATTAACATTTAGACTGATAAATCCTTATTTACAGTGGTTAAAATAAGGACTCCAAATGGCTAAGTAACATAGCACCTATAATTCTTGGAAGCTAGAGCTGTAAAAATATGAAGGGTTGAGATCATCTGGGCCCGATATTTATTAGGTTTTTTTGGTCTCTGACACTTTTGATAATCTGAGCAAGTTTACAAATTTTCTCTACAGAAAAATTACTGTATATATGGCCATGTGTAACATTCTCATAGTGCTCCTGGATGCTTAGCTGTGGACTTCTAAAAAAAAAAAAAAAGCCATGTCGCAAATAAAGAAAGACAGGACCCCAAAAAGGGTGGTGATTTTTGTTACCAATATGTCTAGATTTATGATATTAGTGTTCTATTTATTACTATATGTACATGTTTTAGACTAACCTCCGAAGATGGAGTTTTTCTGCTTTCTCAGCATGTTTAATTCTTGTTTCTCTCTAGGAGATGGCAGATTCTTTTCATTTGAGAGAGAAAAATGGGCCCAGCCCCAAATAATTATTCAATCTTATCATAAATCTGAAGCTACAAAGCCACCTCCACTTCCAGACAGAGTTTGGTGCATCTGTTTGGTTTTCCTTTTAAGTTTCAGGCCACACTGTTGCTTCTCCGAGTAATTTGATTTTAGTCAAACAAAGCCCCCAGCCAGCAAGGCAGAAAAATGCAGGCCCCGTTTCCTGTCTCCTGGGTGCCCACCCATCTTCTGCCCACGTTTTCTAGTTCTCCAAAAGAACATAATCACGTGGCTGGCAATCCGTCACTTCAATCAGATTCTCACTTGTGGCAGATCAAGAAGGAAAACCTATTGAACATCTTATCTGGAAACTTCCAGCACAAGGAAGATGGCGGCCTCACTGATAGCGAAGTCTGCCGATATTTGGGCTCAGGAGATCAGTAGCCACATGAAATGGCAACGAACAAAAAAAATAAGCTAATAAATATCAGAACACTCTTCGTGATGGAGATAATCAAGTCGGAGAGGCCTGAGCTTATTCATTTCTGCCTCTATTATTTCTTATAATCCAGGTAATGTTGCCAAACCCTAGATAATATAGAGGAAATCTCTGCTTCTTACAGTGCAGTGAGGTTGACCCAGGCAGAACCATCTCCCTTACCCCAGCTTATCACATTATAAATATGCAAATGTATAACACATTATTAAAAACACTTAGGTACTCATTCTATTTCAAGTAAAAAGAATATTTATCTAGGAAATACCACTCTTTAATGGGATGAAATTCTAATCTGAGGATTGTGTATTTCTATGAGGTTATTTACAACTTTACAGTCTCTGACTTCAACTTTCTGAAAAGCGAAACGGTTCTGAGCCACTTGGGTCACAACCAGTTCTATGGGACACTTTATGAAGATGACAGTTGTGGCATGAATTATGCTTCCTGTCACGTCCCAACACGAATTCTTATATCAAAGTCCTAAGCCCCAGTAATTTAGGATGTGACCTTATTATAGGAAAGAAGGTGATATCCAAGGTAATTAAATTAAATTGAAGTCCTTGGGGTGGGCCTTAATCCCATATAACTGATGCTCTTCTAAGAAGAGGCGGTTAGGGCGCAGACAGGTACAGAAGTAAGCCACGTGTGGACAACAAGGAGAAGACGGCCATCTGCAAACCCAGGAGGGACGCTGGGGACAGGTCCCTCCCTCATGGTGCTCAGAAGGCACCAACTGCAAGATGCCTGATCTCAATCTTCCAGTTCCCTGAACAGACAGAAAGCAAATTTCTGTTGTTTAAACCCACCAAACTGTACACTGTGGGGTCAGGAGACCAGGGCGGCCAGAGTCTGCACTCTCTAAATTTGTCCCTCCTGAGGGAGACGGGGTAATACACCTGCTAAACAAGCCTGTATAAATTCAGGCTGAAAGAATAGACGATCGAAGGCTTAAAGATCTTAAGATTTAGTAACGCCATTGTTTCTACTCTCATCCAAGAAGGTGAAAAATCGCGATGAAAACACAGTAAGCAATTTCTCGTTAATAAAGACGATGGTTCCAAAAGTAGGGAGCTGGAGTTAGATGCACTTTGCCCTGTACAGACTACCAAGCTTCCTCTTTGGTGTGTTCTACAGTGGAAGCGATGGATTCAAAAGACAGCACAGAAAAAAAAAAAAAAAAAAAGCCAACAGATTTTCTAATAAATTGGCCTTCTCCAAAGGCTTGTCTGCAGCATGGCAGTGCCCTGGCGCCCTCAGCCAGCCACCTGCAGCGAGTGTCCCCCGCCTGCCTCCTTTCAGGTGACACTTCGCTCTCGTAGTTTTCCTTGCAGAGTGTGCTTGTTCTTGAAACTCTATTAATGACAAGAATAAACCTATTATGTTGCTGTTTATTTATTTAATGGCCATCTTCTATCCCCCCATCCATCCCAGGTACCATAGAGACAGAGATTGGGGGTCTCTCTCTCACCACTAAAATCCCACCCGGGGTAGCACATCGTAGGGACGTGCAGGAAGGACTGGAATCAGTTGCTGACTGAGTATGACAGGACGAGAAACTTACAAAAACCAGGTAACAAAATGGCAGCATTGCTAATGGGACCATCTAGTATGATTTCGGTTCCCGTGTCTAAGTTCAAAGGTCCACGTGAAGGAAAAAAATAAGTTGTATTTCGACAAACTTTTACCTCAGCAAGCCTGGCTGAGGATTCCAGTGAGACCAGGGGAAGGAAGAGGAAAGAGACGCGTCCTGTGAGGGATGAAGCGTCTTACAAATGAGAAGGGGCACCTCGTCCTGGTCCCCGGACCTGCTAACGAGGACTTCTGCTTCACTCCTCATCCCCTGCCACCTCGACCAGTGACAATATTTCTCCCAGGCTAGACACAGATCTGTGACCTTGAAGGCAGAGTTATGAGGAAGGAGAGCAAGGTGGATGGAGCCTGGGGCTGAGGAGGCCATTTTCCCTGGGTCAGGGTAGGGATGGGAAGCGAATGGGAGGGCGAGACTTGGGACAGTGAAGGGGGAAACAGAACAGGGTTTGCTTAAAGGGGGAGGACGATGTGAGAACTCGAGCACCTCGCCAGATAAGAGGGAAGAAGCTGAACTCTCTGGATGTGACTTGGCTGCGCTGAGCTTGACGGTGCTGGAGGACCATGTCCATCTGCCTTATGGCAGGAGCTGGTGCTTCCAGGGAGGACCGAGGAGAGGGCTGTCTGCCCGTCTCTGTGTCACTCCATTTCTGGACGCGGACACCCGAGACAGGTCCTTATACACACATGAATATTCTGTCATACTTCACACCTAAGCAGTCACTGAACCAGTGGGTCATTTTTCAAGGGTGAAACGCAATTTAATAAGGTCACAGAAAATGCTACACTGCTTTCCTGTTTACTTACACTGGGAAAGAGGGTAAGAACACCTCCCCCAAGAACTTCCATCCATTAAGAGGAAGGAAGATAAGTTGCGGTTGCCAAGAGGAAAAGGAAAATTCGCTTAGCTCGGCAGCCAGACGCTGCTTCCCGGCTCCCACGGGCAGGTGAGGGAGCCAGCTCAGCTGTTCCCGAGAGGACAGTCACCAGACACCCTCACGCTCTGCTCGGGGTTCAGCGCAGGAAACAGGGAGACCCCTCCAGAGTTTCCGAGTCTGGGAGAAGGAAGTCGTGGGGGGAGAGGGAGAAAGTTTTAATGCATCAATATCACACCTCGGTACAGACAAGATCTATCATCTAGTTGTTAGGGCTCGTCTCTCTCCTCTCAGATCTGCACACATCCATTTATGTTAAAACTATGCAGTCTCACTCTGCGTGTATTAGAAATAATATTTTGCACTGTAGGAAAGAAAGCCTGAGGGTAAGTTATGCAAATCCCCAAGCACTTAGCAGAGAACAGAAGGCTCTCTAACAGAAGACACGTACAGTCTACTGAAAGGGAGTGTGCTATTTCTATGCAAGGAACGACTCTCATCTGAAGTCTAGGGAGACCCGGCTGGCACATGGTGTGTCAACACGGAATGCGGATGGGGGTGGAGGCAGAGCCATGCGGTGTCTGCGTAGACTCCCGCGGATTCGCTGGGTTGAAGGCACTCTGGAGTTTGCCGAGTGAGCCTCACCAAGAGACTGAATTCTCTGCACCTTGCATTCCCTCCTCCGTAAAACGATGGTGAAGGTGTCTCCTACTGGCTACATTATTGTAAGGAGTAAATAAGTTAATATGAGTACTTAGAATATAGTTAGTGCTTAATAAGTGTTAGCTATTTTTTTTAATACTGGTTAGGGAATGGTCTTATGATCATACAGAGCAGTGGTTCTTAACCTTCCTGATGCCGTGACCCTGTAATACAGTTCCTCACATTGGGGTGACCCCCAATCATAAAATTATTTTCCTTGCTATTATATGAAGTACTATATGAAGTAGCAAGGAAAATAATTTTAGGGTTGGGGGTCACCCCGACGTGAGGAACTGTATTACAGGGTCGCGGCATCAGGAAGGTTGGCAACCACTGGTCTAGAGTGCCAATTTCATCAGAGACTAAATGCTCTAAAGTAACCAGAGTTTAAAAATTGAATGTGATAAATGTACACGTGAGTATAAATATACAAGGTCAGACAATTAAGTTAATGAACTTGCTGCAGGAAAAATGCTACCCACTGCATCGCTGACTATCACCACGGTCACCTTAAAGGTCCTCCCCTTGGAAAGCTGTGCACGGACACCTGATCCTAGTCCACCCCTCCAAAGCAATTTTGGAGCTCTTTTTCTGGAATGGCCATCGGAGCTGTCATTGTATGAGGTCGAACAATTAAGTTCATTAACTCACTAGAAAAAATGCTACCCAGCTCATTGTGACTGTCACTACAGACACCAGGTGGCCTAGGGGAGGACCTCAAAGGTGACTGTAGTGAGATTCAGCAGTGAGGTAAGGAGGGCTCTTCCTGGGATGAGTTAGTGAACTTCACTGTCAGACTTTGTATGATATAACATGTGAACACACAATGAAACCTGAGATCTGTAAGAATAGAATACTATACCTATGTGTACAATGAGAACTCTGTAATTCTTTTTAGCAGTGAGTATAACATGTTTTTATACATTTATGTTGTAAATTATTACTGGTAGCATTTTTTAACTTTAATTTGCTTTATGAAAACACTTTCTCACAATCAATAAACTATCTGCAAGACAGACTTTATATAAGAAAATTACTCAATTCTTTAACAAACAAGAAGTCTGTATATAACTGATAACATTACGTTTTCCATTCTGCCAAAATATGATTTTTCTCCTATACTGAGCACCATGCATATTATCCATTGAGAAAACTTTGAAATGTTTAATAATACGTTTTCCTTTTAAGAAAAACATCTTTCCAATTTTAATTCATCTTCTTCTAGAAATCCTTTTGGCTGCTGGCGTATATTGCTAGTGTTGAATTGTTCCATTTTATTTGTGTATCTTAATATCCAATAAGGCAGTCACGCACATTCAAACTGATCCCACATCTCAGCGACTAACAGTTTTTGCATAGCATCAGTTTAGTGTATGCTACACCCAAATGTTCCATCCCCGGTTGCTCTGATGGGGGCAGATGTCACAGAACTAGGCCACCTCTTGTGAATGGACCCAATCTTAATGCTAACGGTGATCTGGAGAAGGACTTGGCTACAGGAGAACCATAAACTGTCACATGCCAAATGTGTCATGTCACTTTTGAAAGTACCATTAATCACTTCAGAGGGGTATAAAAGTTGGGAAGTCCTGATGAGAAAAAGAAAAGTGTTCCTCCTTGTGCATAAACATACCCATTTATTAAAGAAACCTGGAAACCTCCATTGATTTAAATTAATCCATAGCTTCCAAATTATGTGCAGCCACTGGGACTTAATGAAATATTTATTCAAAATCAACAAACTGCCCTCTAGGAGCCTTTCACCATTAAAGCCAGCATTTTATTTAGTGCACTTGGCTCTCACCTATGGCAATCTCGCAGTGGCCTGACTTGGGGAAACTGATTTATTTCAGACCAGGCAATTTAAATAGAATATAACCTTGCCACACAGGTAAAGGCGCTTGCCCTTGGCTCTTACTTAGCCTGGCCACAGGGCTCTCTGGAAACAGCAAAAGCTTTATAAGTGTCAGCTCATGGCTAAATCAATGTTTATGCATGATGTACCTCTGAATAGCAAACACTTGCTGCCTGCAAGCTAAACAATGTTTTTATCTGTTTGCCTATTTCTGGTTCTTCAACCACTGCACAGAGTGTTGCGAATCGCATTTAGTAACAATTATCTGCTGGTATTTCATGAGAAGGAAAGTGGTGTGATTAATGAAAAGTGACACACACCGATTACTTTGTCATGCCAGTCTCCTTGGTGGGAGAGGGCCTCTGCTGAACTCCAGCCTGACCTCCCTTACCTTTAACAAGGTCAACCAGAACGCTAAGTGCCTGAAAGATTAGCTCCTCCACCGCTCCCTCTGACTAAGCGATGCCGCCTCCGCTAATGAACGGCAGGGAGCCAATTAAATCAAGTGGCTCTGCGTTCACCTCTGTAGTAAAGGTGGAATTAAAAACAAAAGATGGCATGTTTTCTATTGAAATGTGTAAAGTGTAAAAATTGCAGATTGGACATGGCATTACTCCCTATTAGAAATAAATAAACAGTCCAAATGCATCAGGTGACTGGCTGCTTCAGTATTCTCCTCTTGCGGTTCACACAGAAAGTGTTGCTCTGGCCCTGGTCCCGCTGATGGGAAGCACTGATAACGTCTCCTTTATGGTCCGCTGTGCCCATCCAGAACCTCCAGAGGACAGAACGCTAGGGACTACTCCCAGGGAAGGGGAATCCACTTTTCAAAATAGATTTCTTGACACTAAAGAAGGGTTCCTCTCTTTTGTACAGCAGTATAAACAGGTCCCAAAGAATGGAAGGAGGGGGAAAGATGATGATTTTTGGCAATACGCAATATTTCCTCAAGATTTCTAGGCTTCTCCTTAAGTTCTCGGAGGCAATTGGTGAACACGAACAAGAGCCAGTGCTTATCGATGAGACGAGATGCAAAACCGAATGCATCGCATGAACCATGAAAAGCACGCCAACACCAAATGCTCTGCTTAGTGAGATCACACACCAAAATACACTTTCTCCCCCCCTTACAGTCTACAAATTTTTGCAGAGTCGTTTTTGGATCGGTAGTATCTGCAACTCCATTTAGAATTGATTCTTTTAAACTTGATTAAAATCATGAAATAAATATATTCCTGAGAGGCAAAAAAATTACATTACGGTTTCGTCACTGACTTATATTAGGAATGCTTTCTCACAGGGGGAAAAAAAGACTCTGAAATCAAATCAAATCAAACTTGGAAACGCTGACATTCGCTTCCAGGAGGCGATTTTCATGATCACTTGTTTTCCCACACGCAAGCTGCACAATCTAGCGACATTGTTTCCTGCGGTCAGTGCCTGCTCTGCTGGAGACTCTCACTGACTCTGAATGTGCATGATGGAGCAGACACACTGGAAAGTCACTTCTCAACTTTTCAGGAGAGCTCTCCCTATTTTCGTAGAGAATTCTTCAGGAAGATTACGACAATACCAATGGACCTGCCTCATTAGAATTACTGCACTCATGTGTCAGTGATTTTTCTTGTTAAAAGAAAGAAAAAAAATCCTCTTCAGAGGACTTGATTGTTACTTCTCATCTGAATTTAGGCCCACGTTAGTTAAGCAGCCATTCATTAATTACGGAGGCTGAACTAGTGGGTGCTAATTGTCTCACAGGGCATCTCCAATTTTCCTTTTGCAATTATTAGAATTCCAATAGTTTCTAGAAGGACCTGTTTTGTTGTAAAAAGGAAACAACATAGCATCTCTGTGAGATGACTGTAGGTTGATCTCTGATTGACTTGAAGCCTTAAAATGAAACTGCATAAATAAATATTTTGAGTTCTTGTCTTAAATTTCCATCTCAATTTAAAAGAAATTCTATTTCGCACCTTTCTCAACTGGGAAAAAGTCCTCAGCTAATTATTTCCCATAAATTAGATAATGATGTATTAGCAATATATCTATTTTTTTTTTTTATTCTGTGTTGCCCACAGGCCTGATTCTTGTTGGAGAAACAGGTGAGCCCCGGAGAGGACACCTGACTCTATTTAGCCCCTAACAAGACCATAAATCGAAACTTAACATTTTATCTCAATACTGTTTTCTTTGTTCTTCTACTGAAAGGCAACTTTATTTTTTCTAATGCATAGTCTCCAGCAAAATAGTCTTACCCAAAGTCTGTTTCTTAAAAAAAAAAGTTAAAAGGTCATTCTCATTTAGATTCTTTAATCACATTAATAAAACAAACTATCAGAGAGAATGAAAAACAACAGATTTTCATTCTTTTCTTTGAGCAAGATACAATTGAAAATCACACTTTTTTATGACAGATAGTAGAATATACAGGTAACTCTTAGAATCAGAAGGCACCTTGAAGATCATCTGATTATACTGGAATGGAAATTGAGGTCTAAGGAACTTAGGTGATTTGCCCAGATCTTACTGTTAGTTTCTGGCAGGTCTGAGATCAGAATCTTGATCCTCTAGTTCCCGTTACAGTGTTATTTTTCCCTTTCTATCCCATACTGCCTTTGTGTGTATAATCTTGAAACCAAAAATATAACTTTTTAAGGGCTATGAGCATAATTCTGTAGTTAAAGTGTGCCAGAGTAATTTTAGTAAAATAAAGTCTCTAAATGTATGGCTTGCAGAAAATTTATGTATGGAAAAGTTATTTAGCATTAAGATACATAACTAGAAACGTCTTCAAGACCTGGTATAGACAGTGGAGACCATGAGGGGTCTTTGGAATCAAGTGTCCATGGTCCTTTGCTAATTTTTGGCCTTGGGCACCTTACTTAGGTCTTCAAGCCTCTGCATTCTAATTCACAAAGGAAGATGTAGTTGAGTTCTGTTTTAAGAGCTTTTTTTTTTTTTTTTAAGATTAGGACCAGAAACAGGGCATTGCACAGAGCAGGAATTTAATACATGCTAATTTCTTCTTCCCTCTTAGAAATTAACCCAACCTGCAACAAGCAAGGTAATCCCAGCCACCTGGGAGGCTGAAGTAGGAGCAGGGTTCAACCAGACGGAGTGACACAGCCAGAATCCAGGAGGGAAGAAAAGAAAGAAACTGAGACAGGAGAGAAAGAGGGACAGAAAGGAAGGAAGGAAGGAAGGAAGGAAGGAAGGAAGGAAGGAAGGAAGGAAGGAAGGAAAGAAACAACCTGCTAGGAAATCTGATTACTGCTCACATTCTGATTAATAGTGCTTAATAATACAAATGAGGTGAGACTCATACTGTGATTAACATTATAACACAAGGAAGCAGAAAGAAGACTTTGGGGTGACAGGCTTCTTGCATCTACATCTGGCTTCAAAGGAAAAGCCCTGACCTTGCACTTCCCATATATGGCGGTGAGACCCCATATCACCCTCCAGAGAGAGTCTCTGGTCTCCAAAGAATGGCGGAATCGGTGGTGGTCACAGTCAGCCCACTCTAGAACAGAAGACCCTGCCTGTCCTGGGCCTAGACATCATTGTATTTGAAGATTCTTTTTTTTTTTTTTTCTTGCACTTTTGGGCCAGGGCCAGGTTTGAACTTACTACCTCTTGTATATGGGGCCGGCACCCTACTCCTTTGAGCCACAGGCACTGCCCTGTGTTTGAAGATTCTTAAAGCCATAGTTCAGGTTTTAAAAGTGTTTAGTACCAGCAGACAGGTGACCATTAGTAATCAAGGCCTCCTGAGTCGTGGAGGGAGGGAGGCAAGGATGTGAGCCATGGAAAGAGAAGCCGGTTATGAATTGGGGCTTCGGGAACTGGCCTCTTCTTGCTTCCTTCCGGGCACTGCCTCCTCTCTCGGGGGTGTGTCCAGGACCCCTCACTCTCTGACTCCTAGCTTCCTGTCTGGGCCCTTGCCGAGATGCAAACAGGCCTGAGTGTTCACATCCAACATTCTGAGTTCAGTCTTGGCCCCTGTAACTCACTAGCTATCATCCTGGATGCTTTAATCCTTGAGCCTCCATCTCCTCATCTCTTCAATTAAAGTTACCGTAGCTCGGTTTGGTTAACCATTTACTGAGGGTGGACAGTCTTGTGAGCCAGGCCCTGGCCCAGGCATGGAGGATATGAAAATAAATCAAATTTGGCTCCTTCTTTGACAGGTCTATCTAATCAGATACTTATTAGGTACACATGAGGAGAGACAAATAAAAGCACTCTATCTGAGCTCTGGTGATAGATAATTATATGTGCATAAATCTACAGTGTTATCAAAGCAGACAAATTCTCACATCGATATGCTTATTGACAAGATTAGAGGGGATTCCTGATGCATTTTTCATGCATGCAGCATGTTACTGTGGCCTTCTGGAGACAATTTCCCCTCTGTGGTTCAATACATTGGTGAATAAATGTCAGGTAATAAAGTATTGATGAGGGAGAAGGAAGGGGGGGTGGAGGGGCAGCGAGGACAGCACTGTTCCCTTTGCTCTGTTGTGTGCTACAAGTTTGTTAGGGACATACTTTATCACTACAAGATTTCTATCCTGTATGCTGTAAACTGCGACTCTGCCAGCCAAAATATCTCCATCAGCTAGTTCTTAATGTACATCAACACCTGGAGTGTAACTTCACCAGTTTTATTGGTCACCATGATGCATTGTTCAAGAAATGCCAAAATAATAGTCTTTGAAAATGCAAACACATGTCCAGCTTTAGGGGGCTCGTTTACGCAAGGCTTTACTTCCTGTTATTATTCTAAATAAAACTTCCAGAATAGTAAAATTATATTCAGAGTTGCCTGTAACTGCTGTTTTAACCCCCTACATAAAAAAAAAAAGGCTTTCTTCTAGAAAGTGCTTAGGCTAAAAACCGAATACAATCAGTATTTCTATTCTTTTCTTCTCCTTTTTTTTTTTTTTTTTATCAACATAATTGAAGTATGCCAAGGAAGTTTAACTATAGGTTCAAGTGCTGTGAATTAAAAAAAACTCAATAGATGTTTCAGAGATATTGAATAG
>NW_003852456.1:4841213-4858643 GCF_000181295.1 Otolemur garnettii
AGTAGCTGGGACTACAGGCGCCTGCCACAATGCCTGGCTACTTTTTAGCTGTAGTTGTCATTGTTGTCTGGCAAGCCTGGGCTGGATTCAAACCTGCCAGCTCTGGTGTATGTGGCCGGTGCCTTAGTTGCTTGAGCTATAGGTGCCGAGCCAGTATCACTATTTCTCAGGCGTAAAATGTTCATTCTCTTAAGCAAGGTGGCAGTGGGCTGTGTCCAATTCCCCATTCCTGGTAGATTATCAGTCCCCCCACCCCGCCAAAATATTAAATAAATATCTTTTTAAGCTACAAAGTTACCTCTCTGCTTAATGAACTACTTTCTTAACATAAAAGGATCTTTGTCTATTCTGGCTTAGAAGCTAGAACGAAGTATTTCAAGCCAAAATAATTACCTTCTGCTTCTGTGAATAAGTAGATGCATAAAGGAGCTCAATCTCCACCATCAGTCTGGAAATAAGAAAATTCATTCCCAACCCATAGGAGGGAGCAGGAGAGCATCCGCCAGTGGAGAGAGGGGAAGCTGAGTAACCAAACTAAAACCCGGGATTTCATTACTTTGCTTACTCTTCCATGAAATCTCTAAATATTAGAAATGCTGTTTAAATATACACTAAGTAATAAAAACACATTGGAAAGCTACATTTAATTGATTTGGGGATTACTCATAATTTTGGACTATTCACAGCACTGCCTCCCTCCACCGGGTCTATTACCAAGAATCGAGTCCACTTGTTAAACTGTCTTGATGTAAACTCATGTATTAGCCAGGGCTCGAGTTTGAGGGACGGAGAGGCCGTCTTCAGCCATATATTCTTCCCAGACGTTTCTGAGGTCAGATTGTTCTGATTATACACGGTCAATTGTACATACAATTTATTGGCCTTATGAGGCAAATGCCATTTCCTAGGATGACAAAAACAACAAGTCAATTGTAATAGAGAAAATGATAAGAATCATTTTAGTATACTTTATATTTTCCATGCTTTCTGAAGTCGGCAAAATGCCTACAACAGAATCAAACTGAAATTAATCCACCAAATCTTAATTATAGGTTGGGTGAAGAGTATGCAGAGAGTAAATACTGACTTTGAAGTAGTTTGGCTTTGAAGTTAAGGTGGCAGAGAGGCAATTGGAATAACGCTAAAGTTGAAAGATAATTTTCTTTCTTCTAGGATAGCAGAATCTTAAATCACAAGACAGCCAGTGATAAACGTGGTTTTTTTTTTCCTCTTAAACAGATAAAAGAACCCAATAAGAGAGAAAGTTGGGTTGAACAAATTGGGTGTTTTTATGGCCATTCTAACTCTCTGACCGGGTCACATGTGTGCTCCTACCTCACTCTAAGCTGACCACCTCTGCTTTAAAACTGTAAATTGATTATTGATTTCCTTGTGAATATACACAACCAGCCTGTTAGCACTCTGAAAGTAAGGATAGTGTCTTAGGCCTCTCCCTATTCTCGGCTCTAGCATGGGGGTGGGTGCTCAGGAAGGTTTGTGCTGCTATGCACGGTTGTACCAGAGTGAAGTTGGGAAAACGTAACTGATGGATTTGATGTTTTATGATGACAGCCTGGGTAGCAGCACAGCTGAAACAAAATCCTAGGTGTTTGCTGTAGGCTGTGTTTCTTTGTGTGTAAAGATCAGAAACTAATTTATTTCAGTTCTTCTAATCACTTTCTCTAATAAGAACAGCTAACTTCTACTGACACCTTACCACGTTTTGGGCACAGTTCTAAGGACTTGACACTATGAAACAATCTCATGTGATACTCTAAGGGTTCTATGAAACAGGGACTGTTATTACCCTCATTTTTAGATAAAGGAATGGAAATTCAGTGGAATTAATTTATCCAAGATGCCCAGCCACTCGGACTATAGATTTTGTGCTCTTAATTACTATACCCTGATCACCCCAGGATGTTCTCATGCTCTGAAAATAGAATACAAGTTAATAAAATAGCACTATCTGTTATAGGTTTATCCAAGAAGACCTGATCAGCTCACCAAAACTCGACTCTCGCCTCCACCGATTACAGGAAGACAGTTCTCATTCTCCCTGCTCCTGCAGAAGGAAGGAAGTCTCCCAAGTCCATCAGCCTCAGGGTGGGGTTTGCAAAGCTGATGCTGGTGTTGAACTAGGCCCTGGGGAGAGCTGTCACGGGCTCGTGCAGGGTAACCTTGCCCAGACTCCCCTGTTGCAGAATCCTGCTCAAGTGTCCAAGCTCTGAGCTTCTGGAGCTTAAAAATGAAGACTCCTAAAGGTTCCTCCCCGCCCCTGAGAACAAGAATGATTCACTTCTTTGCCAAAGTCAAAGTCAGGAGACCACTTAACTTACTCTACCTGGATGGCTACAAGTTTTAGTCAGGTACTAGGTGTCTAAGGAATGGACTGTCAGTGATAATTAAGGCACCAAAAGTAAAATTATGGGTGATGGATCTGATTAGATGCAAATAGACCTGACAGGTCACCTCTGAATGCTTGCGAAACCTCTAAGACAAGCCTTAGAGACAAAGAATAGTTTGTTTTTTAATCCAATAGACCCAACCACGTACATTTGTGATGGATACTTAGAATGCCTTGCTCAATCTTGAATGGACTTGTCTATAGATCACATGCAGTGAAAATAGTTACAAAGGACGCTCGCCACCGCGCATCAGAACAGGCTGCTCGGGACTGAAAGGGCTGACTTATGTGATCTGGTGAGGGCTATCTGTGTCACAAAATTGTACACCTGGGACTCGCAGGGAGGACAGTCTGACTCTGTGGCTACACCTGTGGTCCCCTGTCCCTTTGGCACTCGAGAGGATCCACCAAACTGCTTACAGTTCCCCTCTCTACAGCCTCTTCGGGACTAGAACTCCATCAGTAGTAGCCACAGTCTTCTTTGCTGTGGCAAAGCTGATATCTTCCTGTGGAGTTCCAGTAATATTATGAAGCAAATAAAGAGCAATGAATTACAGATGATAGAATTTCAGTAGCAGAGGCCCTCTGGTGCTCTCAACACCGACCTGTATGTGTTTGCCTGCTCTGTCCAGCCAGAAACCTAGAAACTTAGGTATTACTACAATTGTATGATATTAACATTCCCTTGCACCTGTATGCAAGGACAAAGATTTTCACAATCAGTGCAATAGCAAACTAAAGACATGGGTTATACATAATAAGATCAAGAATATGAAATCCAGAGGCTTACGGCCTCCGTCAGGGAGGGAACATACGTAAGGAACTTTGTGTTTTAAAGGAAAATGCTTGTTACATGCATCTTATTAGAACTGTGAGCTGGTAATTACCTTGAACATTAGACCACAGTCTAAACCGCTAAGATGTGACACATGGCATGTTCCACATTGATTGTGAAGCCTCTGACATCTTACACATTAGCCTCTCAAACTTATAAATGATAGAGTATAAAACAACACAGTGAAAATTAATTGTGTATGCCAAACACTTATTCAACAGTGACTCTTTTGCAGAATGCTTGAATATCTCTACTCGAGCAAAATTTGCCACGTTGATTATAAATGTGATATCTTACCTCTTAATACATTTTACAATTTGTGCGTAATGGTTCCAAGGGAACTTGCAAACCATCGTAAATCATAAAATTCATTTTGCTTTGCGTCGATTCATTCATCCATGCACCGACTAATCACCTCATTTCAAAATTCAATAAACCTAAATACTTGGATTTATGACGCTTTGTCAGAATTAACAGGGGATATCAACAATGTGGAGTCAGAAGGCTATTGCAACTTAAAGACTAGCACCTAGTTGAAAACAATTAAAAAGACTTGGCAGCAATAATTATATCTACAGTGTTAGCAAATAAAATAAATTAAAACTGATTTAATTTCTACTCTGGGAGATGGGGGAAAACACAGAAAACCCTTAATTTAGTCAGTTAAAAGACTGAAATTGTTTGGAAGCAAAACTTTAAAGTGACTGCGAATTAACTGTTCTAACTTGCAAATAAAATTGTCCATACAGGTATATGTAGATATATATTTTTGAGACACCGTCTCACTATGTTGCCCTTGGTAGAGTGCAGTGGCGTCACAGCTCACAGCAACCTCAAACTCTTGGGTTTAAGTGATTATCTTGCCTCAGCCTCCCAAGTAGCTGGGACTACAGGAACCTGCCACAATGCCCCGCTATTTTTTTGTTGTAGTTGTCATTGTTTAGCAGGCCCAGGCCAGGTTCAAACCCACCAGCCCCAGTGTACGTGGCCAGTACCCTGACCACTGAGCCAGGCACTGAACCCATACAGGTATATTTTTAAGAATGTATTGCATGTGTTGGTCATATGTTATAAAAGTCACAATAGTTCTTGAAACTTTATTTTCCTTGCAAGAATCTTGATGGGGAAGACTTTACCACAAGAATAAAACCCACTTGCCATATCATTACAATATAACACCATAAGAAAAGCAAACTCTCCTGTTGAAGCAAGTCACAGCACCACTTATGCAAAGGGAAGCCCTTTGCTAAAACTGCATTTCACACTCACTTTTGCAAGATGTCATTCACCTTCTACATTAAACACTGGCTTTCAATTTATAGTGCTGTGACAAAAAACGTCCATAATGCTGATATGTTCATTCCTCGGCATTGCCAAATAGCTGCAGTCCAATTTGGGGGCCGGGGCGATGGCTCACGACTATAATCCCAGCTCTCTGGGAGGCCAAGGACGGTGGATCGCTTGTGCTCAGGAGTTCGAGACTAGCCTGAGCAAGAGCAAGACCCCATCTCCACTAAAAATAGAAAAACTAGCTGGGTGTGGTACCAGGTACCTGTAATCTCAGCTACTCAGGAGGCTGAGGCAGGAGGATGGCTTGAGCCTAAGAGTTTGAGGCTGCTGTGAGCTGTGATGTCACAACACTCTACCCAGGGTGACAACTATGAAATGTATGGTCTTTTCGTGTGTGTGCACACGCTTGTGCACATACAAACTCATGTCTATTACTTTGGGAGAGTCAGATAGAAAAGGTACAATTATCTTTGCTTTTAGTGCAAAAATAAAACCTGGAGACGTTAGTTTCGCAGCTGTTCTTATTCAATCTGTCATTATGTATTTAAACTAAAATAAGTTTTCTGCTAATGACAACAATAAATGACTTTGCATTAGATTCTTAGTGTCTTACTATTACATTTTTCTTACAAGTCTAAAATGGTATAAAGAAGAAAAATAACACACACAAAGATGCACATGGCATTTAGTATAGACAAAGCAAAAGGATGGAGCCGTCATATTTTCCTTTAAAAAGGTTTAAAAAGGTATCTGATTGTTAAGAGTCACAAAAGGTCTATATGGTTCTGTTGCCCCTTTAATTAAATTCTTAGAAGTAATCAGATGCAAAATGACAAATGGCAAGAAGAGAACATACCCTGCTGAATAATTCCGTCGTTTATACCTATAACTGTCAATCCACGAAGGGCTATTTTTTATATGTCACCTAAATCATCAGAGCTGGTACCTTTTTCTGTGATTCATGTTAGCCCTGGTCTATGATTTACTGCTAAATTATTTCCCTTCTCTTTCAGGGAATTTTTTTTATCTCCTTTCTGTGATTAATCACTCTGGTTTGAATGAGCAAAGCTTTTTAGATGAGTGAGTGTCACAATTTTGTTGAGTATAAATTTTTTCAGCATGATTTTTTATACATATGTTTTTTTTAATGTGCTCAGAAAAGACAATTATTTATTTAAAGGCTTATATTTCCATTAAAATTCCTTGCCTACCTCAGTTATATAGTCCACGCTTTTCTCCCAGAAATAAATGGTCTTTGCTTTGACAAGGAGCGGTGACAGTGGGTATTGGCGGTGACACCGCACAATGGCGGAGCTTTTTCACACAGTAGATGGCCTTGCTTTGAGAGATTTCAGACCATAGAGCATCTTGATGTCTACTCTCCTTGGGGGGGGTAAGTGCCAAATAACCCAGGGGCGTGTGTGTGCTCCCCTGATGGCTCTTGCGCATGTACAGACCTGCTCTTTCTGGGAATAACAGATACGTTGGTTCCTGAATTTTAGTCCTTAGAACAGGGAAAGTAGATTTTTCAAATTGTTTTAACGAGCCCAATGAGTAGACTCTGTTGCCATATTGGAAGCCTGAGAATCCCTTTTTATTTCAGATCGACACGTCCAGCCGAGCAGATAGCAATCTTTCTGAGGACAAGTGACACCCTCCCTCAGACCACCTCTTCATTCACATACATCTTTTCTCCCTTCTTTTCCTAACAAATTTCGCCTCCACTTCTCCCATGTGACCCCCATAATGCTGTGCTCGCCAAGTCAGCAGGCCAGTGCCGTCCCGTGGTCAGGGAGCGTAGCCCCACCCTACCTCAGTGATGGCCCTTACTAAGGAGAAAACCACATTTTACCTGGTTTTCTTTCTTTCAACCAATCAAACTGAAAGTCATGAAAACCGCTTGTCAATAACTATGTGACTTTTCTTCCTTTGGCCTTTATCGAGCGAAGGGCTGAGACAAGCATGTCTCGAAAGGGAGTTAATTCTCAAATACAACGTGAGGAGGTCACGCCAAACACTGCCCAAACCCGGATTGTTCACCACTGAGTCCTCTGAGTTTGCAACTCCGTCTACTCCCCTGGACTCGACTTTACCAGACTCACACCCAGACAGAGGGAAAGTGCCCGGCGCAGGGTCTGTGATCAGGAAATGTTAATACCGTTCCTATTTCCTGTGCCCATCACCTATAGACCAGCAGGGAAACAAGCTGGCCAGGTGTCTTCTCCAAGTTGGATGAAATTTTCCATCTGGGTCACATGATTCTATCAGGTTTCCAACCAACCAACCCAAATAAAATGAAGTTGGATCAAAGCAAGCACTACCAGGAATCGGATTTTAAATAAACAGCAGTGTATTCTAATTTGTAGATGATTCTTGCTCTCAAACACTAACATACAAACTTGAGGTTCTATACAATAAATTATTGAAACTATGACTCTACAAATAGTGTCTCCCAAGCAAGGGACACGACCTGTTGGGTGACACTGTCCCGGCGTTGTTCCTGTGAGCACACCCTCGTTCATTCACCCCACGATGCAGGCTGCTGTCCCGGGAACGGGGCCATCAGTGTGCAAGAAAGATAAATAAAGTTTGTGTGTGTGTGGAGTGGAGGAGAAGAGAAAGCCCCAAGTGAATGGGGAAGAGAATTTGAGGCAAAGTGTTAAGGCCGAGACTAAGGGTACCCGAGACGAATGCAGTCCTCTGAAAGGGAGAAGTGAATTGGAAACAGACAGGATAAGCTGGTATTTTCTTTTTCCACAAAGCTGCTCAGAATCTCTGTTGTCTTGCATCATCTTGCCTGATAGCTGGAGACTTGCACTTAAACTTGGACTGTTGCATGTTCTCCCGGCTGTGCCACACACCCTCATGGACGCAAGCAGATACTCTGTCCCAGGCCTCCTCTTAAAGAAAAAAAAATCATTTCCTATTGTCCATTTTACAACAGGAAATGTTGAAGTCAGATGCTCAGTGGACCACAGTGACATTTATGGGTCAAGATGCACATTCACATGCAAGCTGATGTTCACGGCAGGGGATGTGAGACACAATGACACCTACTTGCAAAACCCGAAGGGCCACTCTGAACAAGATCAGAAACATTTTTTTAACCACAGACTACAGCACATGAATTGGTTTCTATCAAGAGAAAAATTTAGCTTTGTTGAATTTGAAGACATGCCTTGTATTTGCAGTACTAATTTCTCGTTTTTTCCCTAGTTAGTACCAGTGTAAAGGAAACCTCATTGTCCTTTGCAAAATAAATAGAACTGCAACGGAAATGCTGAAAAATATTTATTTAGACTTCAGTGAAGAAACATATTCAAGTGAACAGATTTATAATTGTGTCTGACTTTGGGTTAACGAATACCTTGACTCTGGGTGTAGGATGATGACAATTTTACAAGATGCATATGAAGGTGATTACAAAGACACTTACAACGGCTCCCGTGTGCTATCAAACTCATCTATCAACAACTCAGGGAGTTAACTCACAGGTTCTGAGAAAGAGAGTGTGAACAACAGACATTCCTGCTGCTGGATTTCCTGTGAGTGTGAGGAAATCACAACGGTAATGCTACACTCAGTCAATGTTTGCTGGTATTTAGTGCCGATTATGTCCATTAATGTTTCTGACTTTATTCACCCACAGTAGTACAAAAGTGTCACCTTGGATGAAATACAAATGGTCTGCACTTATATGGGGCAGTTAGCCTAAGGTGGGTTAACCCAGCACCTTCTGTAGGAGAGCCTCGGGGTGATCAGAGTCAGCGCTAACTCAGAAATTAGAGTAGAAGACAGCCCCAGTGTTACCAGGCAGAGGGTTTGGCCGCTTGTCATTCAGTCAGTAAGCAGAGTCAGGAGAAAGGGCCACCAAACTGATTTTGGAAAACAGGGAGAGGCTAAGATTATGCTGTTTTTCTATTTCTAAAATCACGTTTTATGTATAAACGTTCAAAGCAAAAAAATGTTAATTTTTATCTTGAACAATAATAATCAGCATAACCCATGGCCCATAATAAATAATAATTAGCATTACCCATGACCCCAAACAACATTTTAATTTAATAGTTAATCTCTTAAATTAATTGTCCTAAACTACTTAAGATATATACTTTTAGGTTAAAGCTGAATTTATAAAATGTTAAGAACGGGAGATAAGAGAAGAAGGTCACGTAGGACCTGAACCGACCACACAGGCTGTGTCATGTCAGCCCCAGCCTGACTGGCTCCGTCTTATTCTCACTACGTGGGCGTTCCCCAACTATTAGCAATGTGGGGGATAGCTTCTTGGAAATTTCTGGCATGAAATAATTCAGGGCTGGTTTTCTGAGCCCCACTTTGAGCAAGGTTTATATCACAGACTTTACCTAGAATGGCCAAGTCTGTAGTAGCCTCTGCAAACAAGCGACCAGAGCCGTCCCCAGGGTCTCGAAGATGGGCCGCTTAGGACTTGCACAAGCAGATAAAGGCAAGTGTTTGGGGGGATTTTGAAATTTCTTATTAAAAATATTTTTTAAAATAATAGAAATGTTAGCTTTTAGTAAGAATATAAAGCTGTAAAGGGGGAAACAAAAGAAAACTACTACTTTTAGTTTCTGAAAAAGTTTTTCTATCTTCCCAGCACAGCTAATTTTGATGATGTAGAATTCATTACATACCCCACAGATTAGTCATTAGAGTGTAGGATTAAATGGTTTCATTACAATGCAAAAAAGAACAAAATAACCACTAAATAATAGTCATTTTCAGTAACAGCTGGCCTAATGTCTTTATCCAACACATGGAATGGTCAGCTTTATTTAAATTGGTATCCTCCTTCCATTATATGACTATTAAATGGCTCAATACAATTTCATTTGGAAAGTCTATAAAATTACTAATTTGACATGAAAGGGTATATTTCTAAAACTCATTTTATAGGTGAACTCTATGCTTCTCTCTCTTTTAATAAGAAGACCCAGAGAAGCCGCAGATATGCAATTAAATGGTAAAGCAGAGATCATTTTTTTAATAGAAAACAACTATTCATTTAATGAATGGAACAAAGTGAAAAGAAATCGTGAAGCTCAAAAGAGAGGAAGAAAGAAGAAACCTAATTTGTTCTAGTTTGGGAAGCCCTTTCGGAAAAGTACATTGTGGGCTATATACTTCATCAAAGAGTAAAGAAATGATCCCCTGAAGTGTTCTTTTTTTTTCTTTTAATTTTAAAAGCTACGGTATTTTTTTTTAAAAAAAAAAAAACAAGGAGATCAGGCGGCACCTGTGGCTCAAAGGAGTAGGGCACCAGCTCCATATGCCAGAGGTTGTGGGTTCAAACCTAGCCCTGGCCAAAAACTGCAAAAAATAAAAATCAAAATATCCAAAAAATCAAAAAACAAGGGGATTGCCAAATTATTTCCACAAAAAAAGATACCAAATAAATTAAATGAAAGCAATTATTTAAAAAAAGGTAGTTGTATTAATTGTACAGAATCATCTTTTTCTTTCTCTGCAAGTTCACACATGGGCGGCTGGGTCTGCTCAATTGCAAATCTTTTAAGAGCAGAAGCCATGTCTGTCTTACTTGTGAATTTCTGTAACATCTAGTAGAGTGTTGTCCATGTAATTGGGCTCAATAAATGTTTATTGAATAAAGAAGGCTATGGGGATCTTTTGTCCTTTATGTGAAAAACAGCCGGAAATATGAAGTTCTCTCTCAGAAAAAGCAATTTTGGTGTTTCTCACTGAGGGAAAAGGAGAGAAATATTTCTGACTCAACAACAGTTAAGAGGCACTGCTTAAATCACGAACTAAAAAGATTTCTGAAGGATTCCTTCTGAACTAAGGAATTATCACAAGGAAAACGTTCAAGTCTGAAGTTTAGAGCAGCCCTGGAACATTTAAGGGGAGAAATCCCGTCCCCTGTTATTTAAGTTGTCACACTGTCTGCTACGCGCACTTGTGTTTGAGTCGTTCCACGATCTGCAGCTGCTGGTTCTAAACAGGAGATGCTGCAGTCATTGTTTATTGTGTTTCGCCTACGAAGATGAGTAAAACCAGTTTGCAAGAGCCCAACAAAGGGCACAGTGACTCAGAAAAATACGCATACTGATTCCACTTGGTGGTTTGGACTTGTCACCCTATGTCTCGTTCTCCATACAAAAACACCCTCTATTGCTAAAATGTCAGAACCATACAGACAAGTACTACTAATACCCTGGGAACAGTACTGTAAAAGTTACAATTAAGCTTGTGTCCTAGTAACACCCACCAGGGGATAAGAAAATGTGCAGGGATTTCATATAGCAGTTTCTGACATTGGCAATCTCTGAAACATTAATACTTCTGTACATTTGGGGAAATAACTTATCATTAATTACCTGCTGCCTTCCCAGCAATGCAGGACACACAATCACATTTGTGATGTCAAAAATGTCATTCCTGGGTGGGTGTTGGGGCGGGGTGTCAATTCGTCCTTTGACATTATTCTGGATTGTGATTTGGGTTACTCTTTCTTATGGATACTCTATTTGAGTGTGAATGTGAGAACTCCTAGCCACCTTGTTGAGATGTTACTTCTAAAACATATCTGAGAGATGCTTAAACAATTATTTACTTGCCTAAATTAATTGGAAGGGGATTCAATCAAATGTTAGAATGCAAGAAGGGTTATGAAATAATACCTACATTTGGCTTAGACTTGACCCCAGGACCAACTTACAAAGTTGTCTTTTAGTGAATAAGCTGAGATGATACATTGTGCTGCCAGGGACATGATTTTCCACAAAGTACATTCAAAATCTTAAGTTGTATTTACAAGTTTTTCTCTAGAAATATAAAAAGAATGGGATGCAAATTTGTAATGTTAGACCCAGATGACCAGAACATCCTCAGCAAATAACAATCTCCACCAGAAGAGAAGGAATAAGGAATTCTACCAAACACCAAAAACTAGAAGAAATGATTTTAATCACACTCCATACACTTGACTGACTCCTGGCACCTTTCTAGAAGACTATATTAAAAAACAAGCATTAATGTATAACCTTAATTTCCCAAAAAGAAAAGGGCATTGCATATAGCCCTTTCGGTTTATGTCTGTCTTAACCTTAAGACATCACTGAAATCAGACTTTACAGAATAATGGCTGCCTGCACAGGTAGAGCGCCCTTGATACTGCCTAGCTCTTGATGCACAGTGAACATTCTAATGCATTTAGGGATTGGTGGAGAAATCTGTGTGTCACATACATCGTCACATGTAAAACACATTTCCTACATTTTCGCGCAAACATTCTCAAGAGAAGATTTAAATAAATAAGATGTGAACACATTAAACAGTAGATTGAAAGTCAAAAGATTTATTCTCCTTACATTTTGAGAAGGATGAAGGATGGAGTAGTTGGAAGGCAGGGAGAAGGAAGAGATATCTACAGATTGCATTAAAAATAATGGATTTTAAGCCTACAGTTTTGTCGGTAAAATGTTTACTAAAAAGCTTGAGCATTTGGCTTCAACTCCAGGCAGGGCCCTGTGCCCCCCACCACATGCACTATTTATAAAGTATCAATTAAGAATTGGGAAGAACGGGACACAGGCCACAGCATCAATAGAGAACTAGAAGCATACACCTGCACAGAGCTTGCGCGTACTGCCCTCAGCACGACACATTTGGCAACTCTGTGCCTTTGGGCTGCTGCGTCTCCCCCCTCACCGTCTATGACCATCCTTGGTGTCTCTAGGGGCCACAGCACTGTGGGGAGAAAGCCTGAGCACAGTACAGTGTTGGGGGGGCCAGCTCCACCCGTGACCGTCTCTACTCTCCACATGGCTTCTCTAGGGTCCACAGCACTGTGGGGAGAAAGCCTGAGCACAGTACAGTGTTGGGGGGGCCAGCTCCACCCGTGACCGTCTCTACTCTCTACATGGCTTCTCTAGGGGCCACAGCACTGTGGGGAGAAAGTTTGGGCACAGTACAGTGTGTGTGGGGGGGGACACCTCCACCCGTGACCGTCTGTACTCTCCACATGGCTTTGGCAAAGCCATCTGACTTCTCTGAAACACACTTGGTTGATAAATAAAAAAAGGAATAAATAATTACATCAGTCTTATTGATCTTTGAATAACCATGAGTTCCATATAAAATAACTGTGGCAAAGATATTAGAAAATGTAAAGGCTTAAAAATTTAAGAGATGCATTCTGTTCTCTAGTAAACAACATAGATTACCTGAATTTTTCTAATGCATTCTATCCTAAAAATCTTTGTAAATCACCCCTGAGATCTCACAATTCTCCACTGCCCTCTCAGCTGGAGATGAATGCTGCCAACATAACCCTAACATTTTTTTTCTTTTTTTAAACAGACGGGGTCTTGTTCCACTGTCCAGACTGGAGTGCAACAGCGTGATCATACCTCATTGCAATGTGGAGTGCCCTAGCTGAGGCAATCCTGCTGGGACTACAGGTATGAGTCACCAAGCCCAGCTAATTTTTAAATTTTTCTGGAGATAGATAGGGTCTTGCTATGTTGCCCAGGCTTGTCTTGGAAACTCCTGGCCTCAAGAGATCCCCCCGCCTAGGCCTCCCAAAGTGCTGGGATTATAGGCTCCAGCCGTTGCACCTGGACCTTGCCCTGAATTTCAGTAAGTCCTTGCTCTTTACCCACTTTAGCTATAACTAAATAATGTTTGGTTGGAATGTGTGCTAATTTTTCCTCTTCTACTCACTCCAAGTGAATTGTCCCATGTTTCTTTTTTCCTATTTAATTTCATTCTGCTTATTTTTGCTCCACTCACTCTTCCAATCTACCAAGGTCATTTAAAAGTCTAATAGACTTATATATGGAACAAGTCAATCTCATGTCTACGTGTGTACATATTTCTTTCTTTTCCCATTTGACAATGTTATTTTGAGTCAGACCCCAAACCAAGTCTAGTTGCTTTATTTTAAATAAGGGACGACACATCCAGGTTCACACAAAATGTCCCCGTCTACGTGTAGAAGGGTCCTGGGACCGACTGGGTCAGCACTCAGCCAGTCAGTTGGTGAAACAACTGCTTTCTCTCATTTTTCACTTAATTGTCTGGTAAGCTGCCTAGAGATGCAAACTTCAAGGGAAAAACAAAGGGAAAGTGTCTTCAATAAATTCCACTCTCACTGAACAGAAGAGCTCCACAAAAAGGGAAATTCAAAGAAAGTCTCTAGCTGGTTTAATGAGATTTTTAGCTCGGTGATATAAACAGTCTCTGTGGCTATGGTAGAATACTCACAAGGACTTTTTGTTCAACCATTTATTGAATTCTCTTTTTGTTAATTGTTGCAGTTGATTTAAATTATATTGTGCTCCACTTGGGGGCCTTCAGTATTTTTCAGGCATATTTAAGTGGCTGATAATTCACATCTAGCGGATTTCAAGACCTGAGCAATTATTTTTACAATATAGTTTTCATAAGTTCAGCTAAAAAGGATTGCTGATCTTGCATGAATGACATTTTGTAGAAGTGACACCAAGCTTTCCTTTTGCCTGAGATTATGGGAAGTTAGACTACAGTGCTTTGGAGGGTTCCCTTGGGTTGCATTTCACATGGTACAGGTAATTTTGAGAGCACTGATTAACACAGGTAGAACGTTAGGCCACCCTGGGTGACTCATCCTAGCACTCTGGAAGGCTGAGGTGGTTGGATTACTTGAGCTCAGAGCAGCCTGAGCAAGAGTAACACACTATTTAAAAAAAAAAAAAAAAGGTATAGTATTTCATCACAATATTTTTAAATAAATTAAATTCTTCTAAAAATTTTAGGAAAAAAACTGTTTAATAAAAAGAAAAAGAGCTTGCTTTGTATTATTTTATCCCTACTGACAAAAAAAAACAAAACAAAACAAAAAGAGCTAAGTCTACCTAAAACCAAATTTTGCATGTGAATTTCTTTTTCATAGAAATGGAAAATATTGACTTGATATATAGTCATGAGTCAGTAATTCCTTGAATCATTATCACCGTAAGGTCGAAGTCATATTTTTGGTGGACTGAAGAATAATTCTGGACTAGACCGGGTGAGCATTAGCTAACTTTATTGTAAAGTTACTTATACAGAAATGATACTGTAATAAAGAAAAATACCTTCTGGTTGTGGATGGCAAAAACAGTACTCATGCAATAATGGCCAACTGGAACCCTAAGGCTTTTCAGAGTTGAACAATCTTAGTGATGAATGCCTTCAGAACGGAAAAAAGACCGATGTGCTTTACACCTGCATCTGAGCAGGGAGGTGGGTGGTTTCCAAGAGAAGAAAATATGAAGGTCCAGTGAAATGTTAGCTGTTTTTACCAAAAAGAAACCCAAGTGACTGAAACTCAGTAATCTTTTCATTTATTTCCAATTAGACCATTTCACAATCTGGGAAAAATACAGGATTTGACTTGCCAAGTCTTTCCAGTGCACTTGCCCCTTCCCTCTCTTCCCCTCCCTCCATCTTGTGTTTGCAGGTGAACTGTTTCCATTTAAAAAGTTCTCCTGTAAGCGGAAGGAACGTAGAAGTGTAACCTCCACAGACACAACTCCCCGTGAAAAGCAGAGAACAGAAAGGTGTCATTCAGTGCCTCTTCTGGCTCACGTTTTAGCTTTTAAGGTGTCCTGATTTCTACGGGTTCTCTGTCCATGGTTCAGTATTTATCCTCACAGAAAACTGACATAATTATTTGGGTAAATGAAGTGGATACTCTTGCTTGGTAAACAAAGTCAGTGGGAACTTTAGAATACTGAGATTAAGAATGTATGTATGACGCTTGGAGATTTGCACCGACTTAACTAACACCGATACCGCCTCTCTGCCTGGCCCTTCACTCTTTACAGAGCACCTTTGTTCCTCATCCCAATCTTTGGTAGGGAAAACAAAACCTAAAAGAACCTGGAATAACTTTATGATCTGGAGTCGGCCTGTCTTTAGGATGCCCCACCTGGTGTTTTGAGCCACGGTGCAGAACCCATCACAGTGAACATGTCCGAGGTCCAGGTGAGACGGGGAGACACACAGACAAATGGACAGCACCAGCAGCTGTGTCAACAGGCAGTGATGCCTGAGTCTACCTTTTAAAAATACATCTATTATTGTCATTTAAAAAGATTTCCAATAGTGCTTTATGAGAAAATATTTCCACAAAATATTCTGATGAGTTACTTTTGGTTGAATTCATAGGCTTAAATTTATCTCCCATCTGAATTATCTTTAATGCTCTTTCAGAAAAAGTCATTATAAGCCATTAGATACTTGGGGCCAAACTATATATTTTATTCCGGAACAAAAACAAAAACTGTCAGCTTGGCACTTGTACCTGGCAAATAGGGTGCCGGCCACAGGCACCAAAGCTGGCGGGTTGGAACTCGGCCTCAGGCCAACTAAACAACAATGACAACTGCAACCAAAACATAGCCAGGTGTAGTGGTGGGACCCTGTAGTCCCAGCTACTCAGGATGCTGAGGCAGGAGAATTGCTTAAGTGCAAGAGTTTGAGGTTGCTGTGAGCAGTGATGCCCTATCACTCTACTGAAGGTGACACGGGGAGACTCTGTCTCAAAAATAAAAAAACAAACAAAAACTGTCACAGGCAGACCAGTAAATGTCATAGTCTTCTGCCAACTAAAGACAGTGGTTGTGGGTTTACTACGTTGTTTTAGCAGGTATGCTTAAGGAGTTTTTCCTCCATCTACTGATCTCTAGTTTTTTTTTTTTTTAGACACAGAGTCTCACTATGTCACACTCAGTAGACTGCTGTGGTGTCACAGCTCACAGCAACCTCTAACTCTTGGGCTTAAGTGATTCTCTTGCCTCAACCTCCCATGTAGCTGGGACCACAGCTCCTGGTTGTTTTTGTTGTTGTTGTCGTTGTCATTGTTAGCAGGTCTGGGGCAGGTTCGAACCAGCCAGCCCCAGTGTATGTGGCCGGCACCCTAACCACTGAGCTATGGACACTGAGCCTATTGACCTGTAGTTTTACTGATTTGTTCTAATATTTACAGAGCCAATCAAATTTCAGCTAAAACATGTTTTTGATAAATTAAGAGTGATTAAAAAAAGAGGAGTTAAATATTTGATATTTGGGGGGCAATTTTTACAAAACTGTAACAGAAAACACTGTAGGAATTACTACATTGGATGTATTTATTATTTATAGCCTACATTCTTGAGAGAGGGAATGCTATGGTAGTTAGTTTATTGACCGTAGAGTTCATATATTACTGAGAGTATTAGCCTAGAAATGAGTCTTAAGGAGGAAAAGAGTTTAATTTCACAGAAATAAAATAGAATACTTGAAACCTATAATTCAAAATGGCAACAAGGTGTGAGACATTTTTTATAGAGACCGGTATTTACAACAATGAGATATGATTTGGACGGGAAGTTGATTAGCCATGATCATGATGCACGTGAGCAATTTGCCAGGTAAAACTGTCATCTCAGTCAAACCAGCCAGAAGAGTTAGACAATGATTTGTGTATCAAGTCTCATCCTGCCTGAACCCTACTTTGAACTAACTGCATAAATAATGCAGAAGTGAATGTTTAAATTATCTAGACAACTTCTCGCTTTATTTTCAACATCGAAACTTAGTTTTATGTATTATTTATATTATAACATATGTGCTATTTAGTATAATTCGGTCCCAATAAGATACGTGATCAAATGTTTTGATTTGTCGTACTTTATGAAGGTGTACAGTTTTAAAGTGAATTAAATCAAGTCTTTTGTATATATTCTTTCAGTAGGAAGGTAAGTTGCTTTCACAATGATTTAGTCCTGATAAAAATAGCTTAAAAAAACTTGCAGTTAATTAAATTTTCATCTGGGAAGTGAGTCAAATCATAAAGATATTTCATATACTATAAGACATATATTTTGCTTGTTTGTACTCATCTGATTTC
>NW_003852456.1:4858917-4870816 GCF_000181295.1 Otolemur garnettii
GAGTGAGATTCTGTCTCACAAAAAAAGAATTTTATGTAAGAGTGAACACAAATTTCATTTTGAACTAATTGTGTTACAATAAAGGTTTATAATTTACTACTAAGAAGCTTTGGGGTAAATTCAAACACATAATAGAAAAATAATTTGTATTATCATTGTATTGCCACTACATACAGCTTTTACTAGTAGACAGTGATAAGTCAAAATCACCGCTGCCTCTTTTTTGTTTTATGTAAAACTTTCTTAGGAAGTTTTACATTCAAATAGCTTAAGAGAGATGATACAAAGAGATACTTACAGGAAAATTAAGCAAATATATTCTTTAAGTACAAGTATATACATAATAATGAAGAATTTGGGTAGTTGTCTTTTGGAATTATTAAATGAGGCCTTTATTTTAAATTTGAAATATGCATTTTTGTTTTAGTAAAGTCATTTTGAAAGTTACTTAGGCATCTGTGTCTACTTTCTCTCTGTAAATATACTCACAGCTAGTGGGTTGACCCTAGAGTTTTGGTGGAGTGAAAAACAGATATGTTCTCTCTTCCTCAGAGCTGGTGGAATGGAGGGAAGGACAGATACAAAAAGGCCTCCTAAATTCCTCCTGGTCTCAAGACTTCCTCAAAATTCTAACCTTTGTCAAAATTCTTTTTCCCTTTAATAAGGCCCCTCACATGTTCAAGTCTCTGTTTTAATGCTACTTTTTCAGGGAGGTCTTTCCTGATTCCCTAAGGCAGATCAAACCCCCCATTTCCCTTTCACTGAACTATTTTCTTCAAAAAAGTCATTGTGATTCAAACTTTACATATACTTTCGTGGCATTTATTCATTTTGCCTCTTTCCTATTAGATTATCAGCTCTCTGGGGACAAAGAACTTGTCTGTTTTGTTCACCCGTATTACCCTTACAGCATGCCCAGCACATAGTAGGTCCTCAGTAAATACCTGGTGGCTGAGTGCATAAAATAATCCCTCCAATAAATATAAAAATATCTGACTGAGATAAATTCTCTCAAAGGGATATGGTGCTATCGGCCATATTAAAGGGAAGGTTGAGTTGGAGGAGCAGAGAATGTTTTGCAGAGAAAGGGAGTTGGGAGAAGGAGGAAGAAACTGGATGAGAAAATCCTCTGTAGGGATCCGTGCAGTTTATCCCAAACGGAAAGAGAGTTAAGGAGTTTGGAGCTCAGAAAAAGAGGAAGTTTGGAGCAGGAAATGGGGCACCAAGGTGAGAAGGAGCCGAATCCTGAAAGATCTCCTGGGTCTTTCAAGGTCTTCTTTGTTTAAAGAAGAAAAAAAAAAGGCACTCCATTGTTCAAAGGAGAAAACCCCAGCCAGGATTAAACGTTTAAGGCAGTGCCCCAGCTGCAACATGGAGATTGACAATATGGAGAACCCGTGACTAGATGCCAATAGAATGATCAGGAGACTCTGCGTCCTCCAGCTGAGACAAAGGAAGAGGTACTGGACATGCTGGCCAGTGGATACACTTAAAGGTGAAAGGACTTCTTAACAGATTGGATAATGTGAAGCCGGGGGGACATTTTCAAAGGACTGTCTCTCCTTTGACTACTAGTCCACTCTCTGGAAGAAGTTGTAAGACCAGTTGACTCCAAAAGTCTGGTTGAAACCTGGTAAGTTGTGTCTGTGGAGATATCAAGAGAGATAGTGAGTGGGAATTTGGATACATCAGTCAGAAAATCAGATGTCTGGGTGGAGATGAAGTCTGTGCATCACAGGCATTTGGTGATAAAGAAAGCAATGGCCATAGATGTGTTCACATGGAGAATTTAGGGTAGGAAGGGAAAGAAATTTAAGATGAAGCTTTGAGTTATCCAGTATCTAAGGGCCAAAGGATGGAGAAGTCACAGAGAGAAAAAGAAAAAATGCTAAAAATAGTGAGCTTAGGTCACGTATCTGAAGCCAACGTAAAAAGTGTTTCAGGAAGAATAATGTTGATCACATTCAGTGAAGATTAAAACACACCTCCCAGATTCACGGTCTGGACAGCCTTGGTCACTTTAGGAAGAACGATTATGGTGGATGATTTGGGGCCCACATATGACAGGGTGTGTTGAGGAGGGCCTTGGCTTCCTTGTTTGTAACTAAGAGACATAGTTTATACATGTAACCAAGAATATGTTTTAATTTCAATGTATTTGTGCTCTTTTATTTTGATGGGAGTTTCTGGCTCATATTTAGAAAGAGACTCATTCAGTTTAGTAACAAAGGAGATGACCCATTCTAATCCAAAGCCTGTTTTACAGACGAAGACAGTAAGATTGAGAACTCCTGGCACTTGCCTAACATTACAGTCATCAGCGGAGTCTGAAACAGACCCCAGATTTCCTGACTTTTAGGCAAGTCCTCCTTCACTCTCCCCTTATCTCCTATGTTATATTTTGTGTGCAAATTTTTCTTTATATAGCTCTAATACCAATTGCAACTTAGGTCAATGTGCATTTTTTTTTTTTTTTTGCAATCTACTTTCACTCAGAATTATAAGTCCATTTTAAGAGCCCCCTTTGATGCTCAATTTACCCTGGAAAATACTGCTTGTCAATTAAACTACAGAAAAAGAAAATGGCCTCCCAAGCCTCACTCACACTTTAAGAGTGCTCATTAGTAATCATTCTATCGGGAAATACATTGGGCCCAGCATAGTTGCTTGTGCCCGGGAAAATACACTGGGCCCAGCATAGTTGCTCGTGCCTGTCTGTAATCCCAGTACTCCGGGAGGCCGAGGTGGGTGGATTGCTTGAGCTCAGGTGTTCAAGACCAACCCAAGCAATAGTGAGACCCTGTCTCTAAAAATAGGCAAGTGTAGTGGCAGGTGCCTGTAGTCCCAGCTACTGGGGAGGCTGAGGCAAGAGAATTGCTTGAGCCCAAGAATTTGAGGTTGCTGTGAGCTATGATGCCAGAGCACTATACCAAGGGTGACAAAGTAACTCTGTCTCAAAAACAAACAAACAAACAAAAAACAAACAGAAAAACCCCATATGTTAAAAAGATAATAAAATATATTGCTGTATCTAAAATTCTATACATATTTTTATTCCATCTTGCCTTATATCTAATTAATGTTTATTTCCCAAGTTGTGGCAGATAGTAATAATCATAACAGAAGTTTGTAAATCATCCAAGTAAAAAAATTTTTAAGTATATTGCTAAGTTCTGAAATAATAGAAAAGGCCATATAAAACATTCATATTTATTACTACCTAGAAGCCACAATTCTTCCAATATAACTCATTTTCCAAACTGCAAGGAAATGGTTCACATTATAAAATATGAATGATTACTTTAAAAAAGCTCTGTCTTCCACATAAAAGTACTGGTCTTATATCTTATGACTTCAAAAGGGCATTCTATCTGCTCTTTGATTTGATAATATTTCTGGGAAATAACTTCAATTCAAATAAACCTGGACTCAGGCAAGTGTGTCGGGACAGCAGGCTCAGCCTTGCCGCCCAGATAGCAGCCTGTCGGAGGAGTTAAGGACTCTAAGTCATTATCATCCCGGGGATTCCATTTGAGGACCTTCTGTTTCTAAAATACTGAACTAGGTGTTGCAATGATTTATGGGACAGCGTTACAGAATCTGCTTCTAATTCAACTTTTGAGTGAAAAAATATGTGACAGCAATCTGGGAAAGCTCGAGGAGGATGCAGGGCACGACAAGTGGCCTGTGGTAAAGTTCTGTGTGATTTCTGCTGATCTTATTTTAGCAAAAGCAAGGAATCCGGAAACACAGAGCTATTCTCAATGTGGTCCCAACACTGCTAGAAGGTGTAACTTCTCGACCTGCTGAAGGTGGCAGCATCTACTCCAAATAATTCTAGTCCAAAAAGGTAATCTGTGCCTGCCACTGTCCATTTTTCCAAATTAGCTTTTCCAAGATTCTCTTTGGGGGAACAATTAATAGAAGGTCAAAGGAAAACAAATTACATAGTCAAGTAAGTTTATGAAATGTTGCCTGCTGAACTCTCTTCTTAAAATTTCACGATGCAGAGTAGCTTAACACGGCTTCTGAGACGTCATGCACAAAGCAGGGTGTTTGACCTGGTCTAACTCAGCATTTCCAAAACTCAGTTAAACATGTTTTCCCCCTATAGGCCATCTACTGACAAACCAATAAAGTCTACATTTGAAAAGTTGGGCTAGATACATTGGTAAGACTATTACTATAGTAATGGTCTCCATTTGTGCTGGATAGAAGGTTCCCATACCCCAGCTGTGGTTGATTTATAAGCATGCAAGCACAGTCATGGGGTCGCGTGTGATGTGGGGGCCTCTTTGCTGTGACTTTAACATACACACTCTGTCTTCTCCAAGGTAGCCACTGCCAGGCCAGTCAAACTTTCCCTGTGGGAAGTAGTGTAATCCAGGAGATTCTGAGTGAAAAATGAATTTACCACAGCTACACATGTTAAGAAATAATAGTATGAAGCAAAGATCCATTTATTTTATTATTCCTCTTAGTTCTTCTGTTTACAAGGAGTTGCTCCTGGTATATTACTTCTTTGAAATAATAGTATATCCTGGAAGTCCTTACTTTAAAGTGAGATAATTGCTGGTTCATTGCAGGCACCCACTTCTTTATAATTGCTGTCTGCCCTGACCTCTGAGTATCATGCTATGTATATTATAGATATTTGATACAAAATTACTAAATTTATGACATTATTTAAAATTTCCATCATAATTCTTGCCACCGACCATTAATATTTATTGAACTGCTTGTTTTTACGTGATATTCTACTTCACTCTTAGATGTACGGGCTTTTACATCAAGGACAGGCTTTGAATAGCAGATATTCTGAGGCAACAACTTTGGTTCAGACATTTTGGTTCAGCTAACTAGCAAAAAGCCAACGGACTGGGAGCTATCGCCGTGTCTCCAGGACACGGAAACACCACGTTCCCCTTGGAAACACATTTGTGGCTGCACTGAACATGGATTTGGTTTCCCATAAGCCTATAGCGTTTGCCTCAGTCCTGTAAAGTTGATTTCGGTGACCACTGTGAGCCACGGTGGACTGTGCCCGTGGCTCTAGATCTAGTTAAACTTTCAGGATATTCCCTTGAGTTTTGAAGTGCTTGCCTGTGATGTGGAGACCAGATAAGGTGTCTCTTTGCTTTACTGTGCTGGTCAAAATAAGCTAATATAGCTGATGGAGAGAAGGGGGATGGCTATGGAATGAGCAACCCTGGGTTCTGAGTGCCAGTGCCAGTCACTTTACGTGCACCCCAGCAAGGGCAAAGCATTAACTCTGAGCCTCAGGATCTACCAGTGTAAACCAGGGCTCACACCAGCTGGCATCCTATTCTGAAGACAGATTTACTCTGCAAACTACCTAGTGCAGTTCTTGGCACATAAAAGTGGAACTTACTGCTAGGACTATGAGGATTGTGGAAGCACTTTTGTAAACTGCTACAAAAATAAAACACAATTAACAATAATCACTATGAAAACACATCACGGTAACAGCTAGAATATTCTCCCTTTAATCTGTGTAGTCTTCTTTTTTTGGCAGTTTTTGGCCAGGGCTGGGCTTGAACCCACTACCTCCGGCATTCGGGGCTGGTGCCTTACTCCTTTGAGCCACAGGCACCACCCTGTGTAGCCTTCTTCATACAGTGTGATGAGAGTGGAAAGTTGTGGCTAAGATGCTTCTCAGTCCTATGATCCTGGTTAATTTCACTAAGCACAGTCCCTGGGATTTTTAAAGGAAGTGTATATTGTGTCACCCACAGAAGTGCTACGTGGGTTTAAATGAGATGATATTTGAAAAATCCTTAGTGCTGCGTGTGGTTGAGAGTGGGGACTCAATAAATGTTAATTTTCTGATTTTTGCCTCTAAAATTGGTGTTAGTATCACAAATGAAAATGGATAAAGCAAATATTGCATTTATAGATGCCTAATATGTATTCAGCCTCACTCAAAGGTCATCGTGGATTTCATATTGTTACTTCCTACTTCACAGCAGAGGAAAGTGGAGCTCAGAGAATTGAAAAGACCAGCTTGAGAAGGGGGACCAGCGAATCATGTGGTGGGTTTTACCATATTACAGCAGTGCGCAGGCAAACATGTCATGAGGTAGTATTCAAAGGATATATTCTGGAATTCTGCCACTTGAGTTAAAACTGAATACATTTCAAGAGATGCTATCTTTTTCCTGAGAAAAACAAGAGGGGAACAAACCCATTCCTCTTTAGTCTTGGGGTATAATCTGTCACCCATGCCACAGAGGTATAAGAAACATGCCCTGGTCCAGCTGATGACTGAGTTGCTGGAGTGTGTCAGAAGGAACCAGGCTGACGCATCAGAACGCCCAGGCGCCAGGCACTTTGCTCTGGGCAGGAAATGCAAAGATGAAGTAGGCGAAGTTTCCTTCCCAGGAATAACCAGCTTGGTGGAGAAAGGAGGCAGTTCACCAGGTAATGACCTGCTCTGTGATAATTATTACATTTTGCTTGGGCGTAAAGGGCCGCAGCAGGAAATAATGTTTGCTGAGCACCAACTACTAAGCTGTTGTCCGTGGTTTCCCTTATTTCATCCCACCACCGACTCTGCCAGGTAGGAATTACTGTTCAAATAAGGGAACAGGAACTCAGAATGGTGAAAAAACTTGTCCCAAATTATACAAGAAATAAGCAGTTCAGCCGGGAGTTATTTAGGTCTGTGTTCTCCCAAGGTCACACTCTACCCATTTACTGCAGGGAGATCTGTGTGATCTTAAACTTTCTTCAGCGTACCTATGCCAGGAAATACGGCTTGTGTATGGAAACCTCCCCAGAAGGATTCGGGGGTTCTTATACTACGTTATGTGCATTTAATATGTGGATCCGTTTGTTCATGACGAACTTTAGTAATAATTGCTCTCACATTTATAACAGGAGGCAAGTTGATTATCACTATTTGGAAAATATGAAGTCACTTGTTAAGGAGTCTAATTTACTCCCTCGAATATGAGGCAACTCTCAAGTTCTTTATGGCCTTCCATATCCAACAATTTACTTTCATGGAGAACATAACCTACCCATGTTGGGAGATCATGTTCTATAAATTATATACAACACAAGTAGCGGAGTATAATACCTCTACTTAAATAAATATGTATTATTTATAGTGTCACAGGTGAAGTATTGAAAGAAATGATATAATTTGCCAAGAATCCTATTTTGAAAATAACTTGTCTAGAATGCTGAACCTGTGAAAGACTGGGTATTTTTTTTCTGTTTAGATTTTTTAGTAATAAACGTGTGTTATAATAAAATATTTCAAATAAACACTGCATTATTAATGTACCTTGTACTTGCCCTAGGGCAGCTGAGGCATAAATGGTTCATTTAAATTCTGGGCTGTTCCTACGATGCACACAGGACTTGTGTCAGTTCTCTCTGAGCAGACTGAACCTGTACTGTTTCCCCCTCTCCCCATAACGCTGCACGCGGACGCCGTACCTACAGTATTTAATGCTCTACAACCGAGGATAATCTTTTCCCTCTTACTTCAGCACCAGTATCCATAACAAAAGTAAGAACTATTTAGTATTTTCCAAAGGAAGCACCTATGGGTGACTGTCTGCTCCAGCTCTACAAAATTCCTTGTCTTTTTTTTCCTGGGTTCAAAACCATCAATTTTAAGTGGTGACAAAATGCATCATTCTTGAATTGTATTATAGATCATCTCAAGGCCAAGAGAATTAACACAGCAGTATCACTCTGTGCTTCGGGACATTAATAGTCCAGAATATCCAGAGAAGAAAACGTGATAACAAACGGGTCACTCTCAGCAATTACTTTTTACTCGAGTGGGACTAAGGGATAGACCCTTTACCTTCCCATTTTTCAAGTTCATATATATTACATTAAGTAGTTTTCATTAAATATTACCTAGTGGTTAATTAAAAATTATGAAATGGTATTCATTCCAAAGTATTAATCGATCCTTGCAATCCATTTACCTCAAGTGTAGAGATCAATTTCTAGAAGTCATATTATAATTTGTTGATCTCCTACATTTTTCTTGGCTACTTTTGCATAATCTAGGGGAAGCAAATTTCATACGTAAAATTAGAAACTATGAACTTCCTTTAATAAGGAATAATCGTAAAGTGGTTCCTAATAGCTTCCAAATAAAGCTATCTTTTATGTTCTTCTTGTGCATGGTTTCGACTTGTTGCTGTCATGTTGGAATATTTCAGCAGGCAAACTCAGGCTAGAGTTCTCCCTAGAAGTCCCGTCAAAAAAGAATCTCAAGGCCTCTTGACCTCTTTGCCTCCGTGCCCTGGAAATGGAGGCCCATTCACTGTCTGTGGTGAACCTGTCCTGCTCTGTAAGCTTCTATCCTGCGCTTATTCTGTAAACCTACCTTTGTCTTCCCCAATAAACTCTGTTTCATGCTTGCTTTAAAAGAAAAAAAAAAGTATTTCAATAGAGTTATAACATTTTTAAATAGAGCGGGCTTTATCTGCAGACTCCAAAGTCAAGGTCAGACTAATCCACTGAATAGCCAGCCAGGTGTTGCAGACACTACCCACATGGAACGCTGTCCCAGCTCCATGGAAAAATGACCATTTGTTTGACTAGGTCATAACTGATCAGTAATAATTTTTTCAGACGCAGTGGTAAAACATATTTTCCAACATTTTATTAATTAGAAATTGGCCCAGTATAATATAAAAATGGAAAACAGGACAAAAAAAATTGCCCAGAAACCCTGCTGACTGATCTATCAGTAGTGTTCAGATTCCAAGCTTGGGGTATAGGTGAAGCCTAAAGATAAACATTATTGCAGTTTTTATCTTTATCTGTAATGGGCCTGCAGCCATTTACTACCAATGCTGTTCGGCAGCTGTTGGAACATTTTATTCTCTTTTTCTACCCTATCTATGTTAACAGAAAATAAGAGAGGGTGAAGACGTAATCCTAAGGGGACAAAAAGGCCTCATAGAATACATTGGGCAGAATCTATGTACAAAACCCTTCAAGAAGAAGAATATAAAGCACTTAGTTGTCTATTGTTCTGTGGCTTATTTCAGCCCTTTGATTATGTGGCTGACATGAGACACATATGGTTCAATTGTTTTGTGCCTCCATAATACTAAAATTATTCAGTAGAAAGCATACATTAAAATCGTGACACGATGCCCTAATGGAAAAATAGTGTCTTGGGTCTATGCCTAGGCCAAGGTCAGGAAGCAAGTGCCGCACTCAGATTCCTGAAATGCCAATGTCACGGAAGAAGGATGAAGAATGTTGGTTCAAAAACTGTGCATAGAAGTAATGGCATAATGCAGGGATCGCAGAACACGTATCAAATAAAAGTATGATAATGAACAGTCAACAGAACTCATTAGCACATGTGAAGTATGAAGGACCGAGGATTTTCAAAAATTATCCAGATCTAATAAGAACAACTCGGTCATTTTAGCCCACTTTATACTACGTATCTGTAAACGTAGAATGGAATAAAAATACTGGGAAAAAATTTCAACTTTAATTCAACTTTGCATCTGGACCTAAAGTGCAACGATTCACTTAGAAGGGGGAGTGGACAAAAGCTTCCTTTTAATTTTTGAATAAATACATTGTGGCGAGAATAAATTTAAGCCAAAAACATAGCAAATGAAGTGGTTCAATCTTGTGGCATTCTTTTCTTCTCTCATTGGAAAACTTGTGAAGAATGACTCTTTGAAAAGAAACGATGTTACTCTATGAAACATTTTTAAACAATTGGGGTCTGTTATCTTAAATTTGATAAGGCCGATTGGATAAGGCCAAGCCCGGGAACTGAGAAGCAGAGGAGTTTTTTACAAACTGCCTGTCCTTATCTGAGTGCAATTGTGTACCTTTTGGACTTTCAAAAGGACTCTTTGGGGAGAGGAAAATGGCAGAAGGAAGAGGGAAAAATCCACTTAATGTTTTATGGACTTATTAAAAGAAAGTCTCTCCTTTCATTAACTGTGAAAAAAATCTCCATTAATATAGAAACTACAGCAACCAACTGGAGCAGACCCCGATAACTGCGCCTCCCAAGATAACAATATCAGCATATCAGTAATCAGTTTTCTGAATTTTAATGATAGTTTTCAAACAGGGCTCATGATTCAGTAGGGGCCAGTAAAACTTTATACTATCTGTTCAAGACTTTCTGTCTCTTTTGGAACACATTTTTGATTACAGCTCTGCTCTAGATATTGTTCAAAGAACTCTGAATCACGTTAAACTTTTAGCTTGAGATTTTTGACAAGTATTGTTGTCTTAATTTCTCAACTTAGTTGGGAAAAAGTATGTAAAAGACATTTTTCCTAATATTGTTAAGCTGAAAGTTTACTTTTCTACCAGCTACTCAAATGATGAAATGTGGTGAGTTAAGTTACGGATTTAATTTTGACTCATAAAAATTAAGTAAATCAGCTTCTCAGCATGTGCTGATTTCAAAGTATAAAGTAAGTTCAAGGAAAAAATGGTGTCCATAGATAGTAAAGTCATCTGTTAGTCATTAAATCTTTTCACCAGTACACAACTGATTTAACATTGTCCTTGAACTTTAAAATCTTGTATCTCCAAATAGGTTGAAAATTTTACCGTTATTCCTTCCATTCATATAAATAAGTCTGGGGTCCCAATTAGAAGATGATGCTTTGTTTCTAATGACCAGGACATCCATCCATGGTGCTTACAGAAGCTCATTGCCCTTTGACTCAATGAAAAAAAAAAATCATCTCTGTCAATGCTTAAATACAAAGTAAGATAAAGCAGTGGTAAAATTTAATCCTCAGAAATACAGACTTTAAAAATGTTTGACATAATAAGAATATTCTGAATATTAGCTTTTTTATTGGTTGCTATGAATTAATCCATCCATAATGTCTCAACAGGTACAACACATATTGAGTGAAGGATTTTTCTGGTAATGCAAGAGGCACCGAGCAGATGTGATTTGTACCAAACGATTTCATATTTCACTGTGACAAAATAGATGAGCCACATAAAGCCTAATTTCAGCTGCAAATTGCAAGCTGGAATAAGTTCCAGAATAGTAAACAATTAGCTGCTTTATTTTCTTTTTAATAAGACTAAATTACCAGATAATATCTACTGGCATCAACTTGGCTAATAAAAATCTGTTTAATAGGGTTTGCCATTTTTCCAATTGCTATCATGATCAGCTTTGCATTTTGATTATCTCTAAACTTTGCCTCAATTTTCTCATAGAAAAGCTCTCAGTGGTAATTGCTTTAACATTTATTCCAGGTCAAGTGGTTAAGTATGAATAATGATCTGTCAAAAATGTACAGTAATGCCGTCAATAGAGCAATTACCATTTAGCTGGAGATTATTATGGCAAAAGAGCACATTAACTGGGCACGATAAACAGAACAACAGAGGAAACGGGGGCAAAGGGATTGACTGTTTGCAAAACCTGTGTGTTGTACATGTTCTTGACAGTTATTAATTGTCTTTCAAGACCAATTAACTGCACCCCCATAATGGTCTTCCCAGTGTAGAGCGAATTAGGAGCTCTTCATTACCAATCAAAGGAAAACAAATGTTTGCACAGCTTACATTTGATATCCTCAAAAAGGTCGTCTCGACACACTCCCCACACTGGTGTTCATCTCCGCACTCCCTGTTTGTCCTAGGAAGGCCCCCTGCACAGTGGAGTTAGTTGTCTGTTGCACTGAATCACCGATTAAATTAATGCTAATGGGAGGTGACAACACCTGCTTTTGCTGTCAATATTACTACAAAGGCGCAATTTTTCAAAGTGTCTTTCTGTAGAAGAAGTGATGAATAAGATTGCAACTCCATACAGTACTACTTCGGGGGAAAGGGTGATAAAAAGGAAATATGATGTTTCCCCAGTCAACACACCATTGTTTGGTTG
>NW_003852456.1:4871013-4875697 GCF_000181295.1 Otolemur garnettii
CAGAAAATTGGCCTATTTATGCTTCTTCACTCATTTACTCACTCAGTTACTCAGAAAATGATTCTTTGTTCCTATTCTCTATAGAACGATAGTTATAGGCACAGACTTGCGGGTCTCATGGAACTGGGATTGAGTGTCATGGTTCCACCTCTCATCAGCTGTGACTCCCGAACATTTCTTTAACCTAAATCTCACTTTTTCATCTGCAAGATGGGATTATTACATGGCCTCAATGTGATATAATGGACATAATGACGGTAACATAACAAAGGTCCAGCATTAAAGTGACATCTCGTGAGCTTTATATTAGAAATATTAATCTGGGAGCAGTATGCAGGAAAAAATGCACAATAAAGAGAAAAGCTGGAAAGAGTTTGTATCAGTCTTGGAAAGAGATTAAAGAGAGGGCGGCAGTGAGAAGGGAGGGGAGGAGCAAGGGCCGTAAAGGTGCCACTGAGATTTCTAGACCTGCTAGGAAGACGGTGCCACCAACTAAAGAGAGGCAGGCATTACGCCACAGTGACAACTGAGACAGTAATAAACTAGACCAAGGACTTCTCAAGGGCAGTTTCTGGACTGGAACCATCAGCAGCTCCTCTGACCTTGTGAGAAATGCAAATTCTTAGATCCTACCCCAGGGCAGCCATTTGATCGCTGTGGGGCCCAGCGACCTGTGTTTTAACAAGTCCTCCTGGTGATATTGGGGCATGGAGGATTCTGCAAACTTTGGTTTAGACTGAATGCTCTGTGTAAGCAGGGTCCCTGTCAACCCTCCCTTTCTCAACATTTCCTGTGTCAGGCACAGTGCCTGGCCTGGAGAAGGAGCCTGATAATTAAGTGCAGAGTAAGTGCATTATAATGTCAGATACCCAGTTTTGAGATATTTTTATATGTTGTGCTATATGCTCAATTATTGCCCGTGTATAAAGAATGAACCTTCACAACAATCCAATGAGGTAAGGTGTTTTCTTTTTTTATTGTCACAAAAAAACAAAACTTTTAGAGAGGTTAAAAATCTTGGCAAAGACTGTAGCTGATAGAGTGGTGAAGGTTCTGTGTGAACACCAGTGCAGATTTTAGAAACTGGGAAAGTAGTCACCGCTTTATGCATTCTGATGCTGTTTGTTTGGAGTGGGGAAAAATGGTTTGCTGTTGCAAATGCTGAAACCATTTTTTTTTAATTTTAGCATTAAATTTGGTGTAGTACTTTAAGGACTGGGAGGCTTGCAATATATTTCTGGACTGGGGGAAAGAGCCAAAGCAACAGCCCTCATCGGACTCACTCGAGATGCAGGAGAAATAAGAGGTAACTCCTCAGGCAATGCTGGGGTGGAGGTGGCCTAACACGGCTTCACGGTGACCAGTTAATACAAGCTGCCTTTTATGTGGCCAAACATGAAGCTAGATAATAGGGAGGCAAAGGTAAATAAGATGTGGGGGAAATTTGAGGTGAAAATGAAGAAAACGGCACGAGCCACACCCTTTGGCCTGTGTCTGAGTAAGAGGGAGGCGTGTGGTCCTTTGAAGGAACAGTGTAGGTGCTGAAGAAGAGTTTGGTCACAAGAGGTCACCATGTGTAGAGCAGCCTGATCTCCTCGCATGGCCTACTGACTTCTGCAAAGTGAACATCGTTATTGGTCCAATAATGATGACTTTGGAAACCTTCTTCTTTGAAGAAGTGTCAGAATGAGTTATGGGCTTCTGTCAACCATGTCCGACAGGAGACCACAGCTGTTGGGATTCTCTGTCCCCCAGGTGCTTGTGGTTTTCCAAAAGCCAAAAGAAAGGGGACTGAAAGAAGAAAAACAGCTTAATTCAACGCAGCAGAGTGACAAAATGCATGCTAAATAATGATTTTGTATTAGATGGTACAAATCACTGTGATGAGCAAGTCTATTATACTCGTCTGTAAACAAGAAAATGGAAAACGAATTTCTTTATAATAGTTACAAAAATGTTTGAAGTAAAAACCTTCATCAAAGTGGCCTGGTATCATGTGTACAAGAGTCATTCTGATCTCTTATAGAAAGTTCTGGATTTATTCAGTTAATAGCAGGAAAAGATACCTGGGGTTTGCAAACTTGATTGAGTCACTGTATATTTCCCTGTACCTGTGAAGCCAGAATGATCTATCACAAGTGCTACTAATGGGGACCTGCAGTATTACAGGTGACAGGGAAACAAAGTGATTGTAGCCATGACAACTGAGATAGGAACAAAGAAACATGGATGATGAACTCTCCGACTTCACGATAAGGCTGAGGGAAAAGACGGTGCCTGAGTCCAAGTTTCTAGGCTAGTGGGGAAGGTCTAACAAGCCCGGCATCACCCCTGCATAACAGGCAAGTGTGGGGAACGGCCCGGCACAGGGAAGTGTCTGCACACTGGCTTTCTATAGCCTTTTTAATGCTCTCTTCATTAATTTGAGTTCTGAACACCCCATTTAAAATAGACTTCTAAGAAAGTCTAATGGGCAATTCTAATTCTAAAGGAGACTTTGTAGACTCAAGTTAGCTCTCAGGTTGGACTTTTAGTAAATCTAATTTAGGAAATGTGGTATTCTAGGAATTTAAAAACAGTCAGAATGATGTGCCAGTTTGAGGCCATCATGAATAATCTTCGAGTGACAGGTATTCCTTTCCTGCTATGAAACCTGCTCGAATTCTTATAATCAGAGGCCCACATGCTCTGGAAAATTCTACCTGACTTGTCTAATGAGTGACTTTCCCCAAACAAAGTTTGTGTCTGCTGTCAAATCTCTCACCCAATGATAGTCACTCCTACCAGAACTCCATCAATTTCAGCTACTATTTCCTTCCAGCTACATCTTTTTAAGGACCCACAACCGCCTCCTGCTCCAAATTGATAGAGATGACACATTATCTTCATATCACAACAGCTCCACTTCACAGAGGCTGTAGATAATAATATTATTATAAAAGATCACCCAGGTCCTGTACTGTCAAACATTATTTATCTCCTGGTGATCAAAAATGACTGAAATTTACCTAGTGGTATGGAGACATTTTTCGTGACCAAGTAAACTTGTGCTAGTATTAAACAAACACATCACTGATTCTCTTAGATCTCTTTTCTCTCCCTTTGCAAGTAAAACATACTCATCTCTTTCACCTAGCCCCCTCCCCCAATGGTACCCAACTGTCCTACACTCCCACTCACCAGTTCCCTAACAATTATTCTAGCTTCTGTTAGCTAAGATGCCAAGAAAGGCAAATAAGGATATACACTTACCAACCATAAGGCCTAGGAGCATGAAATACTGCTAGTCTGGGCCAACACAGAAATAGCCATTTAGAGGACAACTCAGATTAAAAAGAAAGAGGCTTTCATCAAATATGACTTATTGCCTTTCCCCACCTGATCCATTTATACACCTCACGCCGGTGTTGATGGACGTGAGAGAAAATGGCTGTAGGCTCCGCGTTAGTCACTGGAATCACCAGCCTCAATAATGGACGGAAAAGGCTCAGCCCCGGCAGTGGGGAGCCGGTGAAAACTATTTTCACACAGCAGTTACCCATTTATTCAGATACTCAGCCTGATGCATTTTCAAAGATTGGAAAATTCCTTCTCTGCTAGAAATGGAGGCGGGGTGGGTAGCAATGATACCTCAACGCATGGGTCTCGAATTGCCCACAGCAACTATCAGAACTCTAGTCAGAAAAAGAGAATAGTTTTTTTCTGAAGTGCACCAGCTATACAAAGAAAAAAGGTGACAAATGAAGAATGAGGTGTTTTAAGGAATGTCAGGAGAGTTTCCTGGTGTTTATGGTCTCTGCATTGTCCTTGACTATGACCTCTGAGCTCGTTCATGTTTATGCACCAAACCAGGCTTAGGATGTTACAGGGTTGATTGAGATTCACTGGGTGATCGTGGCTCAGGCCCCTTTGCTGGTAACACAGCCAGCAGCTATTCGGGTGGACACCACATCATCCTCTCTCTAACTTCTAGAAGGCCACAGGTTTAGACAGTACAAGATTTACCTTAATAGTCAAAGCTCCCCCCGTCAGAGAGAGAGAACTCGTTTCATTCAGGAGAGAATATTGTTTCATTATCTCAATGCCTAGTAAATCAGAATACTTTTATAAATTGGAAAGAGGGCTCCCTCCAATGCAAAATATAGCCCAAGGAGCCCACTCAGGATACTGTCCGGAGGATTTTAGTGACAACTTTAAGTTGTACAAAAGCCAAAAGTGGTTTTGTTCTAGTTTCTTTTCCCCCCACTTATTTTGGTATTTGGACTTCATAAGGGAAATGGCAGCTAAGAAAAGCTAGTGTGCTGGGTATCAGTCGGTTTAGTGGCAAGCCGCAGAGGCAGAGCCAGGAGTAGGACGCTTAACCCAGCATAGCAAAACCCGTGTTAGGAAACAACTTTTATTTCCAGTTTGTTCAAACATTGCAGCATAGTGAGGTGAGGGCCGCAGCTCCACCCCAGGCCAGTACAACACTCTTGGGAATTAGAAACTTACCAACCTACAGGAGCGAACGTGCAGACATCAAGTGATTGCCACAGCCGAGCAGAGAGGTGAAGCTGGAGTCTGCTGCCCTGTCTGCAAGATGGCCCACACTGCCCACTCTGGAGGACCAACCCCCCCACCACACACCTAACTGTGCAAGGCAGACCACAGGGGGACATCCCCCCAGTCCCCAGCTGGTGATCTG
>NW_003852456.1:4876399-4892384 GCF_000181295.1 Otolemur garnettii
AACTGCCAGCACCTGTAGCTACACAGAATCCTCTCCCCAAACTTCCCCAAACGTTCAAATGGAGCTGAAACCAAATAAGCACCTGGATGGAACTCCAGCCACCGTGTTCAGAATCGGTTCCCTCTCTCCCTTTGGGTTTGCGGCGTTTGGCTTCCCTGAGCGCCTTCCTTGCTGCTGAGGAAAGAAACTCAGGGTCTCGCTTGTTCCCCGAACTCCTGAGCTCGTGTCCGGCGCTTCGCTTGCCCAGCCTCTCCTCCCCACCCCCCCCTTTCTCTTCCCCAGTGTCGCCCCCTGGCAGCTCTTGCGGATTTCAGGACACATTTTTGGGCTGTCTTCCTGTTCCCCCTTGCTGCTGTTTCACTGTAAACCAGTGACAAACGCAAGCGCCGGACCCGAGTGTCCGCCCACGACCCTCGCGCAGCTGCAGCCTCGGTCACCCTCAACTCACCAGGTCTAATATGACTTCCTATATCACTTATGTGCACTTTTTCTCTTCCATTGTTGCCAAAGTAATAGATATTTTTTACTCCATTTTCAAACCTGATGCCTCGGCCTTGGGGGACTTATGGATAATTTGGAATTCATCACAGATACAGGACTGGTAAAGGTCCATCAAACAAAATACACGTGTCAAGTTCACGCACGCAAAGTATGTATCGCTCAGCCCCTGTCGAGGTGAAATTCAATTTCTCCATCATGCTGTTGCTTCCTCTTAGGATGTCACATCCTGTTCTTCTGAGAGGTTCATCCGTTTATTTTCTTTTCCTCACTTATCCTAAAACTGTGTCATCAGCAACTCTGGGTGCTTGATCTTCTGTGCACCTTCTGAGAGTCACTGCAGGCAGCATAGGCGCTGTGCTTAGTCTCCAGTGCTGGGCCACTGCACTCTGCAAACTTAACACTTTAAAGGTTGTATTTCTTCCCCTAACCATTTAATCTGCACAGCTGCAAAATGCTCATCAGTCCAACTGGAATGGGCAGTGAGCCCTGAGTGCCAGTCAGGGTTCTCTCTGGGGTGGGGCAGGATTATGGGCATAACCTTAGGGTCAGGATTATGGGTAGGATGTTTTCTGGCCTAGGCACTCCAGGAATCTGGGGAGGGGATTGCCGGTTTCTGACCTGATGTTCTCAAATGGCTGCACTCCTGTCGGGATTATGAGAATTCCTTTTCCTGCAAGAACTCTGATTTTCCTTTGTGACACAATTTCCTTTTACCGAGACAATGTAGCATAAGGCTTTTCAGTGTTTTAATAAATTATATTTACATAGTTCTTTCTCTCTACCGCAGCTACGGCTCTTAGAACATTCATAAAGCCTTACAAAAACTGCTGTATGCTCATACTATACTTGAGGGAGACAGAAGGGGGTGGGCCTCAGAGTCAGACACTCCTGGGTCTGAAGTGCCAAATGTTGCCTCCTGTGGACTTGGTTAAGTCACTTCATTTGGGCCCTCACTTTAAACACCGTCTTTAAAATAAGATGATGCTATCCGTACTTGGGTCTTTAGGAGAATTAATTGGACTATAGTTGATGCTTGATGAATATGAATTCTCTTTTAGATTTGGAGTTGGTTAAAACCGGTGCTGACAGGTCTCTGAAGAAGAGACTGCCCCAGTGATTCTACAGATCATTTTGGCAGCTTCCCTGGTCTTCTTACACAGTCACAGGCCTTCTCCTATGCCTTTAACTCTAGGAGGCCACTGTGAAATTTCTCTTGATTTCCTATAACATAGGACTCAGTAATATTTGCCCTTTATTCTTAAGGTACAATTTCCAAGTCCTCCATGTAGGATGAAAGAAGAGAGCGCTAATGGTGGCACAAATAAGAACTAAGGAAAAGAAAATGTCGCTAAATACAGGCAGGCTCACACCATCACTTGTGTGCGTCCTGTTCATGACAACAACACTGAAACGGCAGCCACCCCTCACAGTTCACGTGTTACTTGTGTGCTGTGCCGGGCTATACTGTGCTCCTGCCTCTGCGCCTTGGCTAGTTTAACCCACAAACATACCTGTCCACAGTCTGCCCACACCTGGAGGGATCTGGACCTCTATTGAGTGTGTGTATGGAAGTGATACAGGATTCCCCTGCTCAGGGCTGGACAGGGACACCCCACTCTCTAGGCCTGGGTGAACTTGGAAATCTGACCCCCATCTCTAGGCACCTACAGGCTGCCCTTTCCAGGCTTCACCCTCTAGGCTCCAGCAAAGTCAGGAACAAAGCAGCCAGAAGGGTCTGGGCAGCTCCCCCTTGAGTAGGGAGCACATACTCTGACTGCCAGGATGTCATTCCTGTGCTAATTTTAGGATTATTTTCTGCCTACAGACCTATGGCCAATTGTGACTTATTTCCCCCAAACCCCCTTCCTGGGTGGGAAAAGCAGCATTTAAACCCCCTTAGACTGAAGACTCGGGGATCCCCCTCCACTACTGTCCCTTTGCTGTTTGCCCTCTGGCTTATCATGCTTCTCAATCATTCTCTCTGTCAATAAACTCTATCCTGTCGCTTATCTGAGTGGTCTGTGGTTTCATTCTTTGAGGCCTGATACCAAGGACTTGGCATAGACAGAATTTCCAGGAATAGAAGTTGATCCTGTGGAAGAGAATATTTGTGGCATCTCAAAACAAGCAAATTTTCTAGACCTAATGAAAAATCAGATAGCCTAATCAGTGTTTTAAAACTATGTACAGGGCTACATGGGAGATCATTTGAGTCGTGAAGACATTTTTCTTAGTGCTCATCTGAAAGTCATGGCAGTGTAATTCCGGAGATCATCCTTGGTCCCATTAAAGAGATGGGCATCACCTTGGCAGTCATGCAGTCTTCCCGCTCAGTGCTGTTTTAAATGATAAATAACGTTATTTTTGTTAGTGGCACAGCTACTTCATGCTATAGTTCCTTCGTGTCACTGAGTTCCACCTAGCTGATGATTTATAACAATGTAATTTTTTTGAGAGTTCCCATCACTTCCCCCTCTCATATTTTTAAGTATTTCACCTTCCACAACAGGAAAGGGCATCCAAGATCTGCCATAATTTTGAGAATAAATGAGAAATTTGACTATTGTCTGTTGAAAGGGTGGAATGATGTAGGACTGAATGTCCCCCCAGCAGCAAATGCCTGAGAGGATGGGAAATGAAGCCCTTGTGGAGGCCACACCACAGACTCCTGGGTCCCACAGGCCCCTCCTGGGTGGTCAGCAGTGGCCAGAGCAGGACACCACATGCTGCTCTTCCCCCGTAGTGAGCAGGATCCTGGGAACCGTGTCATTAGCTGGGATAAGGAGAGATGGGGTAAGGTAGAAGGATCCAGCCTAAAAGTATGACCTTGTGAAGAGGTTTTCTCAAAGAATCTAACATTTTTTTTTCCTACTTGAGATTCTTGATTCAAGGAATATTTTTCATTTTGCACCCTAGAAAAGTTGGGTCATCCATAAATGTTCAATTTTTTTTCTCATTTAGGGAGGTGCCAGAATATTAATTACTTGGACGCCTGTTTATTCCATAATGTACATTGTCTGGGACAGCATCCCTTAAACCTTTTGAGTCTTCCCACCTCTCTTCCTCTTCCAAACTTTCTGCAAGGCATTTCTGTTTGCCCCTCTAGAGAAGCTCTCTCGTTTTCCACACTGCTCGGTGCCTCTGCATCAGCCCAGCTCTGTGGCCCTCTCACTGCAGTTGGGTTTGGCCAATGGGAGGCACAAGCAGATGGTCAGGGAACAGCAGAAGAAAGCCATTGGCTTCCTCTCCCCAAGGCCACAGGTGGGTAGTAGCCACAGCCCTCTACCAAAGGCTGGTCCTGATACGGCAAGCTTCCCTTTGATTCTATTCTTTTGATCATTTTCATCCCTGTGTCTGCCAGTTGCGTCTATCCCCAGGATGTGCCATTGTCCTTTATGACAGCACTTCTCCAGCTTGTGCATACATCAGAACCACCCAGAGCCCCTGTTAATACCCAGATGTCTCGATTTTATCTCCAGAGGCTTAGGCTCAGCCGGTCAGAGTAGGGACTGAGAATACGCATCTTAACAAGTTCCCAGGTGATGCAGACACTGGCGGTCCCAAACGCACGGCCACCTTAGTGGCATCCTCTTCACCTTGCCCACCTGCTCCTTGACCTCTGTGTACCACCAGGACACAGCAGACACACCTGAATATTTTTTGAATACTATTTTGTGGTGCAATGAATATGACTTTAATCCACAGTAACTGACGAAAAGTATCATTATATTTTCCCCCTCAGGACTTCCCTGCCCCTTCAGGCCCCAACATCACACACAAATAGCATCTGGCCTCTACTTTTTCTGAAACTGGATTCTCTGCCCTCAAAACCCCAGGACCACTATTTCTAGGTGAAATTTCCCAAGCTGTAGGAGAATGAATAAAAACCAAACTGGTAAAACACGGATAATTTTAAAAGTCACAATATCTACGAGCAGGTTCTTTACAGGAGTTTGAAATTTTCCATCTTGAAGTTCAAACAAACACAGAAGTGTTTTGATTCCTTCCCGTCCGAGATCCAGGAGGATCCTGCCAATCCCTGCCTCACGGAGCGGCCCGTGTCTTGCTGCCCGCGCAGTCTGGGTCTTTACAGCCTCTCAGCTGGGCTTGGCAGGTGTTTCTGAAAGGCAGAGGAGGTAACTGAACTGAGGATTTAGGACTTGCTCCTGAGTGTGAGCCACAGACTTATCCCCCGGGAATGGCAGAGAGGGTGGGACAAAAGCCTTAGATGAGATCAGGACGTGAGGAATGGAGACTTAACTCTGCCAGTCACTACGGCTGTGTATGAAGGCAGTCACTCAATCGCTTTGTGCTTTCTTTACTTGTTGGAAAATTGTGACGGGGCTGTTGAACAAACGAGATCATATGTAAGAATTTGAATTCCATAATCTGAATCTGGCCCAAAGATATTTCCCATGGCATTCATCTTCTGAGTAGTCGTCAGCCTTCAAAAGCGAGGAACATTTACAAGAACATTTGGATTTTTAGCTCCTTGGAATCATCACACCTGGCAACACTGAGCCTGCCTGGGCGGAAGGCGAGACTCAGCTGCGTCCTGAGAGTGGACCGTGTACCCGCCTGGCCGCCTCCTGTGTTACCTGTGTGATCAGTAGACACATCCAGTCTGTGATCTCGCAGATTGTTTTTCAGGTTGGAATCAGAACAAACAGCTGGCTTCAGCCCTATTTCAGAGAATCATTAAGATGCCCGGACTCTGAGGAAGCTTCGGCATCTGCAGGTGCACGGCCCTGTCCTCAGCACAGTCTGAGCAGCCCCTTGGTCTCAGCTGTTTGCAGGCAGACTTCTATGATATGTCCATCTCCAGTTAGATCTCATAAGGCTGAGTTTAAAACCGTGTGGACCATGCCAAGGTCTGGACCTACCACCTCCAGGGTGGAGATCACCTGACCCAGAATATTTTTGTTGCCCAGGCCACACAGTCCCGTGGAGGGATGAGAGCAGAGCAGAGAGCTTCCCTGCCTTCATTCCCCGGGTCTTCAGTGGCTGTGCTCCTCTTCGTTCATACTCACACTCAAAGTCCAGCATTGTCCGTTGTGCATTTGTTTATTGTTCACTCGCGTGCTGTCTGCCTTCCGGTGAGGGCAGGCACTGTTTCTGGCTGGTTCCTGTGCCAGGAATGGAGCTTGACAAGGTGTGGTGCCATGTTTCTCTCTCTCTGTCTTCACACACACAGGTCCGTTTGTGCATGCAGATATTCACATATGCGGCAGACATGCGTCTGCATATTAGCAGGGAAGAGACAGCACAAGCTGGGGGTTAGCCCCAGTTCCTACAAGCACAGTCACATGGGCTGTGCTCTGTGACTCTCCTCTAACCTCCGCCCCCGCCCCCCGCCCCCGAGAATGTCCTCACTCACCCACAGGCCTGGGTTATGACAGTGCTTGGCACCATTTTTTTTTTAAAGCTCTTGAGCCCTTTCTTCTAAGGATATCTTACCCAAAAAGCTAACATGTCAAACAGGTTAAAAGAGAAGAGTTTCTCCAGCACCAAAGCAGAAGTGGGGGCCTTGGTCCTTTTGTTATGCCCACGCCAGCCTCTAAGTCCCTGGGAGTGCCCAAGGAGTGTCCAGGGCTGCCTGAGGGGGGTTGAAAACCACTGTGTTGTGGAGGAACCTGCTCCCCCAGACAGGTTGTGGGGAGCTAGCATGGTGACGCCCACACTTCCAATATAGATAAGACCCTTGGTCACCCAGGACCACCTCTGCTGAAAGACGATGCCTCTTTCTCTACGTCAACATCAGATTGGGATGTCCTGGTTTTTGTTTTTTGTTTTTATTTTGAGGTAGAATCTCACTTTGTCACCCTGGTAGAGTACTGTGGCATCATAGCTCACAGCAGCCTTGAACTCTTGGGCTCAAGTGATTCTCTTATCTTAGCCTCCCAAGTAGCTGGGATTACAGAAACCTACCACAATGCCTGGCTATTTTTAGAGATAGAGTCTTGCTCTTGCTCTGGGTGGTCTCCAACTCCTGAGCTCAAGCAATCCTCCTGCCTTGACCTCGCAGATTGGGGGTGTCCTCTGATGTCCAATTTGATCACTTGATGAAAACTGAGTCCTAACATCCCTCGTGAGGATGGGTTGGCTTTTTAACACATGATTACGGAGGATTAGCACAGCCGTGTTTGTTCTCATGATGGAGTAAACACATACCAGATTTGTCTACCCATAATTAGCTCAACTAGTATTAAGGTGCAATATTAATTATGTAACAATTACAATAAAAAATTTAGGTCATGGAAACTCATTTTTCAACTTTCTCGTTTGCTATGCCCACATACATCTCTTCTGCTGATGCAGAGGAAATTTTGACTGTTAAATCCTATCAGAATTAATGTGACTTACTTTTGTAAATCTCACGGGAACAAATAAGAAATAAATAACGTTATTTTTCAGAGATGACTCTCACAATATTTATATAAGTCTGCTAGCAGAATACATATATTTTTCACTTTTCCTGCTTCTTATGAAATCTAACAGAAGATGAAAAACAGAGTGATGGTGATAAAGAATGCATTTTTCACAAAAGGGTTTACAGAGGATATTTAGTTTTAAAGTAAAATCAGTAATTATTAATTAATTTCAAAAACTAACAAGAGAAATACTGTGACTACTCAGATTTCATGCTAACCAAAAAAGTGTAAACAACCATGACTGGATTGTTTTGGGAAGATCAGGGCTGACTCTAGTAACAAGATTCATTAAGGAAATGGCTATATTAATTTAAAGTGATTGAAATTTTGATGTAAATTATGGATCATCCATTAGAGATGAGCAGAAGCTTTTAGCACATTAATATGAAAGAGCAATAGAGCGATATCTTAGTTCCTACAAGCGAGACTTAAAATATATGTATCCTTAGCTTCCTTGCAACGGTAAGATCAATCACTGGGGGCAGATGGTACCAGCAACACAAATACACAGGAAAGCAGAGAGCATATGGTTTGCATTTGCGAGGTACGCTATGTGAGAAAAAGTATTTCACACCTTTCCCCTCAATTATAAATGGCTATAAAGGAAATAGAGACTTTTCTAAAAAAAAAAAAACTAAATTAAAAAGAGAAGAATCAAATAGATACACACATTGAAAGAGGATCCTTTGGAGAGACTGAGCATTTTCCAAAGGTTTGAAGAAAGACGGTGACGTCGGTTACTTTGGTATTTCTTATCTGGGGTGATCTTTCAAGGAGCAAATGGCAAATGTTTACAGCCCCATAAGGCCAACAACGATAAAAGGGAAATTTACAGTTGGCAGAGGCAAGTATGTAAATCAGGCTGGTAGCTTCTCCAAACATCAGGCATTCTCAATGTGACAAGGCAGACTATCCTTTAACAGAATGAGATCATTGCCAAATGCTACCTGCCATCAATGTGTTAGACTGACACCATCAACGTGGCTGAACTGAAGACAGAAGTCACATTTGTCCCTGAGGAGCTTAGCACAAATGGGGAAGAAAGTTAAAAAGAAGGTATTCTTCACTTTCTCTGCGTGAAACAGCAACGTGGCCTTAAATGCAAATGGGCGGGACGCATAGAAGGATTGACAAAGAACAAGAGTGTGGAGTCCCGCAGAGGCCGGCGTGAAGAAACTTCGTATCCAAAGGAAACAAGCGTATCATATAATGAACCTGGTTGTAGGTGGGAACAAACTTCACTGAAGCAAATTCATGTTCTGTGTGTTAAAGCACCCCAGGCGTCATTCCCAAAACCTACCCCTGAGCATTTCTGGACTCTCTCGAGAAAACGTACTTATCAGTAGGGCCTTCGCACACTGGTTCTGAGCCGCGAGGGTCTCTCTTCCCCCAAACATCTCCACGTAGCCATCACCTTCTTCAGGCCATGGGGCGAAGTAGGTGAAGTGACATCTTTGGATTGGCTCTGGAACATATTATCATGACTTCAGGTTTTTATTTAGGGCTCTGGCTCCTTCGGTGTATCACCTGGGAAAGCACGATAGGTTTCTGAGCAGCCTTCACTTTCAGGAATGTGACTCCTCCAGGGACCTGGCTGCCCAGACTATGACAGAAGACAAAGTTCAAAGTTGGGTGCACTGTCACCCAAATATCCAAGTCCTCAGTGCAGCCGAGGATCTAAAACAACCGCTGCCATAGAGGTTGGATACTGTCCCTTTCACCCAGTCTACAGAAACCTTGTTATCTTGGGCAGTTCTCCTCAGGTAATCTGCCTTTGAATGTTTTAACGCCGATCAGCGCGTCAACAAAATTTGCTGTGAGCCTATGGTTGCAAGTTTGCTGCTGAGGGAATTCAGAGTGATGAGCGTATGGTCTGTGTTCTCAACAACCATCCCAGGCTAGTGCCACGCAAGGCGCGTGGGCTGGGCTCCCTCTGCTTCTTGAAGGATAACTAAGTTTCAGACAGGAATCTGAGGGCATTTGTGTGATAGAGAGAACTCTACCTATCCTTTAAGGCAGGGAAACAAAACAACCCAAGATGACACTTTTAATCAGTAGCAGGACTACTGCTGAAGCTTTATTTGACGGAAGGTGTTTGGTTTGGTTTGAGATTTCTAACCACAGAGGGTGTCCACCATAGCACAATGCAGCCAGAACCTGACCTGCCTCCTTTTAATCAGTGGTTCTCAACCTTCCTAATGCCGCGACCCTTTAATACAATTCCTGTGGGTTGTGACCCACAGGTTGAGAACCATTGTTTTAGATAGATAAGCCCTCAGTGAGGCAACATTCAGGGAACTAGGGAGATAATGTCGGAGAATGAGGTGGACCCAAGGAGGTTATACAGCCCAAGATAACTATTAGTAGGACTCACATGTGACTCATACAGGGCTTACCAAGGTCCCACAGAGAAGAGCAAGTTAAAAATCATGTCACTCCTGTATAATCTTCAGAAAGATTCTGGCTTTCCATTGTGATACAAGTCTCATTCCATTTCCCCATATTTCTGTGCTTTCAAATTGAAATATTAAAAACTGGGTTACTTAATATCTATGAAGCTCTTTTGGAGGCTTGAACTCTCATGTTTTTTTGTGCTTTAATGGTTTTGGAAATTACTTTTCTCCTACATGACATGTACAGACTAGACTATAGGCTCTTAACAGGTATGAAATCGATGCATTGCAGCAGGGTATGCCACACTTTGGGGGTAGCATCCCTGTGGTAGACAGAATTCTGAGATGCCCCCCAAGATTCCTGGCCCTTGGTGTACCTGCCCCATGTAATCCCATCCCCATGACTTAGCAGCATGATGCTTAGATTATGTTTTATAGCCAACAGGGGAGAAATTGTGCAGATGCAATTAAGATTACCAATTCAGCTCACTTTGAATTAGTCAAAAAGACAACTATCTGGGGTGTGCCTGGCCTAATCAGGTGAGCCTGTCAATGGCCCTCTGCAGGAAGAGATTGGAACTGCATGAGGGCTGATGGGCAACAGCAAGGAGCTGAGATCCACATCTAGGAGGTGAGAGTGGTCTCTCTACTCAACAGACACTGGGATACCAGAGGACTGAGGTCCTACAGCCACAAAAACATGGACTCTGCCAGTAACCCAGGGGAGCTTGGAAGTGGATCTCCCTAGTTAAGCCTCTAGATGAGGAAACAGCTGCTAACTCTTTGATTGCTTCCTACTGAGACCAGAGGATCCAGCTAACTTGTGCCCAGACTTCTGACCTACTAAACAGAAATAATAAAATACATTTTACTTTAAGTTGCTCTGTTTGTGTAATTTATTAGGCAATGATAGAAAGTAAATATAGCTCTCCCATCAGTAAATAATTTGTGTGAACATTTCCCAATATGAGTATTTATAGCAAATCATTACTGTCCCTCTCAGCATCGAATATTAAAAAACTTTGTTTTCTTACATTTTTAGTAACCTCATATGCATAACAGTTCTAAATTTCCTTCCTGCACGGAATATATTAAACACCGCCCAGGTGAAGATACTTGCAATTTTTACACTCTCACTGCCTTAGAAGATACAGATGCTCACATAGCAGATTCTAGGCCGGTTAGACGGTGGATACTCGCTTTGCCAAAAGTTTTACATGCCCTGCCAAAAATAAGTTGCTCCGAATATTGAAGAATATTCCTCTATGCGTGCTTGGGCTCAAAAAGGAGCAAAGACAACACCTTTGTTGAGAAGTATAAAGGAACACCATAGTCCAGGGTCCCCTCACTCTGTCCTACGACATGCCTCATAAACATGAAGACGCTACGTATTTTCTATGCATCATAGTTCACTTTCAAGCTAACTTTATATCTCAAATACAAAATCGTAAACATCTGAATGAAGATTTCTGTAGCTTGCAGCCTTCAAATTGCTGCTTGTACATGAACACTTCTCACAAATAACTTTATATGTTAATCTCCAATAACTGTATGCAAAGCACAAGAATGCTTGCAGCACTGGACGTTTTATCAACGGCTTGTACCTATAAGAGTCAGTGACTTTGAACAACGATTCTGAAGACTTTTAAGAATGACGTTCACCTGTGGTTAATAAAGCAGCTGAGTTTCATGAATCGCTACCTTGATGTGGACAACAGGAGTTGATAAGAGAATAGTTTCTCAAACAGAAACTATAGAAAATAGTTTCATCTTTCACCAAAGCAAGTTAGTCTAAGCCTCCACTTTGCTCCTTAAGCATTTTCACTTCCTTCTGTTGGAGACGTGCTCAGACTGTCCTGGGAACAAAGTCTGTTCCTCTGTTTGACTGTGGGAATCTTTCTAGGGTGTAAACACTGCTTTTCTGTGTAAGGCCTTCATAGGCCATAACTTATTTAATCCTATCATGAGCCTATGAGGTAGGTGTTATTATTTATCCCATCTTATAGATGAGGTACAGACTGGTTAAGTAACTTATCTAATGTCACACAGCTTGTAAAGAACAAAGCTGATATTTAAGCCCAGGTCGTGTGGATTCCTGATCCTGAATTTTTCATCAACTTTATATGATTCAAATTACATAAAAAAGTTTTCTTTTCACCCCAAATTAATTTCCACAATGATTTAGGTCCTGTAGTGCCTGAAATTTTACTGTTAGAAATGAACTCATTGGGGTTTATCTATGTTCTTTCTATAAATCATTTCTAAGAAGTATACTGTTTCTGGAAGGGGTAACATACTGAGTTCCGCATGAATATAAGGTGAGTAATGTGCGAATCTAAGTCATGAATTAATTCTGGAAGCGTTAGAGGAAGAATGAGTTCACTGGGTATCAAAAAGTCAGGAATTCAAGAGAAATTGAAAAGTATCAGAGAATAGATTGCACCACAGGCAAACCTGATTTAGAAGACAGTATCTCAGAGCTTGTTCTGTGTTTCAAGAACCCTTCCATTTCATACAAAAGTCATGTTAGTTCTGGTATTTACTGTAAGTCAAAGGTATCAGAAACATGATTGGAATCTTCATATTTGATCCATTGGTTGTTGATTTTTTTTTTTTTTTGGAGACAGAGCCTCAAGCTATCCCCCTGGGTAGGGTGCCGTGGCATCACAGCTCACAGCAACCTCCAAGTCCTGGGCTCAAGCAAGTCTCTTGCCTCAGCCTCCTGAGTAGCTGGGATCACAGGTGCCCGCCACAACGCCTGGCTATTTTTTGGTTGCAGCCATCATTGTTGTTTGTTGGGCCCGGGCTGGATTTGAACCTGCCACCTTGGGTGTACGTGGCTGGTGCCTTAGCCACTTGAGCCACAGGCGCAGAGGTGGTTGTTGATATTTTATTGGCAAGAGTAGCAAGAGCGAGAGAAAGGGGAACCGAGGCAGGGAAGAGAGGAATGCTGGGTACACTCAGCTGCCCGGTGCCTGTTTCACAGCTTGTCTCTAGACATCCAGTTGACCACACAGGACAACTCTGGACAGACTAATATGGAGATGTTACCATCTTGGAAAAGTCTATTGGAGAGAGTTGATCCCACGTCAAACACTACTCAAAGTTCATCTCAGAGGAGATAGAATTTCAAGCATGTGATCTTTTAAATCTGGCTACCTGTGTAGTTGTTTCAGTTTTACTGAAAGTGACTGTCTACAATGCTAGAGGAACCAGGTAGCAAGGTACACACCTTCCATCTGAACTGTGAGAATGAGAGAACGCACTTTGCTTCAGGGATGCGGCCCGGCTGCCTGAGCTTTGTAACCACCGCTCACAGGGAGCCTCTTACCTCCCAGTCTCAGTTTAGTACAAACTTAGGAGTTCCTTGCTTGGGCAATCAGAGTTCATTTTACTGTTGCTAGATCTTTTCCATTCTTGACTCCATGAATCTATCTTTAATATCCAGTTATAAATGATGAGATTCTGACTTCTGAGAATATTGGAGAAATGAGGCAACGTGCAAGAATATATTAAATGATTTTTTTTGTGAGACCCTGGACAGGAATTGTGAAAGGAGTTATAGACCTTCCGAGGGTTGTACCACCAGGAGGCTATTCATAAACGCACACTGCTTACAATGGCAGGGAGCGGAGGAGGCAAGCCGGAGAGTAATTAAAGTTAATTGATATGTTATTGTTCTCTGTGTTATGGCATTAAAATATGGGAAAAAGTGGGTGTTAACTTGCTGAATTGCTCTTCTATGTAACAATACTGAAAACATATAAAGACATAGTTATGAACAAGGTATTAAAGGAATAGTCCCCTTTCCCTTGGCCTAAGTATGGGTCTTCTCCCCATAAAGGGGGAGGGCACAAAGAAAATCGTTCATTTACTCTGCACGTTGAAGGGTGCACATTCACTGAGAATGTGGGGTCCTGATTCTGACGGACGTCGTTAGGTTACAAGCCATGGGAGCCTTTTGTTTCTAAGCTCATCCATTTTCAGGTTCAGCCACGGTTCCATCACTGTACTTGACCTCTATGACTGTTGGAAGCGGAGTTAACTTCCTTTTTATTCCAACTCCTCAGCATACACACAGAGGGAAAAATCTAGTTCAAATGATTCCAGAGAAGTCTGCGTTGAGAGTTAACTTGCTGTCAGAATGGACGGGACAACTGAATTCCATTTATTCTACGGGTACAACATCCAGCCGTAAGTTACCGAGCTATCCACAAATATGTTCTGCTTTCCCACAAGTAGTAATATAAACATCTGCTTTGAGAAATCAGGGAAACAGTCAATCGGGATAAACAATAACAACTTACTGAAATCCTGTGTGTCGGGCACACGTTGCTTATTTTTAATGCCCACGATGTTAGGAGGTAGGCCCTGTGGTTGGGGGTACCAACCCAAGACCCACTGTGGCCCTCAGATGTCCCGTCACCATTGTCTGGTTCCCTGCTCCTCACACAGGCATCTCCTGTCTCAGCTTAGGAATCTATTACTGCAAAACAGCCTTTCTGCAGGAAAGCAGTGAGAGCCCATTCGCATCTATTTTAAATAAGAAAAATCAAGTGTGTTACATGTCAAATCCAAACCTGTGGTCAAGTTTCTGCAAGGTAACCACAGAAGGAGAACACTACACAGGTAAGAAGCTGTCAGTTCAGGTGTCAAATGCCCAAAGCATCTTCTCTTCCGGACTGCCACGCAGTGGGTATGACTGGTGACAGTAGCTTTGAAGGTGGCAACAGGGTGTTCTTACAGCCAGTCATGTGTAAGGGGCACACACCCTAGCCGGGCACCCTCCTCACTTTCCCAGGGGCTCTGCCCGCTATGTTGGAAAGTAACTTGGAGTTGACAAGCACATTGATTTGTTTAAGATGGGGATTGAGTTCTAAGGTCACAAATAGATATTTTTTCTTGTGAAAATTAGCCATTGATTACATATATATAATATATATTACATATAGATGGCTAGTATATGTGTAATATATGTGTTGTATATATTATCAATGCCTAATAGATACAAATAGATGGTCCAAACAGAATGATTAAGGAGATTTTAATAAAGGGCTATTTAGGAGGGTGAGGACAGGGCTGGAAGAAACCAGCCTACCTTGCAAAGTCAAGGGATACTTGACAATACCCCAGGAAAGAAGCTGCAAGTGTAGAAGAGGGCCACCCCAGGGAGCTGTGGCCCTCCCAGAGGGGCAGGCCACCTCACAGCTGGCCCAAAAGGGGCCAGGCCACACCCTGCACCCTCCCTCCCGTCTCCGGCTCGCCTGCCAATGGCTCAATCCTCCTGGAAGCCAGAGATGAAGGGGTCTACTGAAGGGGTCCCTGGAGGTTAGATGAGTGGGTCTGAGGGGGTGAAGTGAACATGCCCAGCACAGCAGGCAGCTCTGTCTGTCTGGCCCCGTTGCTGAGCTGGGATCCAGACACAGTCCCCACACTCTCGTCTTCTCTCCCTGTTTTCCAGAAGCAAAACACTGAAGTGGAAACCCGGTTCACTCCAAACTACTAACCAATTTCTTATCATGACCATCCTTCATGTAAAAATTGTCTCCACAAACCCTAGTCCAACCAATGAATGACTTATGATGTGCTCCAGACCAGGAAACCCTAAGAGAAATAGGCTTTAGACTTTCCCTTTGCAGTGAAAATGTGTGTAGGATAAGTTCTATCTATGGAACTTTATTCACTTTGAATCCCCTGAATTTTCCAAACTGGCTTAGAAACCTAGTCATTTCAAAACTACCACTGCCTCCTATATCTTGAACCAAAAATAGAGTCCTACTACGAGGCAGCAGCTGCAGACATCAGCAGCATGTGGGAAGTTAAAGCTGACAGGGCCAGAGAGCTACATCACCCCTGGTCAACAGGTGAGAGGCCAGCGCCCCAAATCCTGGCTCTGTCCACTGACGAGTCCTGCCTCCCACAGAACCCTTTCAGGCTTCTTGGAAGGTTTTTTGGTGCTTTACCTGAATAAAATGCTGCCGAGAGGACCTAGCTCACTGCTCATCAGCTGTATGGTCAGCCAAAGAGTGATTATGGGGTTGAAATTGGAGTTACGTCATCAGTGTGGATAAATTAATTGGCTCTGGATTCACCCTTCACTGCCTGCAAGAACTCATAAGGGCCATGCTCTGTCACGGTGGAGCCTGCTACACTCAGGGGAAGTAGGTGTCAAAACCTGAGCCAGGGATTATAGACTTTACATTGCTATGCTTAGTTTTCAAAGATGACACCCCTGATGCTGAAGGCACTGTGGATGTGCTGGAGTCTGGACACTGACACAGGACTTCAACTGCCATCCATACCATGAACTCACAAAGGCCAGCCTTGTGCTTGGGGCGGCTGCCACCATTTACAGGACCATACAATCTTTATTCCCCTGGTCCAACCAATGAGCTATAATTTCAGGCCATGTCCGTGTTTGCAAAAATCCTTTCCAGTGGTGACAGTGGCTTTACTATGGAGATTTGAGGATGGACCCACAGGCCCACACTGAAGCTGCAGGGCACAAGGAGAAAGTCTTCTTCACAGTAGTTAGAACGATTATAATTGGGTGTTTCACACTTCCGCACCTCCAGCTCGTCAGCACGCAGACGGCATTGTGCCTGCCCCTCTGCCCACTCCACACCCTGCCCCTGTCCATTGCAGGTCCTTCTCTCTGAC
>NW_003852456.1:4892586-4913697 GCF_000181295.1 Otolemur garnettii
CAGGTCCTTCTCTCTGACCGCCCGACACAGGTCCTTCTCTCTGACCTAGCACTTTGCACTTGGTCTTCCCTCTGTAGGAAAGTGTCCTACGCTCTTCCCTGACTCAGTTTCAACAATGTGGTCTCTACAAAATGTCTCTACGAAATGTCACCTTTGCAGAGGCAGACTTGTTCCCTACCCCTGCCCCTCCTTGTCACCTTACCCCATGTATCTACTTTGTAGTGTCTACTAAAATTGACATCAGTTTCATATTGGTCACTGTTCACCACCTCTGTTCTGATCCCTACACAGTACCTGGCTCTTAGCACAATTCTTAACAAACAGTATTTGCTGAATACTATTCAATATTGCTGAATGAATTTCCCTAAATGTAAATCTCACTAAGCCATTCATTTTCTACCAGTCTGCAAGGCTGAAGTGCAGAGATTGATGCACATTGGTAGTTGGTCTGTGATAGCAGGTGCATGGGGAGCAAGATAATGGGAACAGAGGAGAAACTAGCAACATGTCCATGTTTGCAGAAAGCGGGTGTCGCTGGCTAATTTTAAGGTGCAGCATAACTGGAGTTAAGGGACACCTAGATAGCTGGTAAAATATGATTTCCAGGTATGTCCCCGAGGGTGTTTCTGGAAGACATGGGCATTTGAATCAGTGGTCTGAGTAAGGAAGGTCCTCCCTCTCCAGGGTGAGCGGGCACCACTTGTTAGATGAGACTCAGAGAGAACAAAAGGGCAGAGAGAAGGCGAATTCACAACCATCTCTTCATCTTCCCTGATGTGGACTTTAGATCCCCAGGGTTCTAGCCTTCTGGAACCGGGATGTGCACTGCTGGTCCCTGCTGTGCTCAGGCCTGCAGACCTGCCCTGAGCTGAGCTGCTGTCACCTGTCTCTGGGCCTCCAGCTTGCAGACATTCTGTCCTGGGACCTCTCAGCCTCCACGAGCCCATAAACCAGTTTCCCTCATGCACCTTCTCTCATATATAAATATATGTCGACACCCTGTTGGTTCTGTTTTTCTGGAGACCTTGACCAATTCACGGAAGGTTTTACCACCTCCTCAGAAAAACATTAGCATATAGAATAATTTGATTTCCTTTTAAGCATGCATGCACTGTGTATTCATTTTAATATAAATTAACATCATATGCTAGAAATTAAATGATTGAACCAAGTGAGAAAGTCATTGTCTCTATGGACATTTTTTATTCATGTTGTTATTTACCTTTAATTGACAAAGAAAAGGGAAAAGATAGTTTTTCCCTCTCTCTCTTTTTCTGTCTTTCTCTCAACAAAAATCAAGATCAATTGGCTCTAATAACCGTGAAACTAATACAGCACATCTGTCTCTTAGTTACTGCGGGTTATTAAAATGCACTTTCCTGCTTCCATTTTCTCACAGCGAACGTCCTTCTTTATGTGGAAACGAAAGGGGAATTTCTCAAAGTAAGAAGTATTAGTCCCCAGGATTTGGGAAAGTGTCACCCCTATAGGAGACTTGTCAAAGGCTTTATATTCTTTTGTCTTTCTTATTGCTACAATCAACCAACGTATTTGGTTCGTGAGATACCCTCTGACCTTGTAGAATTAATACTACATTTTAAACTGGTGGAAAGTGCTAAGCGTTAGCAGGAGCGCGGCTGGTCTATAAAACTTTTACGTATTTTAAGTCGCTCCGAGTGACTATATTGGATGTTTGATGTACCCATTCAATTTTGGTTTTTGCTTTCCTCTGAAATAATTCATTTGACTTCTGAATAGAATCATGAAAATACTTAATAAAAATGGTAATGCATCCAAAAGCACGTGGCTATAACTGAAGGATTGATGTAGAGAGAATTTTATCAAGTGAAGGTAGGGGGTGGTGGATGGTGGCAGAAGAAGGGTTGGGGACTGATTAAGGGATTGTAGGTGTCCCGACATTTTCCTTGTGAAAGGTGTTGAACTGTGGTCAGTATCTCTTTCTGCAGATTTTATCTGGTGGATTTTTCATAAGCAGTCACAAATCAATCAGAGCACAGCAGAGAGCTGCTATTAAAAAAATTAACCTGGAGGAAGGTTTTGAAGGCATGGACTATCACATCCTGGTTCTAGAAAGGCTTGAAATGTTCAAGGAACATAAATATAAATTTTCACTGATGAGGAACAGTCACCAGCCTAGGAACCTAAAGATATTCTGTTCTATCTCAAAAGGAGAAATAAAATTCCTGCTGGGAGAACTTGAGGCCAGGAGTCTGGGTCAGCACTCTCTCCAAGCAATTTGGTCCATTCTCAGCCTTTCCTGGACTTTCTCCACAGCCCTCCTTTATATCTTCTTTTTTTTTAGGGTGAGTTCACAAACGTAATCGTCTGACATTATAGGATGACAGCACTGATGGCTATTCCAGAAAAAGAGTCCCAAATCTGCTCTGAAGCATGAAGGTCCCAAACCTGCTCTGAAGCCCAGGCTTGGTGGACAGCTTCCCAGGCGAGGACTTCCAAGATGACGCAGTGATACTCAGCTCTGGGTGTGGAGGCGGAGTTCTCAGACTTAATTGTCCAGCCTCATATTTTCTTATCTTGACAATATATGACCTGACTTCCCTAGAACTGTTATCAAAACAATGTTGTATTTTTTTTTTTATTCAGCCAAGTAATATTTTTCTCATCACACAATATTTAGAAAACTTTGTCTAGGCCTACACTGAAATAATACTACGACTTTCAGTGGAGGAAAAATCAATTGGCATATTAGGCCTTGAGCAAAATCTTCTCTTCTTGCCGTTCAGTGTTTTAACAGAATGATAATTCTATCAGATAAAGAGAAAAGGAAAGGAAAACATACACACACGCACAAATGCGCCTTCTTAATGTTTAAAAAAATATAAGAAGGTCTATTATTCCAGTTGGTGGTGGTAAAGACCACACTGGCACTGAAGAAGTTAAGTACTATCAGATCTCTCTCTCTCTCTCTGTCTGTCTCTCTCTCTCTCACACACACACACACACACACACACACACGCGTGCGCGCGTGTGCGGGCATACGCACATGCACATCTTAACCAAAGAATCATTTCGATCTCTAAGCTGTTTCTAATTAGGTGTTAATGACCTCCGAGTTGTGTGAGTTTACCATGTTCTGTACCTCATTTGATTCCCCCCCTGGGCTAAAATAATACCAAGAGGCCTGAAATGAAGATAAAATATACCTCGATGGTCCCAGTGGTTACTGGATCAGAGAGATATAAATACAGAGAAGTCCAGAGGGAAAGATTATTATTAACGCTAGTTCCATGACCTATGCTAACCAAGAAATGAAAGTAATTATAAAGCTTTCATGTGCTGGGCGAGGGGACCCTCATACTCAGAAATCATGAATGGGACTCAGACACAGAGGACCACCAGTACTTTAGAAGCTGGGGACTTGAGGGCGAATAGCTCCTCAGTACAGAAGGAATGTAACAGAGGGACAAGAAATCCCTCAGAAGTGTTAGAAAAATATTTTTTTTTCTGAGTTATAAAGGCCATGCTTACCATTAACCTTCGCAACAAGAACTAAGTAAATGAGAAAATAATAGTGTAGAAAATAAATAGGTTAGGTATGGCGCCTGACGGCAAAATGCCACGCTCCCTACAAGGTTTCCAAAGGGGTTTTCTACAGGACTGAAAGTGGCTTCCAAATGATAGAATTGGTCCTTTAGTTGGTGAATGAAATGAATGTTACCTGCACACCTGCCTGGGCTCTGCACCTCCAGCCCCCTGTGCATGAACAAGTGAGGACCAAGTAAACGTTTCGCCTCTAGGCATCCTCCATGCAACACTTTATTTATTTCCATTTTAAATTTGCACTCATTATAACTATAATTGGCAATGCCTCATACTAAGGACTCATTTGGTTGTTTAAAAAAAAAAAAACTCAACAGATTTTAGCCAAGGATTAAGAGGAAAAAGAGTTACCAAACAAAACTTCAAATGTTATGAAACAAGATGAGTCAGTTTTGAAGTGTTGTTCAATCCATAAATCTTGAATAGACTCAAAAATATGCCTTACAACAAAGTGACCTGGGTATCATTTAAAAAGGAGAAAGAAAAAAAAAAGAGGAAGAGGAGGAATAAAAGCCTGACGGTATGCCATTACAGCATATTGACTGAGCCGCTCAAGTCGCCATGATTAAAATGAAGTAATTCACTTTGAACTAACTCTAGCTGACTCCTCTAATGTGCCTGAGGATTGTCTGTGGCAAGCCCAGAGGAAATCTTTTGTGCTTCAGTTAGCAATAAAGCTTGGAAATCATTATTCTTTCAAAGATAAACATAGATTACAGAGAAAACCAGAAATGTCCGGGCTCTTGCCTTGCACATCCAGCCTCCAAGCACAGTAGCTCTGTCACTAAAACGTGGGTGAGGTTTCCTTGGGTGTACTGAGTTAAATCTAGCAGCCAGAGAATTTAAGTTATTATCCTTAACACGGCAAAACATGTGCTTAGCGTATGTCCAGAATATAATCAACAGTGACGAGGGCAGCTCCTGACTCACGAAACCTATACATTTGGCTGAAATCATTCATCTATTAACACAAATTTGAGACTGGTTGGCCTTTGGGTCTTTTCAAGGGTGCTGTTCGCATGACAATATAGTTAATTTTGTTGTCTTTTGTAGAGAACCGATAGAACAGGTGTTTTTCAATCTTTGGGCGGGAGAACAGTGTGGGATTAAGGAGCACCTGTGTTTCCTGGACTTTCTGCTCTGCCCTAGTAAACGCGTTGCTTCTATTTCTGCATATCCGAGTACCTTAGTGTATTTTTTTAAAAAATCCAAAAACTCGTTACGTACGCTGCCTCCCTTTCCTCAGCAGTTATTTATGAGGTAATTTCACAACCAATTTTTACAGGTTAGACATAGTGTCACATCACTCATTTCTACAATTTGAGATGCAGAGCCGGATCCTCTCTCTGGACGTCAGTGGGATAAACGCCTTCCTTTTTAACGCTTTTATGCCACTGTGTCAAAGACAGCGCGCTGTGCTACATGAAACCACGCGAAAAAGCCTGATACAACTATACTAGGTTGACAAAGCCCGGGATTAAAATTCAGTCACGCATGCGAAAAATGTAATAAATGAATGAAAATGTATGTTACGGGTCATTTCTGCCTTAACAGCACCTTTGTGCTATGGAATCCAAATAGCAACAGTCATCTCCTACACGCCTCACCAATGAAATAACATTAGGTTCCAGCAACCTAATGACACACAGCTAGCACGAAATGAGGATTGTGCCCACGGATTCATTTCATGCAAACATATAGTGCGTGTAGATACGACTTATCAGTCAAAGATAGGACTCCATTTACAGCTGCTGCAACACTGATGGGGGGGCGTCTCCATTTTTCAGCTAAATAGAGGTTTTCTTTCTCACTTCACATAAAGTCTTCAACTTGCTCAAGCCTTCTAATAAATTGCAAAGTCTGTAACAGTATATCTTCTATTATGGTGCTTGTTACTTTACTAAGACAGGAAATTAAAGCAATAAAACACTTTCAAAATGATAGGGTATACTCAGACAGTCATTTTTCTTATGTTCCAGTATTATTCTTCAAAAGACCTTTTATGATACTAATATTAAATTCTTTGAAGTCTGGAGAATCTGTTGAAAGTGTTGAATTTCTAAAATACAGAGTTCAAATATTGCATCTACTCATGCATTTATTAAAATCGAATAGGTGGCAGGTAGAAAATTTTAGAACACAAAATACAATACGGTTAAATAATATATGACCAGATACATTTCAAATGCACATTAGGGAGCCCGTTGTGAGGAAATTTGATGGAATGCTCGGGAAAATCTATTTTGCTTTTTCTCACCTGACGTGGCCAAAATGCACAACACATGTGGTCATTCAGATGAAAGGCTGGTGGCTGCAAAACGGAGGCTTGCGACCAGACAAACAGCATAATGGTCACTTATGCAGAATGTTCCCATCAAGGAAATTGAATCGGGCTTATGAGGCTGTGCATTCTTTATTAACCTCCTAGAAAAAGGTCAGACGACTGTTCTCTTAATGGCAAGAACACTCTGCAAAAAAAGCTCAAAGAGAAATGCAAAAATTCTGCAATATTTTCTAGGCAGTATATTAAGCAATTGCATTAAAAAGCTTGTAGAGTGGTGTGGATAAAAGCCCTCTTCATTTGCTATTATGAAAAAAGTGTCCTATTTTCTCCCCATCAATAAGGGTTTCTAGCTAACTTTATGGAAAAAGAAAAAGAAAGAAAAGTGAACAAACAAGAGTAAAACCGCAGGAAGTATAAATTGAGAAGAAATGAGAGCGGTGAAAGAGTCCTCTTGGCCCTCTTTCCTCTTTCTCATGAACTTCATTCACACCCACACTTCCAGCTTGCCGCCTGGCTTCCTCCCTCCCTCCTTCCTTCCGTCCAGTCCTTCCTCCCTTCTTTCCTCATGCAAAGGGCTTCACAGAAAGCAGGGATGAAGGATGAGCGCTCCTCACCATAAGACCCAACAGACCCACTTCCCATTGGTCACATTGCAGAGCTGCTTGCCACAGGCCAAGTATTTTCCTTGCTGGAAAACCCGGGAATGGTTGGTCTCTTTTTTTGATGTGTCATTTTAAACAACTGCTATTTAGCAGGTGTGAATGTTCCAATTAAATAGCAAATGCTTTCTGGGGCAAGACTAAGCCTTTACAACTTTGGGATCCATCCCAATCAACTTCCTTCCCTGGCTCAGCTGATTAAGGTCAGGACTTTCAAATGAGAGCTCGAGCCCTTGAACCTCTCCTCAAAGCACACACACACTTGCTAACATTAAAGGGGCCTCTGCACACCAAAGCGAAGTCACACTGAGTCTACATGCTGCTAATTTACTCCGGTTCTTTACCAATTCCTGGTCCTGTCTCAGAAATATCTTTTTGATATTTTTCTGAAACATTGTCCTGAATTTCCAATGATAAAATTAGCCAGTCCAATCTGAGGCATTAGTTCTCAATAACTTATGTTTCCCTTCTCATCTGACACAGTGCCTCTCTGCTGGAATTCCAAAGCAATCAACTACCTGGGGATACTTCTCCCCGGAGACCTTGCCTAGCACACCACATCAATTAACGCAAAAGCAATTTTGGACCCCCTCCAATACGCCACACTACCATCTGGTCTCCCTGCAACCTCTTGGAGAGGGGCAGATTTCAATTTGTCAAACAATGCAAATTCCCCAAATTATTTTCGAATTATGTATGTTTACGTTAATGCAGTGCTCATTCATCTCTTAAAAGGTACTTTGCAAATTCCTTTAAATTGATTCTCCAGCTTGCTCCCTCTCTGGCAAGTTGAAATTGGGGTTATAAAGGCTAAAATTCAACTCTAAAATTTAACAAGTAAGAATTTAAAAACTTTAAATAACTTACTAATCAAGGACAATATCAAATTATTAGATGTGTTTGTGCCTCACAAACCTACACGTTAGTTGCCCAGTGATTATTTTGGGTACATCACTTTTAGGCAGCAAAACGTTTGATCATTTGAGAGCTACCAAGAAAAGTCTTGCATCAGAGAAAAATGTCCCAAATATCACCATTCGTCACTCTTTTCCTTTAAGGCTTTGAAAATTCCTGATAGAATATAAGCAATTAATTCAAAAGTATTAATAAATTAAGTCATTTTTTTAACTCATTATAATGAATTGGTTTGGCAGATTAATTTGGCTTGAAAAATTTTGATGTGAGGGTGGATGGTGGGAACATCTAGAGCTCAACAGTAGCCACTGGCTACGAGGGGCTATTTAATTTCAGATCTAAAAAAATTAAAATGAAACAAAATTCTAGAAATTCAGTTCCTCAGTCACTAGCTACATTTTAGGTCCTTGATAGCCACGTACAGCTAGTGACTATTGAACTGGACAACACAGACTTGAACTATCTCCATCATGGCAGAAAGGTCTTCTGGACAGCACCTCTGTGCAAGAATAGCAGGCTCCAAGCGAAGGGAGGCCGACAGGATATGTGCAGACATGTTCGTGGTATTAAAGATGGAAAATGGTCCCTCAAACCGGCAGGATAAGTGCAAAAGACCAAACTCCAACTCTTGATACTTTTGCTGAGAGCAGGCCCTTTCCACTAGCAGGAAGCATGCCTCGTTCACTGGGCTGGGCTCATTGTAACTGAATAGACTTGCTTCATTTTATCCATTGTGTTTGGCTAACTAGCCTCCACCCTGCCTCTGCTGGTAACAATCTCCTCCTACCATTCTGAGAGTGGAGCGAATTCCACCTCTGGCTCCTGCAAATGACCTTGGGCTGGTGAACTGGTCTTCAACTCTCTAACTGCAGTATTAGACTAAAATCATTCTATCCATAAAGGCTGGGTGATTGGGTCTCACTAGAGGTTATTCTGGCCTTCAGATTGAAAGTTTAGGGACAAAAATTTCCTCCTGTTGCTGGGGTTGCTAAGAGGAAAAACACACAAGACTAGCAAACATCTTATAAAAAACAAACAACAAAACAAAAAGAGGACTTCCTGGAATTGGTGGCTACAGAGACAGCAAGGGCAGAGGAAGGAGAGACCAGGCCAGGTGACTGCATGTGGGGCACTGGGTCCAGATATTTACCTGAGGGATATAGTTCTCTCCGTTTCTATACAGACCAACCTCTTCTCTCTCAACAATGAATATTTGCACACATACACACAGAGACATGCACGCAGTATATAACTGAGAGGGAAGCAGTGCACAGAGTAAAGAGACTCCTGGCGAAGTAAAGAACGACTGCGAAGGTCCTGGGGCAGGAAAGAGCCTGAGAAATCAAAGGAACAGAAGGTGGTGGGAGTGGCTGAAGAACTGTGATCTGGCTTCATGGTGTGGCACAGCAGGACGCACAGGGACCATGGGGACAATGGGATCACACTGACAGCTCCTTTGACCTGTTTCAAAAGACTGGAGACAGATGTGACTGGAAATGGTGTCCACTTAGGAAGAGCGGGTGGAAGACTTTGTGGATCGGACCATGGTGATGGTAGAAAAACAGGGAGGCTATAAATTGAGGGCAGAATCAAAGGGTCTTGGAATAAGAATTTTGGGCTCAAGCAGCCGGGGGTGGGGGGGTGGGGTTGCTCATTTACTAAGATGAGGGACTAAGGAAGAAAGGGACAATGGAACTCCGCACAGTCCCCCCGAGTCATCTCATGGAAAGGATGATGTGGACTGTCCAAATTAAATCCAAACTTACAAATGAATCCTACACTCTTAGAGTTGGAAATTGCCCCGAGGAAACATCCAGTCAAAATTTAACTTATGTTTGAATCCCATAAGCCCAATACTATCAAAAGATTTTAACTGCTAACTTGTTTTTGGACAATTAGGGTACCACTTATTAGATTATAATAATGTTCCAAAAATACCATTTCTGAGATGAGAGTTGGATTCTATTCTAGTACTTTTATAGCACTCTTGCTTTATAGTCTTTCTCTCACACTTAAGAAATAAGTTGATGGTATTATAAATGCCTCATGTTGTGCTGTTTTGTTTGTGTGCTTATTACTTTGTGTATTCTTCACTTACCATACAATCTAACAGGATCATATACCATTGTGCACTGATCTTGTATTTTTAATCACAAGTGATTCCAAGCCACGTGGTAAATCTAAGACTACATGATTAGATGACCCTGTAGTAATATAACAGCCCTTGCTCGATAAACACTGTACAATAATGCCCATTAAATCAACCTCCACAACAGTAATACCAGGTAGTCTTATTGCCCCATTTTACAGATGAAGAAACCAAGGTGCAGAGAGTTTAAATAACTTCCCAGTATCACAGAGAGCAGAGATTTGGCCTAAGAAGTTTTAGTCCACACCAGATTTTGGTGAAAATTTATGGCAATGAAGGGTCATATATAAAACATTCTTACACTTTCTGCTTAAAGAAATATATTACAGCAGAGTATTAGCTGAGGGGGCAGAGGCACTGTTCATACACTGGGCACTGAGGAGCAGGGGAGGATTTTGGAATTATCACTGTACATTCTCCAGTGGTTCCAAGCACCGTGCAGCCATGCCATTTAGAGCTCAAAGCAGGAAAACATCTTCCTGAAGTGAGGGGCTGGGAGCACCCCACTGCCCTCCGGGGGACCAGCAAGGTGATGTGTGTGAACCTTGAAGGATTTCGGAACGCCTCCTCAGTTAATTCTCTGCGCAAGTAAGATTTCTGATGAAGTGGTTTTATGTTTTGTTTTATTTTTGAGTGCTCATTCGTTAGCAGAGGAATTACTTTATTCGACTGAAGAGCATTCAAATATCTAAGCAGGCCTTCCCATCTTTTAATGAAGACTTCTATTTTATCACCAGCCTGATAGGTCTGGGCAACTCAAAGCTTCATCCACAACAGGAGCGTTTCAGGCAAGTTGAAGTCGTCTTCACTTCCAGCCTTCTTTCATGCCGTTTATTAGTGGTGGCAGGTTCCCTTCTGAAGCTCCTACTGAGAGCTCTGTTTTCTCTATGATTTTATTTCCAACGGGTTTTAAGAGTTTTGAAGGCAGGGATTATGTCTTTATGCTTCTTTATACTTATCAAAGCAGCTTCACAGCCCCTAGCTTTCAGTAGGTGCTCGTTGGATGCGGAGAAGCATTTTAATATTTCATTATTTCTATGATATTTCATATCATTTTTACAGAGACTTTAGAGGAAACATTTAGGGACTAATTTTCCATGCTCGCTGCAGCTGTATTTGCCTTTCTCCTCAGACTCAACTTTTGTTGGGGACTCTGAGGCCCTGGAATGGGCCGATGGTATTGTTGTCTTTCTTTCTCTACTGGGAACACTAATTTCTTTGTGCAAACCAGTCCTCAAAGAAGTGGCTGATAGTAACTGTGTCAAACATTGAAATGATGCTTTAAAGTTTCTAACGCTCTTTCCTATCCATCATCCCACTGACATATACCCTCCAACGATATAATTACTCTTTTATTATGATCTTCAACTGGAGTTTTCTGCTCTCAAGTTTCACACCACACTATGTGCAAGATCAGCTGATTGTCTCAACTGAAAATCAAGAAGTCCTACAGCTTCTTATAGAGTCAGTAAATGAATATTGCTATAATTTCAACAACTATGGTATTTTGTCATTAAGAGCCTCTTCATTTCCTGGGAGTTTCATGTTGAGTCATCCCGATAGCCTGGTTAGATCCCTAATAAACATTTGGAGAGTGGCAGGAAATAGCCATTTCAGCAGGTGGCACCGCACATATTTGCAGTGTCTGAACCTCCTTTAGGCAACACAGTTGAAGTCTGCATGATGAATGAGCAACCACTGATTGGTCCTATTGTGCATTTGTGATTCTTCTTCTTCTTTTTAATTTCTAACTTCAGTATGCAGAAGATGCTGTTGGTGATCAAAAGCAGATATGTGGCAACTGAACTAAAATGAACAATGACATGTGGTCAGAAGACGTTTTTCTTCAGGAGTTGTGGAGCTGATAGCAAGCCCTCATTGTGGTGCCAGTGTCACACAGAGGCCAGAGATGGCGAAATTTATTCCTTAGGACTGAAACCTTGAATTTTAGACATAGACGAGGAATAACTAGGATCATTCTGCCACCTCGTCTTCCCTGTCCTGCCTTTTAACTTTTGAGGGAAACAGTTCTCGAGAGTGGATGATTTGGCTAGCACCACCCAAGATGATTTTTGACAGATATTAAGGATATTTCAATGTCTGATGATGTAGAATTTCCATTTCAACTTAAAACTTAAAATATAACTTGTCACTAATGACTCAAAAAAATCTTGACAAAAAGCTCCTAAAAATGATGATTTGCATTACCTAATACTAAGTATAATGAAAGAAAAACTCTTTAAAAGCAATCAGCTCAGAAGGAGCCAGGGAAATGCAAATCAAGACAACAATAATATGCCATTTAACCTCCATTGGATTGCAGAAATACTCAGTGAGAACAATACTGGGTGAGTAACAGGATACGGATCAATGAAATCTCTTTTATGATGCTGTGGGAGTAGAAATTGGTACATGCACGCTGGAAAACACTTTACCTTGTAAAGTTGAGTATTTATATATCTTCCTACTCAGCAATTCCACTTCCAATATATTATTTAGTTGCTTTTCACTTTATAAAAAGGCTATTGTAATGGGTTGAATTGTAACCCCGCTAAAGGATGTATTCACCAGGAACCTAAAAATATGAGGTAATTTGGGGAAAAATGTCTTTGCAGATGTAAATTAAGTATATTGAGATGAGATCATTTTGGAGTAGGGTCCACCTGAAATCCAAGGACAAGTGTCTTCATAAGAGAACAGAAGGTCCTTAGAGAAGGAAGATGGAGGGAGAAATCAGAAAAGGCAAGACATGCCAAGCGCCCAGTGTCCCTTTCTGAAACTCCTCTGCCAAAGCCCTAACTCCCAGTACCTCAGAATGTGACTGTCTTTGCAAATAAGGTTTTAGAAGAGGTAATTAAGTTACAATGAGGCCAATAAGGGGGAGCCCTGATCCAGCCTGACCGATACCCCTACAGGGAGAGGAGATTAGGACATAAAGATACTGGGGAAGTGCACACTCAGAGAGACGACCCTGCAGGACACAGGAAGACGACAGCCCGCAGCAAGCCAAGGACAGGAGCTTCAAAGAGCCCAACCCAGTCAGTTACTTGATCTTTTTTTTTTTTTTTTTTTGAGACAGAGTCTCACTCAGTCATCCTGGGTAGTGTGCCCTGATGTCACAGCTCACAGCAATGTCAAACTCTTGGGTTCAAGCCACTTTCTGCTTCAGCCTCCTGAGTAGCTGGGATACAGGTACCTGCCATCATGCCTGGCTAGTTTTTCTATTTTTAGTAGAGATGATGTCTTGCTCTTGCTCTGGCTGGTCTCGAACTCCTGAGCTCAGGCGATCCACTCAGCTGGGCCTCCCAGAGAGGTGAGATTACAGGAGTGAGCCACCATGCCCAGTCCAGTTTCTTGATCTTGGACTTCTTATCTCCAGAATTGTGAGAAAGAGAAAATAAATTTCTATTGTTCAGGCCACTCAGCCTTTGATGTTTTGTTACTGATACAGCAAAGACATTTGGTCACTACCAGAAGCTGAGAGAGAGGTGTGGAATCGAGTGTGGCCCTGCCAACACCTGGATTTCAGACCTCTGGTCTTCAGAATTGTGAGGGGATAAATTCCGTTTTGTTTAGATTCACCCACCTTGTGGCAATTTGTCACAGTGTCCATAGAGAATGAATGCAGGTGTCCCACCCAGGCGAAGTTCTTGGGCATGTGCACCAGTAAGTGGCATTGCTGTTAGACCAAGACCACTGAGACCCCTCCCTGCAAAGCACAAACTTGGAAACACAAAACCTGTTTTTTAAATAATGTCAGACATTTTCTTGAAAATTTGATAACTGTGCTATTGAGAATTATAGGAAAGGAACCCAGCAGTCCAGTGGTGCCCCTAGCCCAGGATGATGGATGCATGTTTGAGAAGAGAGTGTTTGAGGTGGCAAGATCGCAGCTGCAGCCCTGGGAGACCAGCGAAGGAACGGCTGCCACACGTCCCCTACAGGCAGATCAGGCTCCCTAGAAAACGGCACACAGCCTCCCTCCATGCTACAGATTTGAGAGGTGCTTAAGCAAGCTAGGGAAAAGGTGTGCCTACCTCGCCGACCAGGGAAGCTTGACTTACTCCCAGCTTGGGTTCAGGGAGGTCCAGTCCCTCCCGGGAGTGTTGGGACAGGGGCTACCTTCCGCTTATTCTGCCCCCTTAAATCATGGAGGGCTGGTGGCCTGGGGGGGTGATACCAGCTCCCTTAGCCTATGAGTTAGGGGCCCACTGCTGGGGGTGGTGTGGGTTCCGTGGTTGCTCAGGCAGTGGGTGTAGTTGGATTTATAACATTTAGTGTTTTGAGATAACACTCGTGAGCTTCCACTTGGATTCTGGCTCCAAAGCCCTTGTCTTTCCGAGGCAGGTCTGTGTAAATCAGAGTGTTGGAATCAGCATGATGTACAAGAGGACACAACCTAAATAGCTGCAGTAGAAGGATGGAAGAATCCACAGCAGACCAAATGATGGGATCTCAGCAACAGGGAACAATGCGGCTTGGTCCTAAGAACACGGTATTCGGTGCCAACAGTAAATCAAAGACAACTACATACGGCATAACTGCGTAATAAAGTTTAAACAACCCAAACCCAAAGTACCTATGTAGGATTCCTAATGAGACAGATCTGGGATAGAAGAAAGGCGACGATGCATCCAAGACTCAGGAGAGCGGAGCCTCCGGTCAGGGGGACAGATGGGGCAGCAGCTCATGGGCGATGTCAGTTAATGCAAAGGGTCCATGCCTGGAGTTGTGAGATATATTCATGACAGTTATTATATTTTTGTAATAAACAAGTAAAAAAGTGAATTAATCATAAAAGCAGGCCCTAGATAAATAAATGATGAGGATGTACAATGAAGCAATGAAGCATTATCAAATTTTGTGCACAAAATGATCATAGAATTAAAATTAAATAAAATAAGAGATCACCTTTTCTCATGCCGTATTCTTCTCTCCTAAATCTGATCTTGTTTTTACAACTGGAAGTATTAGCACACCTTTCAAAGAACCTTGTAGAGGGAGCGACACTAATTGCTCAGTGCTGGACCAAAGTGTGTACGCAGCAGCCGATATTCTTGGTTAAAAAAACAAATATCCAGCTCTGTAGGTAACAGGGCTGCTTCAATGGTAGGGGAACGTGTGCAGGTTATTTACCATTGATAAGGTGTGTTCGGCACCTCTCTTGTTATGGAATCATTTGCCTGTGACAAAGCACTGGATCCAATTTGTTGTGGCCTTTAAGGAAATTTCTCTGTTTGCCCTCTTTAACCGTTGACGTTATCGTTCCCCGCTGCTGCTTTTGTTCCGTTTTTTAATGTGGCATTTATAATTACAGTGTGACTCACTGGAACCGTCGCTCTTTGTGCTGTATCTCTGGTGTTTGCACATAATGAAGGGAATAATGGCACATTTATTCAACTGGGGTACCTTGAGATAATGAGGTCCTTGAATAAGGTATCTCCGCTCAACGCGATTCTTTTATTCTCTCTTAACTGGTAGAAATATTCTACCTGTGTGCTTGTTAGTTTGGGGGGATAACAAGAAACTTTTGCCCCTGCCTGAATACTTACACAGCCTTTCACCTTATTTGTCAGGTTCAACCATAGTTGTTGAGAAATACCGAGCTGATTGAAAGGCTTCAGGCAGTGAAATGGTTCACTGGTCAACATTAAGTGCTTTTTTTTTAAAAAAGGGCAATGCGTGTGAAAGAAGACAGAAAAATTTGTTTTCATCTGAATTTGCACCACAGGTATAATGAGATTACTAGACATACATCTGAAAAACCTGCATGGTTAAAAGCAGAGTCCTATAATCTCTTATTTTCATGATACTTGAAAAATGGCAAATTATTCCTTGATTTAATAAGCAAATGATTACTCTCTTCAGACTCATATTTTCATTCTGGTCAGAATTGCATAGCTGCATCATTAAAAAATGTAATCTCTTCCACTATATGGTCCTCTTATTTTTTCTTCTTTACACTTATTTGATGATAAAATCAAGATATGTTAAATACTGGCCTTTGATGAGGAAATAATTGTAACCTAGGCAACATCTAAAAATCCTTTGCCTAAGTTTTTGATGTTCAGATTTGTCAAAATAGCTTTTCATTGTGTCCCATGAAATTATAAAAATTAATTATTTTACAAACATTCTTAATAAAATACATTTCTAAATAGGAGCAATGTTAGCATGTCTTCTATTTAACGAAGTCTCTCTGCTCGCAGGTTTATGGAGAATTTTAGTGGCCCCCTGTAGCTGGGGAACAACCCAGAGAGTGATATCCAAGTTCCTCCTCTGGCCTGAGTGCTGAAGTTTAACAATATCATTGCTAACTATCAGTGGAGTGGCCCAAACCTAACGTCCCAGAATAGCTTTCTACCTGGCATTGGACAGGCTGGAGGATTTTTCCCATAACCTTCTCTGCCGACTCTAGAGCTGAATTATTGATTAATGGAAACATTCAAAACTGAGAAACGTTTTGGGCTTCCCTAATGTTAATCAAAATTGCAGCTTGAGCTCTTCCCAGTGTGTTTCAAAACAACAGGAACGCTGATTTATCGAGAGAACCAATGGCAAGCTATTTTCTACCACTCCTTCTCTGGGGAGACTCAGTGGTGTATCAATTAGGCAATATGTGACATACTGAAATATTTTATCGACAACTGTTAAGGAATATTTAAACGGGATTAAAATACAGCCCTAGATATGCTAATACTTAAAAAAATGAAAACAAGAAATATTTCCTCAACAGGCAGAAATTTTAAAAAAAGTAATATATAGATGTTAGCAGATGAAAGATAAAGGGGAGCCTACTATGAAAAGAAGCCCTGATGTCTTCCTCGAGTCCTCACGGTGGACGTGCTGAGTCGTCAGGGTTTGGGAGATTATACCTAGCACCGTGTTTATGCCCTGGTGCAAACACAGCTAAAGAAAGGCTTACAGTGAATAAATTTGATTTATAGTTAAGTGACTGCTATCATCAAATTGTACAACTAGATCTAATTTTCCCCCAGGGAAATGCATACCTATTGTTTGCTTAAGAGCTTACTATTCTTTAGTAGTAGATCAAAACACATTTGGAACTCTTTTGCTGGAATGGTCATCAGAACCATTGTCATCTGAGGCCTGACAATTTAGTTGATGAACTCATCCTAGAAAAAGAGCTTTGCAGGGTGGACTAGGTGCTGGTGTTGGTGCGGAGCTTCCCCAGGGGAGGACCTCGAAGGTGACCATAGTGATATTCAGCAACGCGGTACGTAGCACTTTTTCTAGGATGAGTTCGTGAACTTGATTGTCTGACTTGTAAGAGAAGGAAAAGCTAAGTGATGTGACCAAGGGACTTGTGCAGAGTCATCCTGGCCAGAGTGGCTCTCTGAGAAGTGTTGTTTGAACTGGGACCTTAACGACACTTGGATTCAGTCACACCAAGATTTGGGAGAGTGAAGTTCCAGATAGAAGAAGGAACGAACGAGGACAGGTCCTGCAGCACAGCACGTGCCTAGTGTGTCCCGCAGAAAGAGGAGGCAGCTGTGGGTGTGGTCAGAGAAGAGGCCAGCACAGCACACAAGTCGGACAGGACAGCAGACTCAGCTCGTGGAGGACCTTTCAAGGCAGCACTTTTCAAACTTTCATACACCTGTGAGTCGCTTGGCGGTCTCATTAAAACACAATTTTTGGTTCATTATACCTGAGATTCTTCTGCGTTACTAACAAGCTTCCAGGTGAAACCCATATCACTGGTCCTCTGGCCTCACTTCAAATATCACAGCTTTCAATAATGGGGAAGAGTTGAATGAAATTCTACTTTCAGTAGAAAATCACGCAGGGGAAAGTGGTGGATGGAATGAGTCTGCAGATGGGCAGAGAATGCCCGTGAGACAGCTGGGGACTGCTTAGTAGTTCAGAAGAGACAAGAACATAAAGGCTTGGGCTTCAAGGGGACATGCAGTATGTACATTTTGAACACAGAGATCCAGGCCTTTGTATGAAATTCTACTATAACGGAAGAGAGGAATCAAGTCTTGGCATGTAGTGTTTTTGGCCTAAGCAAGTGGGAGAGTGGTAGGACCAGTTTCTGTGATGGAGAAAAACTCTGGGAGAGGCGTATTCTTAAGTCAGGGATGTGTGTGTTGGGGTGGGGGGAGTCACAAATTCTGTCTGGCCCTGTAACGATTTAGATGCCTAGTGGTTATCTAAATGGAAATATCTAAAGTGTAGTTGTATAGGTGAACCCAGTTTAGGAGATAAGGAAAGGATTTGGGAATCTTTGACACACTGATGGCATTTACAGCCATGGAATTGAATGTGGCTGCTTAGATAGTGAAGGAAAGTGGCCAAGATGAGAGGTCAGGGATTCCCCGACACTGAGAGATCTGGGAGACAGAGACCATCTGCTTCCGGAGCTGGGAAGGAGTGTCCAGAGAGGTAGAAAGAACTCGGGGTGATTTGTGTGGAACATCTAGAAAAGAACAAACACTAGAAACTCTGTAAGTTGACCACCCAGGGACTGTCACAAACCAGTCAGCATACAGCGGCGGTCACCATACAGAACTAGGCCTTCTGTACTGATACGTATATGTGGTGTGTGTCTGGTCTATGAAAATTAGGTCAACTTACGGTGGTGGTCAGTTATGGGGGGGCCACTGTGTTTCAGGAAGAAATGCTGATGACGGTTAAGCTTGAGAACTGACCATTGATTAGGTGACATCAATTTATTTTTAAATAAATCAAGCGTAACTTGAAAAAAAGTGTTAGCTTTTTAACTGAAAAATGAATTGCAGGGTTTTTTTTTGGAAAAATAAAAACTAATTCAAAAATGTCAGCTGAGTAACTATGAATCACTTAAATTAGTGGATCATGTAGAAAATTCACACTCTACCTTATTCATCATGCTTAGTCATAGTTTGTAAAAAGCATAATATGTTTTCCTATTTTTAAATTGGTACATGGTTTCCCAGTCTAGAAGGAATTAATCAAATGATTCTTCTTATACCTGGAAGCGGCAACTGTATTAGGTTGATTTTTCACTTCTGTATTCCCTGATACATACAGGCATTGGAGCAGCCACCACTATCTATTATTTTTTTAAAAATACTTCTGCAGGGTTTATCCATAATCTTTATATTTATTTTAGTGACCTTTGTGTCAGGATTACTAGCAGATGGCTAGGTCACAATTAACTTCTATTCAGCATTTAAGAATTTAATCTAATACCAATATAAAAATTGAAAAAAATAAGTTACTGTTAACAATATTTTCCAAGGCTCCGGTTGACACATCGATCAATACCCACTGTCTGGATCTGTATCCCCAGGCAGGGTCCCTCTCCCAATTTTCCCTCAATCTGCTGGCAGAATTGGATTCAGAAAAGTTTATGGTCTCCCTTCCCATCTTTGTAATTCAAAATCAAACAATATTTAAAAATATAGTAAAACAAAGTTGTCTTTTTTTTTTCCCCTGATCTTCCATGGTTTTGAAAATATGTCAAATCCTTGTTCCTTAAAACATTTTTGTAGCCGGGATGTGAGCTGCAGGCTTTCATGTTACGATCTGGTTATCACCTCAACTGTGGCCTGTCTCCAATCAATTTTTCCTAACAAGACACTCCCGCTTTTACACCAGTGGCCCTTAAACTATTTTGGATCAAGTGTCTCTTTGAAAACCTGATGAAGCCTATAGACCTCTCAAAAAATACACATAAAATGCGTCTGCAAACATTTTCGACAGCTTAATTTTCTTTCACTCCTCGTTCATGTCCACGTCAGGGCTGGATTATGAAAACCTTGGAAGCATCAGGTCACGTTCACGCTTGAGTTTCATAATGATCACTTGCTAATTGGAAAATGAAAATGGCTGCAAACTGTGCAACTAAAACAAAATAAACTAATTCCGCTCAAAACAACTTTTAAGGAAGAGGCTTATTGTGGGGTTTGTATAAGAAGTGATTGTGGCATAACCGGAAATATGTAAATAATTTTTGAAAGCCAACTGATTGAGGATTTTGGCTTTGATTGAAAAACTGAAGAAAATCTGTACCCTCAAAGGAAGGCGGAAGGAAACAGAAACTCAACTCCCATGGCTTCGCTTGGCAGATGAGGGGCAGGTCTGCCAAGAGCACAAGAATCCCTTTCCCATAATTTCCTTTGTATTCTGGTCAAAGAAGGCGTCGTGGTAAGGGTTGAATCATTGACACCATCTGTGTTAACAGCAAAAGGATTACAAGTCTGCGTTTCGATTTGAAAGCTTTCTGAGCAGAAAGAACCTTCCGAAAAAACTCTACAAATTTCTACCTGCTGAGAAATTGAAAGGCTAGGTTACTCCTGACGCCACCTCCAGAAATGCTTCCTCCATGTTGAAAAGTTTGCTCCCCCACTTCCAATCTCTCCTTCCAGAGAGATAGCTGGGAGAAAAGAAAGTGCGTGTTCAGCAGCCTCCAAAATAGTAAAGTCAGAAGTTTCACCTGAAAATACCAGGCAAATACCCAAGTCAGGAATAAACTCCTCAGTCACCTGGTTATTACCTCGGGATCCTTTCCTTCTCTCTGAGAACTAGAAGAACCTCTGCCTGTTGTTCAGCCACGGGTTGAACAGAGACTACCCCTCTGTAATGCTCCCTGCAGCATTTCAACATTACGCTTCTGTGATCTGGCAAGTTAAATTCAGGGTGAATTCCAGTCTCCTCAAAGTTGGTTATCTTAAGAAAAAAAAAAAAAAAAAAAAGAGCTATATGGTTTGTTGTATTTGAGGTATTTGAGGAAGGGCAGTCACAAGGGACTTCCTAAGTCTGCCAGCTGTGCGTGTGTGTATGTGTGTGTGCCTGTGCGTGTTTATACAGCTTCCCTGAGGTACAAGTGACATAGAAGAAAAGGCCCACTTTAAAAATACGTAATCTGCTAAGTGCTGACACAGGCATACACCCATGCAGCCATCATCACAACCAAAGAGTGACTGCATCCACCAACCCCAAAGCTTCCTGATGATCCTTGTAATTCTGTCCTCCAATCCTTCTCAGACTCCTCCTTCCTAGACCACCCCCTGCTTTCGGTCACTAGATGAGTTTGCATTTCCCAGGTCTCAGTATTAATGAAATCATACAGTATGGAGTCTTTTTTTCCAGCTTTTTTCACTCAGCATAGTTATTTTGAGATTCCTTCAAGTCAGTGTATAGATCTTTTTTTTTTTGTATTACTGAGTAGTATTGGACAGCTTGTACCTATACTATAATTTTTTATTCATTTGTTTATTTATGCACATTTGCATTGTTTTCAATTTTTGGCAATTGCAAATAAAAGTGCTATGAACTTTTATGTCTAAGTCTTTGTATGGACACCTGCTTTCATTGTTTCTGGAGTCAATTCCCAAGAGTAGAAAGAATAGTTGGGTCATAGAGTAGGCATATTTTTCAGTTTTTAATAAACTTCCAAACTATTTTCCAAAGTGCACATACCATTTTGCATTCCCATTAGCCACATATGAGAGTTTCAGTTAATCCACATTCTTGCCAACACTTGGTATGGTGAGTCTTTTTAATTTTAAGCA
>NW_003852456.1:4914867-4915722 GCF_000181295.1 Otolemur garnettii
TGGTCCTCCTACTAACCCTCCCTCTATCAACCCATCCTCTTCCCTTCCCCTCTCCCTCCACTTCTTTCCTTCCTCCTAGGCTATAGTTGTGTTTTATTTTTCATATGCAAGTATGAGTGATTATAATTTGGTTTCACAGTAGTACTGAATACATTGGATATGTATTTTTCCATTCCTGAGATACTTTACTAAGAAGAATATTTTCCAGCTCCATCCATGTAAACATAAAAGAGATAAGGTCTCCATTTTTTTAATGCTGCATAGTATTCCATGGTATACATATACCACAATTTATTAATCCATTCATGGGTCGATGGGTACTTGGGCTTCTTCCATGACTTGGCAATGGAAGCTACAGTGAACAATCTGGTGCAAATATCTTTGTTGCCAAATGATTTTTGGTCCTTTGGATATACACCTAGTAAAGGAATTGTACGATCAAATGGCAGGTCTACATTTAGATCCCTGAGTGTTCTCCAAACTTCCTTCCAAGAGGAATGTACTAGCTTGCAGTCCCACCAGCAGTGCAGAAGTGTTCCCTTTTCTCCACATCCACACCAATATCTGTAGTCTTGGGGATTTTGTGATGTGGGCTACTCTGACTGGAGTTAGATGGTATCTCAGAGTGGTTTTGGTTTGCATTTCTCTGATGATTAAAGATGATGAGCATTTTTTCATGTGTTTGTAGGCCATGTGCCTGTCTTCTTCAGAGAAGCTTCAGTTCATGTCTCTTACCCACAATGAAATGGGATCGCTTTTTTTTTTCTTAGTAATAAGTTTGAGTTCCCTGTGGATTATGGTTATTAGACCTTTGTTGGAAATATAACTTGCAAAAATCCTCTCCCATTCTGAGGG
>NW_003852456.1:4921779-4928212 GCF_000181295.1 Otolemur garnettii
GAGGGATTCTACTATATTTCTCAGATCTTTGAGGGCTGCAAGTTCTTGCCTCAATGTGTCAAAATCTTTGGTGATTTTTGTCTTTGAATTCATTGAATTTTTGAGACATCTTTTGAATTACTCTTTGAAATTCTAATTCCATTTTTACCTCCATTCTGTTGATCTTATTTGCTATCCAAATTCTGAACTGTATTTCTGAAATCTCAGCCTTTTTTTTATGAATGGAATCTTGGGCTGTGTCTGCCATATCATTTCTTGGGAGAGTCGATCTACTCTGATTATTCATGTTGCCAGAGTTTTTCTGCTGATTCCGCCTCATGATTGTTTTTCACCATTGGCTAGATGGGCAGATAAGGTGAAATTGGATTGGGAGTTCCTGGAGTTGTGGCGAACCAGCCCTTTGTCAAGGATCTGGGACTTATGATTGCAGCTTTTCCCCCTATAGCTTTGCAAAGGACCTGTACAGTATTACAGTTTGAGGCTGAGGAAACCTGCTTGGTGTGGTAGGGTTACATGGCTCTGTCTTGTATTCAGCTCGTTCTTGTCTGATCCCAGTGGGTCAGTGACTCTGGCGAAATCTTAGCTATGAAGAAATACAAGCAACTAAGACACCCTACCCACCATGGACAACAACTGGAAGAGGAAAATCAACCCTTCCTGTTATCACACAACAAGAGTACCACCCAAGAGAGTCCTTGGGTAATTGGCCCAGATTAGGAGTTCCAAACCAATTAACCCAGTCAGTACAAACTCTCAAGTGGGAGAGTTTGAAAGGTCTCCAGCAACTAGATGGTGGAGGCCTACTGGCTACTCAAATTTGGCTCACGCTGGTGCTGTGTGGAGTCAGAAAGGCCTGCCCAGTAGCAGAATAATACCAGAGGGTTATATCTCTTCCTCCACTTTGCTTGCTTTCATGCCCAGTCACTGGTGACCCCACAGGGCTGAGGTCCTGCTCCCTCCAATTAGCAGATGTGCCAGGGCTTTGCTCCTGTCAGAGTCAAAGGAAGGTCAATGCCCTTGCAGCCTGGCCACTACCCTCTGCTACCAAGCTGGCTGGGGGAGCTGAGGCCCGCCTGCCTCTGGTACTCAGTAGCCCCTGGCAAGTGTTCACTTGAACTCAGTATAATCCTGAGGGTAACAAGACAGCAAATGCTTTTCTCCCTTAGCCAACGCACCTTTGCCCCAGCCACTCTGTAGCACCAGTATCCCTATAGAATGAGGTCTGGTTTCCTCTGACAGTCCTCAGAGTTGGGGAGGTGTCACTCTAAGATTAGACCCCTACAAGATCACTCTATTATTGCTGAATCTTTGTGGGAAGTGACCCTGCACAGCTCCCCAGCAACTGCCACAGCCAAGGAGTTCTGGCTGTAGGAGCAGTTCTAGGAGCAGGAGGCACATGGATCCAGCAATAGAGTGGGGGATGCTGCACACAGTTCTGGTGGTAACTGACGTCTGGTGACTTTGGCAAGGAGAGCCCTCAGCATACAACTTTAGAGACCAGAACTTTCATTGGATCCCATTTAACTACTGGGAAGGGTCCTTGTGTGGGAAAGTACAGTGCCCATAAGCCGTGCTCCTTCACTGCCCTGGTCACGCCTTCCTAAGCAGGAAGCTCCCAGGGCAGCCCAGACCCCTTCAAGAGACAACTATCTGTGACTGGTTAGGTAAATCACACAGAAGTTCCATCTCTCCACTCAGGCTAGCTGAGAGCCTCAGATTAGGAAAAAGACAGCAGAAGGTTCTGTCAAGCTCCATAGCCACAGCTGGTTTTCCCACTGATGCTTTTTCCCAGGGGTACTGTTTTTGCAGGCTATCAGACCCTTCATGAGCTAACGGTACTGTCTTTCCCATTCTATGTGGCCCTGTTTCTTACATACATGATTTCTTGGTCCACAATTGCTCAGGAAGGAAGGGTCAAGGAAGGAATAAAAGGATTGGGGAGTATAGTTCAGAATTATCTCTTCCAGTTAAACTTAAAGACAAATTTTATATTTGATTAATTACCTCTTTCTGGGCAGTGCCTGCAGCTCAAAGGAGTAGGCACTGACCCCATATATGGGAAGTGGCAGGTTCAAACCCAGCCCTGGCCAAAAACTGCAAAAAACAAACAAACAAATTAAAAAAAACCCGTTTCTTTGAATCTTTGCAGGAGTTAAGAGTATGCTGTCTCAAAATATGCCACTTGAGCAGAGTGACTATTCTGAGTTAAAGGCACTTGAAAAGTAGCGGGGGCAACAAGATCACCCTGACTTTTTGTCTGTTTCTTAAAAGCAGGAGATGAAATTCCCATGCAAAAGATGCCCTCCCCATACTAGAAGGAAGGGAACATTCCTTCAAACAGCAAACAAAGAAGTGGAGGCTGAGTGGATTCTGTACACACATTATTAAAACAGCTTTTATTTTCTAGCCCGCTACATAATTTAGTTGCTTTTTTTTTTTTTAACCAGTTATTCCTCTTTGTCTAATTCAGTACCTGAGTGTCCAACTCTAACTGCATTTGTGGGTCTTCATTTCCCTATGAGGGCTCCTGTGCCAGTAAAACTTGTGTTAGATAAACTTGGATGCCTTTCTTCTGCGGATATGTCTTATATTAATTTAATTCTTGGGTCTCGCCCCAAACAAAATAACCCTAAAAGGGTAGAAATAAAAGTTTGCCTCCCTAAACATTCTATCCTTTTCTTCTTTTTCTTTTTCTTTTTAGTTTTGCATCTCTAATCTAGGCCTTTATCTTATAATACCTTGACTATCTTCTTGTTTTAAACCTTCTGTGAAGTCTGTATAGGGTACATACCATACCACATAACGTTTTCTTAAAACAATATAGATTTGGGGAAATATTAAGCACAATCCATAAGGGGTCCAACAATTTCTGATAGGACTAGCCTTAAAGTAGCTTTTAAACCAAAGTCATGGGAACGACATAGAGTTATGACTCAGAACAGTTTATGATAAAAATATAAAAATATGTGTATGCATGAGGCTGGTGAATTAGGAGACTGTTCAGGAAATTATTTACTTAAAATTCCCCTCTGAAATTTATTTTGTCCAGTCTCCTTTTCCAAGACAGATTACCACCAAAATCCTTTAAGACAGATGGTTGCCTCTATTTTTAAAATGTTCTAGAGCCGCTAGTTTCACAAGCTCCTCTGGTAGTCTGTCTCAGTTTTTAATCACTCTTACACTCAAGACATTCTTCCTTATGTCTAATATATGATGTCTAAATAATGAAATACACGGAGAGGAATAGGAGGTTAATTTTAACTCTCAGAGCTGCTGGGACTAGAGGCCTAAACAATTTTTCAATGAGACACATGATTCAATTATCCTCTCTATGGGGTTGACATCTCCATCCCTGACCTCTCACCCTCTTTATAAGTCTATAATTCTTACTTTCCGCAGGATATTGTCTACTGAATATCCTACGGACATTTAGAAATTAAACTAATCAAAATAGACTAATTTTATTTCCCAGGGAATGTAATTTCCTTGAATTTGTAGTTCTACCTTCTACTTTTTCTTCTAAATTTATTTTACTCCCTCTCTTCTCTATTCACAACACAAAATTCAACAAACTGCTACATCTAGCTTTTAATTATCCCTGGTATTTTTCACAGCAACTTCATAGTCACAGTTTTGGTTAATGCTCTAGGAATTTCATTCCTAAACTAGGAGACTGTAGGTGCCAGCCAGGCTCTCTAGCCTTCCCAGCAAAGGTGGCCAGCCAACTTCCCGACATTGGATTTGGGGTGATGATGACCACGTCCTGAACCAAGTTCATTTCCCCCCAGCCCTTCTGTGTCATCTTTTTTCCAGCTAGTGATGTCTCCAGAGGAGAAATGATTAGTATAAGTTTTTATTCTTAAGTTTCTTTTAGGTGTCAAGGAATCCTTTCGAAAGGATTTAGAGTTAATTAAATGTTAGGGAACACAGCTTAAGGAGTATCCCTTCCTAGGGAATGTGAACTTTAGATGTGTTTGATGTGAGGGAGGGGATTGCCTTCCTGGCATGTTCCATTCACATCTCACCACAGGGCATTTTCTCAGGACAAGGAGCAAAGGCAGCTGCCCTGTCCCTGCTGGCTTCAAATGACTGGCCACAGGGAGACTTGGCATGTCTCATCTAAAAGGCACACGTCCCTGCCTGAATGAGCACTGCCAGCCTTCCTGTGACCATGTGCTTCCACCTGCAATGTGCCTTCCCTCCCCACACAGTCGCCATGCCCAATTCCTCCTTTCTGCCCCCTCACTGGGACTGCCCAGGACCGCTCCTCAGCCCATCATTCAAAGTCACTGCTATGGGAAGAATCCTGGCACCATCCCCCCAAATGTAGGTGTTCAATAGTCCTCACGACATAACAAAGGGCAAGTGACACACTCCCCACACTCAGATTAGAAAGCTGTGTGTGTTGACGTTTGAAGAAACAAGGTGGGAACAAAGCTAGGTGCATACGTTGAAGAAATCCTCTGTGTTCAACCTAGTAATTGAGGGGCAGTCTACCTTCTGGTTAACAGATCTCACGGCCAGAATGGCCAAGTTTGAATCCTCATTTCTTCCATTAGTAATAGTTGTACTTGGGCACATCACTCAATTTCCTTGTCCTGCTGCTTCATATGTAAAATGAGGATAATACAGACATCACAGGTGGTTTTTAGGCCTGAACTTCAGGCACCAAGTTCGCACCATAAAGTGTTAGCAGTGCTCACTGATCAGGATGTGAGGTGGCCAGTCGAGGCTGCCTTTATTTTGGCAGAAAGAGAGGACAGAGCAGGCCTCTTTCCAGGGGAGAAGCGGCCCCTGAGAGCGGGGGGGCCCTGGCAAGGTGAACAGGGGACAAAAGACTCAATGGAGAAAAGGGTCCCAGCTCTTAGCATAGTGCCTGGATCTTAATGAACGCGGGGGCTTAATGTCTTAAATTGGGAAGGATCTGTTTTTCCTCAGCTCTAAGAATAAGGAGAGAGTGGAGGAAACTAGAAAGAATTTAAAAAGAAAAAAGGAGAACTTGATGTTAATTGCCTTGGCCGAGAAATATTTTATTACTTAATTAGTCAACAACGCATTAGCTCAACTCCACTATGCTTTTCTTTATTCTTCTCTCTGCATTTACTAAGTGAAAAATCCCTGTCCCTCCAGCTCTATCTAGCACACTGGCTGTTCTCTCCTGCTCAACCGTCATTCTATCCAGCCAGCAAACCACACCTTTTGCAAAGACTGGAAATGGGACTTTTCCTGAATTCTACCACTTGCTGGGCCTCCAACATACTGGGATACCTCAGGTTGGCCGCTTAGCCTCTCTGCACTTCAGCCAATCTCTGGACAATATACAAAACCTCATGGAAAAGAAATCTAAGCCAGGTTACCTTTTGCATAAATTAATAGGGAAAAAATGGATGTGAAAGAAACCAAACCCATAAAGAAGTGAAATAAAGTTTCTAATGGGCTGAGAGTGGTTTATAGAGGCCAAGTACACTGTCCTGACAACAAATACTTGATTAAAAGAATTTTAGGCATCTGACTGAAATGGCCTCATCTGCTATTTAGTTTTCTAGAGTTAATGACATTTGTTCCACTTTACCTTATTTTTGTCCTGTTTAAATAATAATTTAAAAAAGAAAAGAAATGAATTCACAGGACCCGGTGCCCCTTTGCCTTGCTGAAGGCTCATTTTTTCAGTGTATCATCACATTTAAAATTGAGTTTTCTCCCTACTTAAATTAACCCGTAAGTCTCAGTAGTTCAATGAGTTTTCTCACTGATCTTTGTGATTCCTTTCCCCTCAACCTTCTGCCTGATTGATGAATAAACAAGCAATGTCAAAGCCTCAGGCTGTGATATACAAATAAGAACAACACACTGGAATTAAATCCAGAGGCTGCATTTGTTTTCTCTGCAGACTCACTGCAGTCTCCTATTGTTGAAAAGTGTAAATAACAATGATTTCTTTAAAAAAAAATTGGTTCATTTGTGAATCAAATACAAGATGCTCTGTGGCTTCTACAGCATTCTTTTTTTTTTTTAAAGAAAAATTAGAAATATACATGTGTAGTTACCAAGTTCTGTACTTTTCCTACCCACAAGGAAAAGCTGCTAGGTAGTTAGGGATCACATCATTACAGTGGAGATCCTTGTTTGGGTAGGTAATGGGATGATTGAAAGGAGGAGGAATTTTTTGCCACTGGATTATTTGCTTTATATCACTCCTTTAATTTAGCTACCTGAACATTCCATACTTCTTATCTCTACAGCATCCTGCCAGATTCATCAATTCTAATGACAAGGACAAAAGCAACCTCTTCTTTGTGCCCTTGCCGGGCACAATATACTGCTGCTAAATATACTGCAGCTACAGTCAATGGAAAACCTTTCATTAGGCTGGATAACTGTGCCTGTTGCTGGGATTGCTAATGAGAAAAATGAGGTATAACTACTTTTAAAA
>NW_003852456.1:4929379-4929657 GCF_000181295.1 Otolemur garnettii
GGACAGAGGAGGAGGACTGCTTTCCTGACTCACTACATGATAGAGCAGAGATAGGTCAATGTGGACAGAGGAGGAGGACTGCTTTCCTGACTCATTACGTGATAGAGCAGAGATAGGTCAATGTGGACAGAGGAGGAGGACTGCTTTCCTGACTCAATACGTGATAGAGCAGAGACAGGTCAATGTGGACAGAGGAGGAGGACTGCTTTCCTGACTCAGTACTTGATAGAGCAGAGACAGGTCCATGAGGACAGAGGAGGAGGACTGCTTTCCTGACT
>NW_003852456.1:4930278-4940566 GCF_000181295.1 Otolemur garnettii
GGTCAATGTGGACAGAGGAGGAGAACTGCTTTCCTGACACACCAGGTGATAGAGCAGCAATTTCTTCAGGAGAGACACCTGGAAATGCGACCTTAGACCTGCTTCAGAACTTTCCTCTCCTTTCATTTTGCAGGATCCCATAGCATGCGTGTGAGGTTGAGAACCACGCTTTTGGCTTTTAAGGAAGATCTTCCCAATAATTCTTCCATCAAATACTGAGCATCTGTTAAGGCATCATTGTTGTTCATTCAACATTCTTGTTACCTGAGAAATAATGAAAGACAATCAGGAATGCTTTCTGCCTGCAAGGAGCTTAGAACACCAGGAATGCAGATCTTAGTCAAATCAATCTCTATAAATGGATACGTGTTTGACAGGGGCTATGAAAACGTGTAAGAAGGGAACTCGATGTAGGCTAAGAGGATGGGAAACACTTCTAGAAGAAGAGGGCTTTTGAGCTGAGAATGAGAGATGGTGAAATCTGTATTAAGGCTGAGATGGTGAAATCTGTATTAAGGCTGTCTTAGAGGTAGTAGGATGTTATTAGAATTACATGGACATTAGGACTTCGAGTGTGTCTGAATGCTTTGAACGGACAGACAAAGTTAATGACAGGTTTGATAGAATTTCCAAAATAGGCAGGTGAAAGATAGTTAACATTTAAGGCAACATCATGGGCAAGTTACCAAACCTCAATTTCACCTACCTCTAAAGTCACTGAGAGATTAGATTAGATCATGCAGATAACGTGTCTGCCACAGTGATCAGCAGGTGCCCACTTCTTCAAAGGGTGAGTTAAGTGGACAGCTCCATAGTCACTAGGAGAGAAATCATATTTACTGTCCAGGACATTTTTGAGTGTGAATGAGCCTGGATGCAAGGTGCAAAGTGGTAAGTCTGGTCATTCTGTCTACACTCCACTGCCTAGTAGAGACGATGTTGAAAAGCAATTAGCAAAAATTCCACACTGCACACGTAAGGCATGGCCGTGCTTCATAAAATGGCCTGGTGGCAGCTGCCTGGAATATTCTGAAACCATATATCTGCTCTATATCACAGATGATTTAAAGTATATGGAGATCAAAAGAGAAATCTCATGCTGGTTACTGCTTACCTTTTATTACAAAAGTAATACCAGCACAGAGTTAAAAAAAAAAATTAAACACTACAGAAGGGTATTAAAAAAAAAGTAAAAATCTTCCACCTCTTTCCTAGTTCCACTGTCTGGGGAGACTCTGTTTTGAATGTCTGTCCCAGGGTGTGCGTGTGTGTGTGTGTGTGCGTGTGTGTGTGTGTGTGTGTGTGTTATATAGATATGGTTAATGCTACTTATGTCACAATTTAGTTCATATCTTTTGAGAAATAAGCACACGGCAGAAGCTGTGTAAGCTGAGCCGCCCAAGGGACTATAACAAGGTGGTCACCACAAGGAACTAGGCCTCCTGTACTGACCCACGTGGTGCATGTCTGGTCTATGGAAATTAGGTCGATTTAAGGAGGGGGTCACTGTATGGAGGTGGTCAGCTATGGAGGCTCTACTGTATCTAGAATAAGTAGTTTCTGTTCAGGATACACCTTTTTCCAAAGGTGACTTAACAGGATCTTTCCTGCTTCAAGGCCAGTGACCCACTGAAGGATGGCAGTTCTCCTTTTCAGACTCTGAGGACCTCACACAAGGTCACCACCAGTAGGGGGGAGTCCTGGCTCCATGACCCCGGCTGCTATTCTCCCCTCCTTTCTCACTACCGACAGCAAAGGCGTTTAATTTTCCTCCCCTGCCTGTGGGAGGCTGTTTTTTGTGCTTTAAAGTCATAGTAGCTTCGTCTGGGTTGACCCAGCCCGCCTGCACCTGTGTGGACTCCCACGAGTTTGAGGAGAGGGCACCAGGACCGGGAGACCCGGACTCATTCCGGAGACAGAGCAGGGACTACAAGCGAGTCTGTTCCCACCACAGTCTCAAATCATATTTTCTTTTCCTTCTCTGCTCCTTTTTCTTTTTCTCAATGCAAAGCGGGTACAGCAGCTGTGAATGTGAGAGACAGGCCAGTGCCCCGTGCAAAGAAAAACAGTCACCAGGACTTGGAAAACATTATGGTGCCTGCCATCACCGGCTAGTGAAACTAGGAACAATGAATACATTTAGCCATTAACAACTTTATTTCAAAAGCAAACATATGCGCTTACAATATGAGCCTGTGCTCATTGAGAATTAATTGCTTGACAAAAGTAAACGTCAGGCAGAGAGAGCTCCATTGCAGGGAGGGACACGCTGGGGAGGGGTTCACGCAGACGCTAAGGGGCAGGGTATTTGTCCACAGGACCTACTGAGGAGCCAGACGTTTGTTTTGTTAAGACTTTAATAATGCAGTGGTATTCTGAGAGCCTGAGAGGGGAAAAGTCTGGTCTTCTGTGGTACTGCTTAGCAAAGACTGCTACATGCAAGACAGTGGGCAAACTGGCATATTGGAAAAACCAACTGTATTTTTCTTGTCGGTAGTTTTTCATTCTTCCATTTCTTTCCCTGGGGTTACACGTTGCTTTCTTTGCCCTGTCTACTGTCTCCTGTTTTCCTTGAGCTGAGAAGCACGGGCAGAAGTGGTCAGACCCTGGTTCTATGCTGCATGTTCAGGGAAAACAGAATAAACACATGTAAGGCGACTGGGCTGGGGGAGAATTCTCTGTGCTGCAAACCCTCCCCCCACCCACACGCTTTTTGTCCCCTCTCATCCTCCTTGGCAAACCTCCTCTCCTCATTCTTTGACTTGGAGCAATTCTGGGACTACAGGGACCACCAGATTCAGTAGGAATCTAGAGTTTATTAAGAGAGGGTAGCAAGTCTGGGTCATTTCCTGCCTGGATGAATTCTGAGCCAGATTTGTGGGGCCAGCCTGAGGCAAAATGTGAACTGTGTATGTGAAGCATCCCTCTCTCTCCCTTCCTCTCTCCCCTTTCCCCCTCCCTTCTCTCCCTCCCTCCCTTTCTCTCCCACCCTCCTTTCTCTCTTTCTGTCTCTCTCTCCCTCTCACCCTCTCTTTCCCTCTTTCTCTTCTGCTATCTCCCTCTTCCTCTCTCTCTCTCTCCCCTTTCCCCCTCCCTTCTCTCCCTCCCTCTCTTTCTCTCCCACCCACCTTTCTCTTTTTCTTTCTCTCTCTCTCCCTCTCACTCTCTCTTTCCCTCTTTCTCTTCTGCTATCTCCCTCTTCCTCTCTCTCCCCTTTCCCCCTCCCTTCTCTCCCTCCCACTCTTTCTCTCCCTTTCCTCTCCCACCCTCCCTTTCTGTCTTTCTCTCTCCCACCCTCTTTCACTTCTGCTGTCTCCCTTTTTCCTTCTCTCTCTCTCTCCCCCTCTCTCCCTCTCTCTCCTCCTTCACATCACCCTAAAATCTCTCCTCCTGGAGAGGGGCTGGGACTTCCACATTTCCCTTTCTCTTCTGCCCTAGACAAAAGCAACCTGATCATCTTCAGCACAGTCAGGTGCAGGGGCCTGTTTTCCTGCCTGAGCTGTTGACAGGGCGCATCTTATTTTCAAAACACCATTTACTATTAAGAACCCCCCCCCATGAGACAGAGACATTTTGCACAGAGACTCTCCTCTCTCCTTGTGGTTTTGTGTGGAGAAAATCTGGGGCTCAAAGAGGGGTTGGGCTGCCTGTGCTCCTGAGCCTCGCAAAACCACCACTGTGTACCCCGCTAAATTTGTGGGTGTTTCTCCTGGGCAACCATGGTGGCAGCTTCCCAGCAGTCCTCTGCGCCCTGCTGGGAAGGCCCCATTCATGGAAATGTTCCTGAGTACCTTGAACTCATCCTAAGTAGGCAGGACAAATATGAAAGAAGAAACATTTCACTCTTGACAGACCCAGTCTCTCCCTCCTGGAGGTGGTCTGTGGGAAAAAGCTACTCAGAAATTTTGGTTTAGGAATTCCCCTCAGCCTCACGCATTTCTCAAATACGAAGGCTACTATTATTCCGGCCATCTGTGCGTTTCTGTAAAAAGATGCCAGTTGAAAGTTACTGCAAGGATTTGGAGATAATTTGCATTTTAAAATTCAAAGTGACCAATTTGGCATAATTATAAAGATTCGCTAAAAAACCCGTATCTTATCATAGTTTCTCTAGACATCAAGATGGAATGCAATCGACCTTCCCAACTTATTGTCTGTCTGTTTAATTCTGCAAAGATTGTAAGAGTTGGAAGCATTTGTGAAGGTTCTGGATTTGCCAGAACAATCTCAAAAGGCATAGTGCATCAAGGAATATTATGGGAAAAAATAGAATGCTATCCCTAGGATTTCTAAAATTAAAAAGTTCAAGGTAGGTATTTTTAAAATATCAGTATGGCTGCAATGGAGAGAATAAACTGCAAAGGAGTAAGACTAGCCGTGGGGCCGTCTTTAGGAGTCCAGGAGGCTTCTCATGTGCAAACCTGCTTCATGGGGGGTGCACCTTGTGTCCACTGGGGGGTCACGGCTGGGGGCTCAGCCTCATGCTGCTGGTGCTCACTTTCCTCCTCCCAGTGAGCAGGTGCCTGACCTTACGCTGCTTCTTGCCACGTTGTCCATGTGGAGTGACCACACAGAATGACGGACGGGCAAATCCAGGGATCAGGAATCAGCCAAGAACAACAGGGCGAACCTGCTTCATTTGTGTATCTCACGCTCAGGGGGCGCTTACTGTGTGTCGAGACTTCTCCAGTGGTTTTTGTGTGTTACGGGCTGAATTCTGCACCCTCAGCCAAATGTATACATTGAGGTTCTGCGCCCCAGTAGTTCATAATGTGACTGCACTTGAAGAGGTAATGGAGTCAAATGTGATGTTGTGAGTGGCCCGAAGCCAGCACAGCCCATGTCCTTGCAAGAAGAGACCAAGGACAGACTCACACAGACAGATGACCATGGGAGGACATGGGGGGGGTGCCATCTGCACTCAGGAGGGACCACAGGCCATCTCCAGGTCACACTTGAGGTACCTTCCGTAAGTTTGTTCTAAAGTTGAATTTGGATGTAAGTTGGAACAAGGCACATTTAGCTATTACCTGTAATAGCCCCTGTTTGTAAGTACAAGTGCACATCACAGCCAGATGTTTGTAATTTGGAGACTTACTCTAACAGCCTCCAATCCTTAGCACTAGTTGTATGTGAGTGAGATGTTTGTAAGTCTGGGACTACTGTTCTCCTCAAAGCTGGTCTCTGATAGAGATGGAAAGTCTGGAGCCCTGCTAAGTGGTAGAATCAAGGCCATCCCTGCTAAGTGGGAGAGTCTGGGCAGGCGTGGCTGTCTGCGTCTGGCACCAGGCCCTCCCCTGCAGCTGGGCAGGGTCCCTCCTTGACACCCAGGGACTCGCAGCAGAGGAGCCAGACCCTGACTGCTCCTCCTCCTCTCACTCCCTGGGGCTTGGAGCTCAGAGAACCCCTGGGGGAGGAAGCCTCAACTGGGGCCTTGTGACATTAGGAAGAAGCAGCACAGGCTTCCAGGTGGACTGGACATCACAGTGTCCCAGAGGGAAAAAGACAGCAGGAAGGCGTCTGCCCTGTGTCACACACCCACAGAGCTCTGGCCTCAGAGAAAGGCTTTCCTCATTGCGACCATCCACAGAGCGCCTGGGCTTCCTCCTGTTCCCTGCTGGCCTGCCCGACACAGAAGCTACTGCTCCACGTGCCCCACACAAGCCCTGCCTCGGAGCCAGAGCTGCCTGGCCACTGTCCAGTGTCCTGGCTGGTGGGGTAAGCAAGCCAGGAACTGGGAGGAACTCCCGGGGACTTGGTCAGTAGGGCACTGGCAAGGGCCAGAAAGGACCGGCTGACTCTGGAGGAAAACAGAAAGGGTAGAGGATGACTTAGTGGAAAAGCTGAGATATTTCTGGGAATGAAAGAGACATTGAAAAACATTAGAATTCTTATGCGTTTCCCGAGAAGAGTATATACAGTAAAAAGAGATCAAATTGGTATTAAGAAAACGGAGCAGAATAGAAAGAAAGAGCTCTAGGATGTTAAAAGTCTGGTCACAATCTCCCACCCCAGACAAAACTGACAGAGGGATATGTAATAAGATACAAACAGTTAAAGATGCTGTTGGACCACTTGAAATACAACTGAGGCAGTTACTGTATCACGTATCACGAAGACAGCAGAGAGACAAAGGGACGTGGAATGTTAGAGAGAAGTGCCTGGAAAGGGAGGCCAGTTTTAAGAAGTTCAGTCTTTATCTGATGGGAGTTTTGGAAGGGGTGAACAGAGACAACTCGGGGACAGAAAACAGAGAAATAAGAGCAGAAATGTTCCCTTGAAGTAGTTCAGTAGAAAGAACACACCAAGTTCTGAAAAATTCTCTAACCTAGAAAGACATCCTAACGAAATTTCACAACTCCAAATACAAAGAGGAAATCCTAGGAACATACAGAGAGGAAAAGGATGGTAATTGTTCTACCAAATGTTCTTGAACCCTATAATTACCTAGATGCATATTCCTCACGCAGTAGTTTATGGCAGCTCTTTGGGCATCTTTCCTTCACAGAGGGATTCGATGATCCAGGGTCCTTCGACCCTCTGGCCCTGCCATCTGTGGTGGCTGTATCAGCTGCATGGCAGGAAAGACTGGGGAAGGAGCTCAGTTGACTCCTCAAAGCCGTGGTCTCTAAATGGACTGTGTCACTTCTGTTGTCAAGACCTGGCTATGTCTGACTGCAAAGTAGGCTAAGACATGTGGTCTATGTGCTGTGTCCATGACAAAGAGGAGCACATTCTGTAGAATAACTAGCGGTTTACAGAACAGGACGATAATTAGCTTATCCACAGTCTGACGCTAGACTGCAGAAAGGGGATAGCCATGTCAGAAAATAATAAGGCCAAATTTCAACTCTGAAGAAAAATAAAAGGATTTGAGCCCCAAGTTTTATGTATTACTCAATTATCAAATTAAGTCCTAAGAGCAAATGAATTCATAAATTTTGTGCACTACTCAACCAAATTCACCAATTAAAATACTACATAATTCCAAGAAAAGAAGCAACATGGCTTACAAAAAGCAGCGCACTTGACAATGACCAAGGAGAAGCTAGAAAGACAATGATAGCAGAGAGAATACACAGGGGATCTTAGAAATACTTTTAAGTAGTATCATTTGAAAGACTTAGTACACTTTTTTAAATGGGTCTAAGTATTCTTTTAGTTTTAGAACCCCCCAAAATGATATTATCATATACTTGTAAATTCTGCTTACTTTTAGACCTATCTATAGATAGTAATTAATTATAATAGAAATATAAGGAATAAGAATATATGTAACATATCAGAATATATAATTAATTAACTAAATTCTTAAAATATTTTTTACTGGAGATCTATATGTTCTTTCTAAATCTCATAAATTAAGACATAATGAAATATTATATTAATAATCACACAATGTAAATAGAAACTTAAACTCTTTGTGGTCTGTAGAGAATGGAATTAGGGAAATAAAGTATTGGGAAAGGTCAAGAATTTTACTTTATAGTTTTTAAATGTGTTGCAGCATTAAAAAAACCATTTGCATGAATTAGTCTTATAATAAAAATTGCCCCCCAAATTCCATTCAATTAAAAAAATAGTAACATTTAAATGGCTAAAAAAACTTGTAGACTCCTTTAGAAACCTTAAAAACATGGTGGCCTTTTCATCATCATTTACCTCATGTCTCAGTTCTTTTGCAATTAGACCTTTGGTCCAGTACCCTACTTTCTCTAGCACATTTTCATTTTGTAAAATGACGATCTCAATCTAACTCTGAGATCTCCCTTCTGAATTCTAACTGCCTATGACTTCTATAGAATGATGCCATATTTATTTTATTTATTTTTTTTTTTATTTCAGGTTAATGGAAGGGTACAAACAGCCAGGTTACAATGTTTCCGTTTGTTAGGGAGAGTCCCTGCTGTAGCCTGGCCTGCACCCAGGAGGTGTGCCAGGTGCCCTTGCTGTGCCCATTAGGTGGGAGCCCACCCATCTCCCCCCTCCTCTCCTCCTCCTCCCCTGTTCCTTTCCCCCCAACTTGAATTGAATTCAGTTTTTCCCCTTATATGGGATGCTATATTTAAAAATAAAATTATTCTAGCTTTAATAAAGGGAAGCAATTAATTTTATTTCCATGGTGGTGTAATAACCTGTGGCCCTGTCATCTTTCATGTGGAGTTTGTCTACCATGACCTTTATTGAACTCACTCACTTCTAAATCAATGATCATATCCTAATAAATGAGAGAACATTTATGTGAAGGTTAAGAGATTTTTTTTTTCTTGATAGCCAAGACCTCAAGAAAAGTGATTGACAAGAACTCCTGAAAGAATTTTTCTTCAGCTGAACAGAAACATAAAATCAGTTATCGGAGTTAGCTGTAGAGTGGCTCACCATGTACTTCATAATGGTAAATCTTTGGGGAGCTTCAATTTTATTAATGGACTTTTCTCTGAGTCCTCAATTTCTGTAGGATGTAGGAATGCATCTCAGAGTTTCTGCAAATTGTGCCCATAAGATACCCTAAAAGTTTTTCTCCCCTGCCAAAGAAATAAAAGCACATTTCTTTGGATTTCACTACTTATAATTTGAGATATTTTGGACAGGTTTGTTAGAAAGAATATACTTGTACCAGCAAGGACAGGGCATGATGAGAGTATAATTTCAATGAATATTTGTTTACTTTAAAATAACAAAATATTATAATCACTAAATAAGCATCTATTAAAATTAAAGCATTTATTTTCGAATATAACCTGAGTTTGTTATTAATCGGGTTCAAATTTTGGCAGTAAGTTCTTCCTGCTTTGGGGATGGGGGTGAGGAGAGGGAAAGGGAAGAAAAATCTCTGCCAGGTAATAGCATTTGATTAGCCTTGGTCCAGTTCCTTAAATACTCTCTCTATGTCATGCTTTCCCTAATTCACAGATCTTATTAGCAAGGATTTACAGTTTATAGCACATAGGTTTTGTCTTCTTGAATAAAACAGTATTAATTCATCATCTGACTATATACCTTAACATAAAGATTCATATTTCTTTAAGAAAAAACTATTTAAAATGTGAACACTTCTACAAGAGTAGTAAAGCATTCACATGGGAACTTAAACAATTTTACAACATTTTTTCCCCTTTCCTAACTGAATGTAGACATATTCTTTCTTTAAAAAGTTTAGTTTATTATGTTTTATTCACCTTCTTACTTTTAATGTGTTTCTGAAAGAAGAAAAAGTAGCAATACCTTAAGAACAAAAATCATACCCTGTTGGGATTTCCTCCCCGAGCCACTGCCTGAAGTATCGGGAGTCTTGACAGCGTCCCCCTCATGAGACTCTCAGCCCATTTGTTCAGGACTTTTGTTTTTTGGAAAGTTTTACACAAGCATTCAAACTTTGGGAAATATTAAACCAAATCGCTAAAGCTAACAGGAGTTTTCAAGTAGAAAACTGCTTATAAGTTTAATTTCATATTTTATCGAAACAGTGCTCTATTTACAGTTTGCAATTTTTTGTGGCATATGTAAGGATAAAATGTAAAACCCTGCTACGACCACAAAAGTGCCTGCTTCTCTTTGAGCCAGTATGTCCCATAAAGAGCCTCATGTTCCTGGCAGCCAAATAGCATGTGTATGTTCTCTTTTTCTTCTTCATTTATTTTCTCAAAAGGAAAAGGAAAATTACAGTGATAGTCACAGATCTGGTATGATATGGAGGACTGAACACACTACTGTGTAAGTTACATATCTAATAAAAATAGAAGTTGGTATCAGAAGGAACTGATGATTTACTTCATATTATAATGGTATAAAAATTCAGGAATATATAGTTCTATTCGCTGAAGATGAAAAACAAAAAATATTTTTGATAAAATAAAATAATTAAAATCATGAATAGCATTTAATGAATGCTGTGCTGTCCACTGACTCAGCAATTCCTCTACGTCCCTTCGCTTTTTCTTTTTCTACCTCTAGCTTCCTTGAATGCTGAAGACACAGGGAAGTGCTACACCCAGATGTCCTGCTGTGGAGAACACAACTGGGAAAAGCACTTGCTGCATTTTGCAATCCACTCCCTCCTTCCCAGGGAGCCCATAAGTCCTCAGCTCAGGGCTCAGTCAGCAGAGCAGGGCACCAACTTAGGTCCATTCCTAAAAGGCACAGAGTCATCTTGGCCTGGTGACATTCGCTCCAGGTCTTTCGTCAGGTTACCAGAGGTGCACTACAGAGTGAGACGCTCCTTCCCTGTGCCCGTGCTCCTGCCTTCCCCTCCTGCTTCACAGCATCACAGCATCACAGCCTCCCCTTC
>NW_003852456.1:4941803-4946154 GCF_000181295.1 Otolemur garnettii
CTCCTGCCTTCCCCTCCTGCTTCACAGCATCACAGCCTCCCCTGGGTCTGTCATCTTCTGCCTTCCCCTCCTGCTGCACAGCATCACAGCATCACAGCATCACTGCCTCCCCTTCTCTGGCTCCATCATCTCCTGCCTTCCCCTCCTCCTCTGCAGCATCACAGCATCATAGCCTCCCCTTCTCTGGGTTCATCATCTCCTGCCTTCCCATCCTGCTCTGCAGCATCACAGCATCATAGCCTCCCCTTCTCTGGCTCTGTCACCACCTTTCTCCTCCAGAGGTGTTTCCTCCAATAAATCTCTTGCAGACGGCATCCTGCACCTCATGTCACACTGACCCACACTGACCCTTTCTGGCATCCACCTTAGGGAAGCTACCATTTTTCTCCTCTTTTACCCACTTAGCAGAAGCTTCTCTTCTGATTATTACCCACCATATTTCCTTTTCCCAACTGCCTTTTATCTGTAAGTATTACCTAACTCTACAATGTCTTCCTTTCTTAATGAGGTCTGTTACTGTCTGTTTTGTCTCTTGATGCATCCTGAATGTCTTAAATCTCTGGCTGACACATAGTAGGTGCTCAATAAGTATTACCCGAATGAACAAATGGCAGCCCCAGGAAAGATGAAAAAACACAGCTCTGGACTATGGTTCTTTTCTGACAATGTAGATGTGAGCTGGTTCTTATTGTTCCTGCCATCTAGTGGCAGGATGAAAAATTATCCTGAGATCAGAAATAATTTCATTGGCTGGCTCAAGTCCAAACCATAGAAAATGTCAAAGGCCTACACACCAGGACCTATAAAAGTTTTTTACAGCTTAGGACACTTCTTAGGCTCTTAACAGGTTATGTACCATATGAAGAAGAATGCAAGGGAATTGTAACATTCAAGGTAGAAATTCTAAGCGAAAAGTGTAACCAGCCCCAGGCAAATAAATGCACTGGGAAACAGGCTAAATGTTACCATGAAAGAGATTCTACAATCTTTACCTCTTACACTATTTACCCACGGACATAAAAGTGCACACAATTAAACACACAAAAGTTTTGCCAAGTTACAGTGCAGTGGAAACAGGATTTAAAATACAAGTAACTCAGGTTTTAATTCCCAGGCTTTTCATGATCAAATAGTCCACTTGAACTCAACAAAAGGCTTAAACAAGGACCTGGGAAATAGGTCCACATCAGATTCTTACCTTGGAGACCCAAGGAGCTGAATGAGAAAGGGTCAAATAACTGGGAAAAGGAGTTTTTTTTTTTTTTTTTAATCACTTTTCTTCTATTACTATGCATGAAATAGATACTTAGTTTTTAAGAGCCAAGTATCTTCCAATCACTGTTCTAGGATGTTGGTATACACCACGCAACAGAGGAGACAGCAGTATCCACTTTAGGGAAGCTGAAGGCTCTTGGCCTTCTTATTCTCCAAAGAACAACAACTTCACAGAGGCCTTGGCATGACGAGGAGATGCCATTTGGGTAACAGGGGACAATGCCTGTTCTTGGGAATGGCAAGATCTGGGGTGAGTTGGAAAGGATTAGAGAAATGGGGTAGACTCGAAGAACTACTCTAAAAGACTGAATAAAGTATCATTTTCTGTGAGTGTCCTGTTGTTTCAGAGAAAAAAAATTACATCAGTGAAAGCTAAGTGCTAATCCTCTGAGGAGTTTGGGTGGGTTTAAGGAGGGGCACACAGGGCCTCAGATGACCACAGAAAACATATGGGCACCTGGAGCCCAAGATGGCAACGCTAAATGGGGCAGTAGGTAAAATGACCACGTGTGACCCTCATGTGGGGAAAACACAGGCCCTGAAACCTGCCAACCTTGAAAAGAGATGACAAAGACTGATGGATGCCTGATGGTAACTTTTCTCCAGTTTTAAGAATGCCAATGAATTCCCTTCCTTCTGATGTAATACATGATTTTTTTTTCTCTTTTCATCTCCTGGAGAACACATGTCTCTGTTAAGTAAGTTGGTTGAAGGCATCAACAGAAGATGCAAATAGCAGCTCCACCACCTTATAGAGTTGTTACCGTGGACAAATAATTTCCCCTTCGCGGTCCTCGGTCTCCCATGTGGGAATGCTTGGTGCATGACACACGTCCTAACACACCAGTTTTTTTTTTTTTTTCTATAGTTTGACTTCAACTTCTAATTCATGAAAATACACAGTGATTTTTCTCCTCTATTTTTAGCTCTAAAGAGAGATAGTTAGAGAAATAAAGGAAATCTCCTTGTCTTATTGTTTATTTGGCATTAAGATCAACACTTTCTTTTTATAAATCACGTTTGGTGTTTTGGTAAAAACTTTCTAGGGGGAATAAGTACTGCTTAGTTACAAGGTTATCCATTTGATTTAAAGGTGTCTGATTTGGTGATTAAGTAACTGATGTGAGTGTTGTTAATAGTGGTAATTAGGCTTCACATTTTTGCTGAAAGTATCTAAGTCAAGATAAAGTTTCTATGGAGGTATGAACAGAATACATACAAATATATTTTCAAAAAGTGATTTTAGACATTGCAAATTGAATCTTCAGAATTTACCAAGAGAACAAAACTTAAAGGATCCGACTTAAAGGTTCTTGAAGGTGGTGAAAGTGATTCTTAAAAGTTACAGCAGAGATCTACTCTACCCTGCTCACAGGTCTGACGGTGCCTTGACTGCAATATCAGTTAGGGTGACCAGATTTTAACATTTGTAAAGTGGGACAACATGGCGAGGGGGGTGGGGTGGGACAGGGGCAGGGCTGGGGACGGGGCAGGGCAGGGCCTGACAACAATGCAAACTTTGATAAGCAGTTCTCGATAATCATTTCTCAACAATTATTTGGTATTATTACATTTTAACATTATAAAATTAACAAAAGTAATATAAAACATATTCTGGCGAAATAGCCACATGGCAGCCGAAAACTGAACATTCCCTTCCTGCTTTCCCGCCCGTTCATGCATTCTTTCCAAAAATTGGGACTTTTTAAAAATGCCGTGGGACATGGGACAAATTGTTCAAAAGCAAGACTGTCCCTCCAAAAGCCGGATGTCTGGTCACCCTAATATCAGTGAATATACAATCGCTGTGATTCCTCAGACTGTGGTGTCTAAAGTGGGATCCTTTGTAATAACAACTCAAATTCCAATCTTACTACCACCCAGCTATTCTTTAAGAGGATGAAACAACGTAATGCCCAGGGAAATTTGGAAAGGAGACTTTCTATTTAGAGTCTTGGAAGGTAGCACTGTTATAAGGAGGTGGTATTAGGGGCAGGCTGGTCTCACACAGCTTCACCAAACCTAGAAAGGTCGTCTGGAGCAGCCAAAGTTTCTCATAGTTTTGAGGAAGGCCCAGAAATGAGCTAAGAGAGAGCTGGCTGACCTGACAGGGTCTCTTAACGAAAAGGAGGTGACATTGTTGTGGATGAAGTGTGAACGTGTGGCTGGGGAGCCAGATGTAAAGGCAGACATCTCGGAGAAGAATAACAACAACTGAAAACCAGATGGGTCTGTGTAAACCACAGCTGGTGGCTGTGTGGACAGTTCCCAGATGAGAACCACATGTCTTATTCCAATGCTGTGATCCTGTGTAATCTCACCAGCACTTTGATGCTACTCTGAGAAGGGCGGCGGAGAGGGAAACCTCAAATTGGTGATATTACAACCAGAAATTGAGCTCACCTGTAATGATTACAAAAAAGATATCTTCAATCAAGTGGAATAGAAGCTTGAGATGAGGTTCAATCTAGTCAGAGAAAAAAAGCAATTTTTTTTTCCTCAAACACCTGTTTGGAGGCAAATGTGTAGTTCACTTTCCTAAAATTTATCCAATATCTCTCTTGTCAGCATCTCCTAGTTTTTTTTAAGCACTAATTTTGTTACTATGGCTCGGTGTTCTTAAAAACAACAACAATTTCTTTTCCCTAATCAGTAATTTTCAGGGGAATACTGCATGGTATAGTCCTAAGAAATCTTGCAAAAAACTAAACTTTCTGATTTTATTTCAGCTTATATTTCCCCAAGTCATTGGAATAAAAATACTTTTTTTCTTTGCAAAACATCAATGAACATCTTTGGGGAAACTAGTGTTCCGTGGGAATAGTCTGACAACGCTGCATTCTGCGTGTAGCAGCCCATGATTTCACCCGCTTCTCTCTAAATTACAGCCATTCCTTGTTGCCTGATGCGTGTCTCACTTGAAATTAACCAATGCAGCAATCAATTTGTGATCACTTCCTAAGTGCCATATTTTCTTCTAGCATTTTAGAACTTCTGTAAGCTTTATTAATGATTTCAATAATTCTTTCTTTCCTAAAAACTATACATAATTCCCCAATCTTTTTTGTTTTTTTTT
>NW_003852456.1:4946198-4958700 GCF_000181295.1 Otolemur garnettii
ATGATGCTGTCTTACCTAATACAGAAATAAGGCAACAAACATGGTAATATTTTGAGTGAAATATGACATAATGTATGTCTATAGTTGATACATTTTTTTTTTTTTTTTTGCAGTTTTGGCTGGGGCTAGGTTTGAACCTACCACCTCCGGTATATGGGGTTGGAACCCTACCCCTTGAGCCACAGGCACTGCCCTATAGTTGGCACATTTTTTAAGATTTACACAGTGGTTTCTTTCCATAGGAAGCCACTCTGTATCCACCTTCTACCCAATGACTTGCCTTGTGTCTTCTCTGTGTCCCCACAATACCCTGGGTACACACTTCTGTCACTGCACTTATTATATGCTTATTGCTTTAGTTTTCTTTTTCCCACATTATAGGGTTTGCTTTTTGATGGCCAGGATTATTGTGCTGACGGATGTATCTCTAAGTCTGATAATACCTGGCGTAAGGTAACCATTCGGTAAGATTCAATCTCTCCGTGTGTTTCCTTTTATAATACAGAGTCTAAACCTGCACGTGTAACATTGGCGGGTAACAGTTGCTGACAATATGCGGAATTGCTCTCCTCCAATGCAGAGAAGAGCAGCCGTCCCTGTTACACACACTTTCCTACCCTGAAGCTTTCCAAACTCTGACGAACATCAGGGACAGATTTTGGGAGAAAGAGCAGACTGTAACGTACAGAATCATTTGACTAAAAACACAAAAATCGCTCTTTGGAAAAATGCCGCGGTTGAAAACAGTGTAAACAGGCTATAAATCTTCTTGTTTCAAAGCAGCACATTAAAAAATAAATAAGCAAGCAGAAATATTAACTTGATATATACAATTATGCTAATATCTGAGGATTTGGAGGACCTTGGATAAAAGGATGTCACATTGGACTAGACATATTGATGAATTCCAACTTTTGGCTCCTTCAATGAGAGACTAGTTAGATCAGAACGCCACAAAGCTGCCCACTGGGATATCACAGAGAAAAAAGTGGAGATTCATTAATACTTTAAAGGTGAACCTGCCTAATGCCAATGACTCTCACAGCAGGGTGCTGTGGCTTATGTAAATGGATGCCTTCATTAAGGATACGAAAATATTTTGCAAATTATGGGAGGTCAGAGCTAGTGATTGACTGGTTTAACTATGAACTCTTTCATTAACATTCTACACTTTCCTACCAGAGAATCCATCTGACCCTGCAGACAGATTGGGGAGGGTGATGTTTTCATTGAGACCCCAATTCCTGAAAGCTACTGAGTGATAAGATGTACACACATTTTTACAGCAGAGTTTTCCATAGATACTGTTGTGTCATTTTGGGGTACATGAGATTAATCACACAATGTTTAAGAGCTTAGTTTGAATATAACAAAGATGTCATTTTTTTTTTTTTTAACAAACAGTGTCTCACTCTGTCACCCTGGGTAGACTGCCGTGTCATTATAGCTCACAGCAACCTCAATCTCTTGGGTTTGAGCAATCCTCTTGCCTCAGCCTCCTGAGTAGCTAGGACTATAGGTGCCCACCCCACACCCAGCTAGTTTTTCTATTTTTACTAGAGATGGGTCTCCCTCTTGCTAAGGCTGATCTGGAACTCCTGAGCTCAAGGGATCTTCCCTCCTCAGCCTCCCAGAGTGCTGGGATTACAGGCCTGAGCCACCATGCCTTGCTTGACCATATATATTATATGTATGTGTAACTTTAAAGCTAAACTTTAAACACAAAAACAGAGTAAAATCTCATTAAGAGACAAGGTTTCTATATCTGACTATGAAGAAATTTAAATATTCTGCATATCAAAACAAGGAAACTAACACAAAATGGAGAAAAATATTTGAAATATCTGATAGGCAATGTTAGTTAATACACAATATTCTTAATCCAAAAATACACATTACTCATGTCAACAAAATATAAAAGTGACCAATGGTACAAAAATTAAAACCAGACATGGTGTAGGCAAAGTTAAAAATGAAAACAAAATATCCACAATTAGCAAGGACTCGGAGAAATCTGCATATTCTCCCACTGGAAGTAGGAGGCTAAATTGTTATCTGCCCAGATGGCTGACAATATTGTATCAGAGGTTTAATAGCGTTGCTGATACTCTTTGAACCAGAAATTCTACTTTTAGGAAGCAATTTTAAGGCAATAATCTGGGAGTAATAGAAGATGCTTGTTTATATCCGTGTTACTAATAATAGCAAAAAATAAAAATAAAAAGTCCAGCCGTTAAGTTTTATAAATTGGTTAAGTATACATGTATAAAATGCCTAAGTGAATCACAGCACATTTCTGTAATATAAAATTCATGTTGTTAAAAAAAAAGACTAATGCTGTGCCACGTTTATAATGATTTACTAAGTGAAGCTGCAATTTATAAAGTAATAATGTACAGAAAATTTATGAAAGGTGACTATTGATTATCCTGCTGGTGAAATTATTAATGATTTTCGAACAGTTTCTTTGCTTTTGATTTTTATATGTTCACATTTTCTACCACAAACTCTTATAATCAGGAATTATATCCTTATCACCAAAAGGAAATCTGAACCCACCCTCAATTTCAATTTTAATGTCACATTCAAGAAAGTTTTGGTTCATTTACATGCAGCTGAAATTCTATAAATTATACACTTACAGGTCACATAAACTATATCCTACTGGAAATTTTTTATAGTAAAGGACAAAATTGATGAACTTACGCTAAGTAACAGCCTTCCTCCTCCCCCCTTGTTAATGCCCAGCCACGGCTACAGTGCTCTCATCTTTCCTCTGCTCTGAGCTCTGAGCAGGAAAGAGGTGCTGTCCCGGATGCTCCTGAGAACAGCAGTGGAGCAGCCGTGCAGCCTCCCAGGGCTTCCTGTATCAGTGGAACCTCCCTCCAGGGTACGGATGTCACACAGTAGGATATCACTCAGCTGTTCACAAACTGAGCTAGGTCACCTGTGCTGCTAAGATGAAAATATTCCAACTAGAAAGCAAACATGGAGCCACCATATGATCCAGCAATTCCACTACTGGGTATACATTCAAAAGAAAGGGAATCAGTGTGTCAAGAAGATATCCACACTCCCGCGTCCTCTGCAGCACTATTCACAATGGCCAAACACGGAATCGACCTAAGTGCCCATCAGTGGATGAATGGGCAAAGAAAATGTGGTCCCCATACACAGTGTGATACGATTTGTCCATAAAAGAATGAAATCCTGTCATTTTCAGCATGATGGCTGTAACTGGAGGTCATTGGGTTAAGTGGAATAACCCAGGCACAGAAAGACAAATTCTGCACATTCTCAGTCCCAAACTTGGCACATGGAAACTGAGAACAGAATGATAGACACGTGAGGTTGGGAAGGGCGCGGTTGGGAAGGGCGCGGTTGGTGCGGAGAAAGAAATGCAGAGAGCTTAGTGAATGAGTGCAGTTAGATGAACAAAACTCTGGGGTTTGACAGCAAACCAGAGTGCCCACAGTGAGCAACAATCCGTGGTGTGTTTTAAAGTAGCTGGAAGAGGACCTGAAATGTGATGAAGAAAGACAGAGATAGAAATGACAAACCCTCAAGGTGACAGATACCCAGATACCCTGGGCACTACACATTCTATGCATGTAACAAACGCTGATAAGTGTCCCCAAAGTATGTACGATATTATGTACCAATTTAAAAAAAGAAAAAATACAAAATCTTTAAGTTAATTAACATTTGCTCAATCCTTCTTTCAGCAAGCAAAGACATGCGTGATTATTAACACCCTCTACAGGTGACAGTAGATTCAGTACCCATGAGAACCTCCCATTTTAGTAGGAGAGATGGAATGTAAATAATTATTTCAAATGCACAGGTTTTGGGTTTTTTTTTGAGACAGAATTTCTGTTGCCCTCAGTAGGGTGCCATGATGTCATGCCATGATGTCATGCCATGATGTCATAGCTCACAGCAACCTCAAACTTTTGGGCTCAAGAAATCCTCTTGCCTCAGTCTCCCTACTAGCTGGAACTATGGGTGCCTGGCTATTTTTTTTAGCAACCAAGTCTCAATCTTGCTCAATCTGGTCTTAAACTCCTGAGCTCCAGGGATCAACCTGCCTTGGCCTCCCAGAGTGCTGGGATTAGAGGTGTGAGCCACCACACTCAGCCTTCAAACACACACTTACTTTAAAGATAACCAGGGTTTATGTGAGAAGAGTATACGTGTATAGGAGGTAGTAACTAATTCTTTGTACAAGTCAGGGAAGGATTCACCAGGAGTTGCCAGAATTTCATCTTAAAAAGATGCAGCAGTAGTTTGACTGGTGTGCAGCTGAGCACAGACTACCAGGCAGAGAAACAGCAGGTGCAAATGCACAGTGTGTGGAACAGCATGGCACAGGCCAGGTGAGCAGAGAAAGTGAGAGAAGGAAGGAGGGGGAGGGGAAAAAGAAGAGCAGAGAGAGGGAAGGGGGAGGAGAAGGGAAGAACAGAGAGAAGGAAGGAGGGAGGGGGTGGGGGTCTCGGTGTGTGACACACCATTTTGAGGCAAGACACAATTATAAGAGGGACTTTACCTAACAAATGCAATCAGTGTAACCTGGTTTCTTGTACCCTCAATGAATCCCCAACAATAAAAAAAATTTTTTCTAATATATAATAACATTTAGAAAACAAACAAAAGAATCAACACTATAATAGTCCTGATGTGAAATATATCAGTAACAGCCAACATATACTAAACATGCCCGTCATTGTTCTCAATGTTTTACTTGGTTTAACTCATTTGATCTTCCCAGTAAGAAAGGACAATTATTCCTACAGTTTTTCAAATAAGAGAATGGAGACTGGAAGAGCTTTTAGCATATTGCCCAGAGTCACAAAAATAGTGGCTCGTAAAGCTGGGATTTGAGCTCCAGTCTTTTGAGTCTAGAAACACTTGTTTCCCCCAGATTAATTTGGGGGCCGTACGATTAGGTTTTGTAGTTTGATTTGCAAGGTTGAAGTCCGCCTTGTGCCACTGCTGTTCAGCACAGCGCTGGAAGTCCCAGCCAATGCCATTAGACAAGGGCAGGGTAGAACAGGTATTCAAATGGGGTGGAAACACGACTCCATCCTGCCACCAGCTCAAAATCTCCTAGAAAGATACAAGCCATAATTTAAAAGAACTCAGAAAAAACTGAATCAATTTGCCATTATGGGTCAATATATGGACGTATTTTCTTTATTGAACTGTTTTTTCAAAGTAACTTTTTTGTGGTCTCTGGATTAAGTCAGTGAATAGTCAGTAGATTATCAGGAAGAATCAGAAGAAACAAATTTTAACCCCTTGTTTTCCACCCTTCATCATTAGCAGATAATCGCTCCGATTACTCTTCAGGAGGCCCTTTGTTTCTCCGTACCACCTGGAGTTGTGAATCATTTCTTTAATATGAAAAGCCAATCAAGTCCGAAAAGTAAATCCTTCACTGCCACCCATCGAATATCAATGACAAAAGGTAAACAAAGGCGGGGGGTCCCAGGTGCTGTCCCCAGAAAGCTCTGCTAATCGATGCATCAGCACCTTTACAGGACAATACTGAGAAAGACTCATAATTATATCTGAGGCTTCAGAAGTTCTCAAATGCTTTTGAAGTGATCAAATATTAAGCCATGGTTACAATATTTTTTGGCATAAATTGGATTTCATTGTATTTTAATTCCTTGAAAACCTTCCATGCATGCAAGGTATCTATTAGCCATAACATCTAATCAACTCGAATACCTCTGCCTGACCCACACCACGATGCAGTTGGCTATATAGACATGCTCGGCTATGTATTTGGAGAATTGCCAGGTGTTCCCTATTCTTTGCAGAACATTGACTATTGATAAATGTTACATCCTCACAGCACAGGCATCGCTGCCACCACTAATGATCTCGAGGGGTCCTCCCAGGCGTACCTATTATATCCTAAATGCATTCATTTGGACTGACAGAAAACTGTCCGCCCGGATTATGGAATGGTTTATGAAAGAGAGTGCTCATAAGTGCCTGGCTAATAGTTTATAATCCTGTATTGAATAGTTCATATACTAATTTATTACCCATGTCATGATTCAAATTCGTATCTTAGCAGAGCCGTGGCCAGACTGTTTATTCCTGCTCAGGAGTCAGATCTGTAATGCGCTTTACAAGCCTCTGGGAATTTATTGTTGAACTTGATTGTGGAGTGATCAGTGCTTTGACAGGATATCATATACCCTGTGAGTTCAAATCTATATTTTTGTCCACAAGATCAAGTGTGTTGACAAAGTTTTGGCATAGAACTTCTATATTCTGTGTCAAGTGAGGCTCTCATCCGCTGCTTTTACAAAGGACTTGAGAAATTGATCTTCCATATAGATTTTCTCATACTCTCTTTCAATACCTGAATTTTCTCAATAGTACTTAGGAATCAAAAATCAAATCCCTTCAAAGTCTCTAGAGGGTCACATCTCCCAAATGCTCTGGAAACCATTCAGCAGAACAAACCCACAGCCTCTCAAATGAAGAGGAACCCTGGAGGGGTGCAGGAACCGGCAGGCCGCCCTTCAACTTCAGCGGACCGAAAATCCCCTCACTCTCCGATGATGTCTTTACTTCTGCAAGTCTCCAGAGAAGCTTTGTTTTATTGGCTTTCTCCAAGTTTTACTTCATGTAGAAATATTTAGAGAGGTATGTATTTTGTCTGCCATGTTCATGTTTTGCGGAGTAAGGTCAATAAATTTAAAATTTAAGTAAATTTCTAATATATTTCTAATATATTTTCAATGTGTGGCTTCTCTTGCTTTTGAGCACAGCCCCACACATGAAAGGTGAAAAGGGTTCGTCACTCCTGAGTCTCGGGGCACATTTAATGCAACCAGGAAGTGGGAGTCGGCCTGAGGAGACTGCACGAGGGATAGAGTCGTCATCTTTCAACTACTGACACTGTGACCCAACGATCTTGTTTCCTGAACCCAGCAGAGACAATAAAGAAGAATCAGCACGTGACTGCTCTAGTCTTATTTATTCACTAAGCAAACAGCACCATGTACCTATTATGTTCTGTGTAGTACATGACGCTATATTATTTTACATTTTCTCAAACAGGGATAATGAAAAAAGAGTGAAGAATGTGAAGTTTTTAACACTAGCGTCAATATTTCAGAGATACATTTATGACTTCACCATCATTAATAACAAGAATTTTACATCGAGGCTATAGGGGAAAGCGGCAATATTACATGAAATCAAAGAGTTTTGGAGAGCTTTCATAGGGCAAAAAAGGTTACGTTTCTCATTATACTGAATTTGGCATACTATGCACTTGAGATGTTGCAAGTTATAAAGTCTCAACGTAAAAAATGAAGACAATGCAAGATTTCAAAGAAGAACAAATGAAAAATGTGATGAAGTCTCATGGTAATGACCCACTGAGAAAAGAGTAAGATTAATTTTACCAAAAATGCATCAACATTCTGGATGAATAGCCCATGATAATAAGGAATTGCGGTAGAGATAGAAAAACAAAGAAAATAGTAGATGTATTTTACATTGGCCACCTTCAGACACTAAGTAATGCTTTTTACTAAGAATGTATATTAAAAATCAGTTGTGGTAGAAAAAAATGTTCAGAGTATACTATTTTAAAAAATGATGGAAGTTTTGAAATAATGAAAATGTTTAATTCTTAACATTTAGTTTCTTAACTTACTATTAAAATAGCAATATACGTGTGTCTGTGAATGCTAATTAAAGTTTATAAAATACTGCCAAATCTTTATAAATTATGCTGTAAAACTGATATACAATAGATCATTCAATTTGGAGAAAACCCACAAATTATAATCCACTGAACACCCAATTAATAAGCCACTGGGCATGAAATTCTACATCAATTCCATACATCAGCCTCTAACAATATGAAAAAAAATTCTGTCAGGTACCGAAGATACATACAAGGATAAAATTCACAGAAAGTTCTATAATTTTAAGGAAGAAAATACAAAGTATAACAAATTTATAATTTTTTTCCTGACTATTATCAGCAAATCTACAGGATATTCTCAAGGGAGAATTCCAAGGCCCAAGGAAATGAACTTGGGAAAAAAACCTATGTTCTGTCTGGTCATTAAAGTGTTAGGGATATTTGTTAAAAAGTTAATGTAACTTGATACACATGGAAAAGCCCAGGTTGGAAGCAGAGGTCCCCTTCAATATAAAATTGTAAATAAACTAACTTGCTTACATTGAGTAATTTTGTTTCTATTAATAAAATCTGATTTCCCGTTGAGTTATTTAAATTTGATTTCAAATTTCTATGCGCTGAGCATACCTTAACTGAACCAATCAGGAATTGGAAGAGTTAAGTAGGAGACTTTGCTGTCTATTTGGGATAAGAAGCAGGTAATTTTTAGTGGCTAAGATAAGACAGTTTAGAACTTGATTATTATCCCAACTCAAGTAGTAAGTAGCTGTGTGACCTTGGACCAGTTTGTGAACTTCTACAAATCTTAATTTTCTCCTCTGTAAAGTGAAGAAGATAGTCGTAGGTAGTTCCTGGTTTGATGAGGATAAAATGTGGCAATCCATTTCAAGTGTTTGATCTGCCTGCCACGTAGAACTCAATTAAATGTTATGACTCCTTACTGTTATTGTTAATAAAAACAATACTGCTAAACAAAGGTCTATACTTTCAAAATACACCTTACCATGGAAAAATGATAAAAATATGAAATGATTAGCAGTTACATTCTATGTCTTAGAAATTTCGCGTGATGACATTTACTCTGGCTAAGGTATGTGCTAAACTCAGAGATACATAAAAAGTTTTCAAAGGTAAACTGGTTCAGAGTAAACGGATTTTAAAGTAGATTGCAATACAGAATTAAGCTGAATGCTTATTCTGGAATAAAGCCCTTGGAACTGGATTAACCATTTAAGTCCTTTTCCTCAAAGATAATTTGCTTTCATTAAAGTCCCTGCAGAGCTACTTTAACAGGCTGTCAACTTCAGTAAGAAACTTTTTTCACTTTCGAAGTCTGAGATTGGTTACTGTGTGTCAAGTGTTCTCTTCTTATTGGCCCATTGGTGTTTTGTTGTTGTTTTGGAGATACAGCTCATTCTGTTGGCCCCGCTAGAGTGCAGTGACATCATCATAACTGAAGTGATCCTCCTGCCTCAGCCTCCCAAGTAAGCAGGAACTACAGATGTATGTCACTGTGCCTGGCTGATCATTTCTATGTTTGGTAGAGATTTTTTCTACATTTCTATCTTTAGTTCAAGGTGGTCTTGAACTCCTGACCTCAAGCAATCCTCCCACCATGGCATCCCAGAGTGCTAGAATTATGGGTATGAACCATAGCTCCAGGCACCAATGTTTTTAGGAGACCAAATTAATAACAAAGAATTTAACAATATGCACTGGGGGAAACAGATAGAATGTGGGCTTTGGAACTATAGCCATACAACAATGTTTTTTTTAATTCTAGGATGATTATTTCTCAGGTTCAAAGATGAACTGCTTTCTCCTGGATTTTCTCAATTTATGCTCTCATCATAAATAATAGCAACATTATATTTACCCTGCTCATCATCCAAGAATGATTATGCATGTAATTGTGCATGACATATAACCAATTTATTGAAGACGCTTATCTGAGTAAGTTACAAGCAGGAGGCAAGTTGATTCTTTCTCAGCCCTCCCCATTAAACTTGTTCTGTCCTTTTTTTCTTCACCTGTACATGACTGATGTAGCAGGCAGGCCCTTGGAGCTTTTGGCAGACCCTTAAAAGTCCAGATCAGAGTAATTTGGATTTCATTCTACTCTGGTAATTACGGAAGTGCCAAATCGCTATCCCTTTGAAAGCCTCCACTTTTGCTCATCGTGGGTTGGCTTCAGCTCTGCTTCTCCACTGTGTCCTTCCAGTTACTCCCCCTCCCCAGTCCAAACACATAACTACCAGGTTACCTTTTGTGTAGTTAGAGCCCTATGAAGGAAGAGAGGTGAAAAATGGGAGCAAAGTCAGTAGTTGAAGTTGAGAACTGGGTGAAAGGCGTGGAAAGCTGGAAGAGAGGGAAAGGGCCCCGGATCGTCACCTCAGAGAGCCGGGGCAGAGCGGGATTGCTGGGCACTGCTAAGGGCTGGCTTGGAGAGAGAAGTCATGAATTTCAGGATAGCCAGCAGAGGTGTGAGCCCCTCTCCAGCTTCATTAGTCTCCTCACTAATTACTGGATAGCATCACCCTCTGATCCACACACTCTGTGGGGACAAGGGCCACCGCCAGCTCATTCACCAAGAACTCATTGACAAGTTCTAGCACCATTCTTGAATATAAACACACATACACATGATCCATATATACACACACACATAGATGTATAACTAAAATAGCAACCTGACTTCCCAGAGTAAAGAACTTAATGGATATACAGGGTATATCTTATATGTATCTTTAATAAATGAATATTACAGAAAATGTATATTACAAAATTTACATACCATATATTTCATTTATGTGTTTTTATATATTTTATATATCTTTATAAACATATCTTGTATGTATGTATCTCTATAAATACACACATATAGAGAGGTATATATATGTATATATGAAAAACCTAACTTTCCAGAATAAAGAGATAAATATGCTCTAAACTCTTCTGGATCTTCAGGATTTAGGGCCCAGGTACCAGCATCACTGGCCCATGGCCCCTCAGTAAGAGCCCTGTCTCTGGAAGGATGAAAGGAACAACATGACTCCAAAGCAAAAGGTTCAAGCCCTAAATCAAATAAGTCTCGTCAGTGCAAAAGTCAAACACAATTAGCTTGACAATATTTTTTACCTGTCGGAGGAAAGTAAGAAGGAAGTCAGAGAGGCCATCTTCACCATGACTCCGCTGAGCCTGCCTGGGCAAGGAGAGAGAGGGAGAGTGTGTGAGAGAGTGTGTGTGAGTGTATGAGAGAGTGTGAGTGTGTGAATGTGTGTGAGTGCATGTGTGTATGTGTATGAGTTCTTTGTGAGAGAGTGTGAGTGTGTGAAAGAGTGTGAGTATGTGAGAGTATGTGTGTGAGTGCTTGTGAGTGTGTGTGCGTGTGTGAGTGTGAGTGTGTGAGTGCGTATGACTGCATGTGCTCGAGTGTGTGCATGTGCCTATGTGTATGTGAGTGCGTGTGTGTATGTGAATTTGTGTGTGTGCACATGTTTGAGTGTGTGACTGCATGTGTGTGAGTGTGCATGTGCTCACACATGTATGCAGCTCCCTCAGTTGTGAAATCAATGAACTAGGGAACTGGCTGCAGAGAAGCAGGTTTGTGGAAGCCCAAATTTGAATATGGGATGACATTTAATACCTTTGATGTTTCTTCTAAGGAAGTAACTTCACTGCTTTTTCTCTCTCCTCCTTCCATGATTTCTCCTCCTTAATCTCTTTGCACAGTAAATCTTTCTGTTCACAACCACAGAGAAGAACATCAGAATAAGGTCCATTTTCCCCAGTGACTAAGAATGCAGAAAACAGACAACGCTAAAGCGACAGCCTAAGATACGGCACATTCCCAAAATAATAACTCATAGAAGCTTTTGGTTTATAGAAAATCATTACAAGCTCTGACAGGACTTTGGTGAGTGCTTTGAGGAAGCTCTTGGGGAGGAACTAATGACGCCCCAGAATCAGGGATTAGAGCCTCTGCATTCACCAGCAAATCTGCTTTCCTGTGCACCATTACCTTCCAAATAATAAAGAAAGAAATATTGTTTTCAATTTCATTGTCCATATTACCCAAAGCAATATATAATTTTAATGCAATCCCCATTAAAGCCCCACTGTCATATTTTAAAGATCTTGAGAAAATAATACTTCGCTTTATATGGAATCAGAAAAGACCTCCAATAGCTAAGACATTACTCAGGAATAAAAACAAAGCAGGAGGAATCACCCTACCAGACCTCAGACTATACTATAAAGCGATAGTACTTAAAACAGCATGGTATTGGCACAAAAACAGAGAGGCAGATTTATGGAACAGAATAGAAAGCTAACAGATGAATCCAGCTACCTACCATTACCTCATCTTTGATAAACCAATAAAAAACATTGAATGGGGAAAAGATTCCCTATTTAACAAATGGTGCTGGAGGAACTGGCTGGCGACCTGTAGAAGACTGAAACTGGATCCACACCTTTCACCATTAACTAAGATAGATTCTCACTGGATTAAGGACTTAAACTTAAGACATGAAACCATAAAAATACTTGAAGAAAGTGCAGGGAAAACACTTGAAGAAATCAGCCTGGGCGAATTTTTTATGAGACGGACCCCATGGGCAATAGAAGCAACATCAAAAATACACTATTGGGACCTGATTAAACTAAAGAGCTTCTGTACAGCCAAAAGCACAGTAAGTAGGGTATGCAGACAGCCCTCAGAGTGGGAGAAAATATTTGCAGGTTATGTCTCTGACAAAGGTTTAATAACCAGAATCCATAGAGAACTCAAACTTATTAACATAATAAAAAACAAAAAAA
>NW_003852456.1:4959462-4973975 GCF_000181295.1 Otolemur garnettii
TATGTGAACCAGCTTGATGAAAGTATTTCAAAATGTATATGAAAACACTACACTGTACCCCATGTTTGTATTAATGTAATAAAAAAATAATAAAAAATAAAAAATCTAAAAAAAAAAATTCTAAAAAGAAAACAAAAAAAGAAAAGAAAGAAATATTGGAAAGATGCTGCTAACAGTAATGACAGGAGATGCTTACAAGATGACACACTGTAATACATTTTAATCTGTTCTCCTCAGTTCGTTTAATCACGGCATGCTCAACTTGGGGGAAATTAAGTGTACTTTTTGGTCAGAGAACGAGGTGTTACCAATTTGACCATTTGAAACTCCAGTATGATGTACGCCAAAAGTATTTTTGAATGAAATAAGAAAAATTTATCTTACTTTCCCCTGTATGTATTTGTCAAAATGTATTGGCTATTTTCTGATTTTCAACATAAAATTACAGTTTTTTCCTCTTCTTTTCTTTTAAGTTCACATCAGATGGGTAATGTGCCAACGTTGTAACTTTTTTTTTTTTCGGAGAGAGACACATCTCACACATAAGCACGAAAACCCAATCATCACACTTACCAACTACAAAAGGTCTAAATTACTTTGTATGCTTACTGGTATGCATGAATGTTCTTCACATTCAAACACATTCTCATACACACAAACACACATAGATACAAATAATTTATGGGCTAAGTATGTGAATCAATAACCAAGAACCAAGAAAAGAATCTCTAATACTTTCAAAAACCGCTATTATATTATTTGCTGGAAAGACTATGGACAAAATCACACATTAACTGCCTGATGTGTAAAAAAAAAAAGAAAAAAAGAAAAAATCCAGCAATTCCAGTTTAAGCAAAATTTTTGAGACATTTACCACTGAATCTTTTTATCCACCATTTCCCACCACAGCATATTGACTATTTAGGCCATTTCTTTTCAAACACTATTTGTGACAGCAATTGCCCCATATCACTGACAGAGACTATTCTCCATGAAGTTTTCTGGAGTGATTGAGATAAAAATAAAAATGTTTTGATATTTTCCCCCAGGAAAGTGCCAGTGGTTTCCAAAGCTCAAATAAGCTTTAACTACATCCCACAGAGCAGCACTTCATAGTATATTATTAGTGTGATTAAAAAGGATCAAAACATTTCCAGGAAGATCTAAGTACCAGTCCACTTAACCATCACCACGTGAATGTGCCACGCCAAGTGTTCCAGGTCTGTGCGTGTGCCTGCTGCAAGTAGCACATTTATTTCAAGCAAGGTCTTTATTAATTATAACTGGAAAAACAAATTCTCAGTCTCAAGATGCATTTTTTACCTCCTTTGGGAGTTTATATTAGGTTTTCAAGAAAGAGCAGTAACAAAATACACATTTACCCAATCCAGCGTAAGGAGGGGGGCACATCTCACACATAAGTGCAGTAACTGGCCCACCCACATACAGGAGGGGGGCATCACATACAAAACATACTAATTATTAAATTATGAGTGGCTTGAGGTAGGGTATGGGCTTTCTTTGTGTCAGACAGATGTGAGTTCAAATCCTACCACTACTTGTCACTACCTCTGAGTGACATGGCACAATTACTAGCCTCTCCAAATCTCTATTTATCAATAGAATTGGAATAAAAACAAGTACTGCTCAAGAAATGCCAGGAAGATATTTAACAGTATGTAAAAGACTCAGACAAACACTAGGGTATCCTCAAATACCATTCTCCTCTTCCTTCTGGCCGTGTGACGATATATTTTCAGTAGTCATTTTGGATTTTGCTGCCCTGAAGGTATCCAGAATACTTCTGTGTTTCAGCACACACCAGACTTCAGCAGTAGAAGTGAGTTCAGAAAGAGTCAGTAATTCACCACCATTCGTGTACAGTACTGAATACCAAAAAGATTGTTGCAGAATATCGTCTCATTAGTTCTTTCAGTAGAGGATTTTCAGTAATACCCTCGCAGAGGATTCCAACCCAGAGATGGTAGAAGTTGATTTCCTTTTCAATGCCAGCTTTGGTTGGGACTATGCTATTTCTTGGCTGCAGGTGGGTGATACTACGCGTTTGCTATGAGTAAATTAGAGCCTCTTCATAAACTAGAATTTAGACTCCTCAAAAGAAAACTATTTAAATCCAGGGGATTAGTGTTGTAATCCCAATCCCATCTTGGGGGAAAAATATCCATTTCTCTAGACCATTGCTGCAGTCCCTTCTACGGACTTTCTGATCAGACATCTTGTGACTTCAGTTAAAACATACCGCTTTCCACCCACTGCAGCTCTTTTGTTTAGGTTACCACATTTTTTAGTCAATTGAAAGTGTCATCTAACACTTTATTGGAAAGCCAGAAGTGCAAAATGAACCCCGAGCACTCTTGTCACTATGGGAAATGCTGACGAGACACATTATATGCATTATATTTTTAAGTTGTTAAAAGGCAAAAAAAAGTGTGTGGTTTTAAAAAATCACATTGGGTATTAGGTGTACCAAAATCTGAGAAATTCAGTACTGAAAATAGATTTATAGAGCATTGAATCCAGTTTCTGTATTTTATAGATAGAAAACGAGGGTAAGATTGTTTCCCTCCAAGCTATGTTAATAAATATGCAAGTCTGGCCACCCAGTGTAGGGCAGTTTTGATCTGGATTAGTGAAAGGATGGTTTAAGAGAACTCAGTAGGAGAAACTGGGGGCTCACGTGGGGCCTGACATGTATTTTCCTGGATTAAGTCATGTGATTTAATGCACAAGAATTTGGGGTATGGGAAAAAGTGAAATATTTAAAAGAGGAACATATCATATGGTCCATGTTTAGAAAATATACACAGTCACATGCATATGTCTTGAGGGGCTGAGCCTGTGTAGACAGCGGGGGTGGAGCCCCATGGAAGTTCTAGGTGCACAGTGCTCAGCCCCCACAGCATCCCTCATCTGGAGAAGCACAGCGTGAGCAGGGCAAAGTATTAATGATGGTAAGTAATGATGTGAAATGACCCCAGTCCACAGTCATGTCGTGAAGTTAGAGGACAAGAGGATGCCAGTCACTCTCCCCAGTGACGGGTCCAGGAGTCCTGGGCCTGCCGTTTTCTCTCCCTGGAGCTGACCCTCAGTCCTGAAGGGCAGATGGTGTGCCATCAGCACCAGGGAGTGTGCTCCTAACCATTTAGGAATCTCTAGCACGGCAACCTCACGGGGGCAGAAGTGGAGGGTAGATTAAGAGAGGAGATGGAAGAAATGTGTGTATAGGATTCTTGGTATCACTCTAGAGAAGCATAGAAGTTTGTGGAAAAGCCTGAGTGGGTGCAGGTGGCTCACTTCTGTAATCCCAGCACTCTTAAGAGGCCAAGGTGGGAGGATCCCTTGAGCTTAAGAGTCCAGCTTGAGCAAAAGCAAGACTCGTGTCTCTACTAAAAATAGAAAAACTAACCAGGCACGGTGACAGGAGCCTGTAGTCCCAGCTACTCGGGAGGCTGAGGCAGGAGGATAGCTTGAGCCTGGAAGATTGTGGTTGCTATGGGCTAGGCTAACACCATGGCATGCTACCCGGGGTGACAGAGTGAGACTGTCTCAAGGAGAAACAAAAAATTTTTTGCCTTGCCATTGGCCCATTAACAGGGATGTCAGCTCTTCCATAATGCTCTTCCCAGGCGGACATGAAACTCATTCCCCCTTGGGCTCTGGTCATATTTTCTTTTTACTTTGATTTTAAGGTAAGGAGGTTTAGAATGAATGTTATCAATAACTTGCACATAGGTCTTGTTAAACTTTTTCAATCATAATTCAATATAACAGATTCCCTGAAGCAAGAGCATGTCAATAAACATTGACAATAAAATTATATTTACTCCAATGACATTGCTACTTTTCAATGTTTTCTTTGTCGGCCTATTTCAGAATTATCATCTGGTATGTCTTTTTATTGACATCCCGAGACTATTCTTTTTGTTCTCTGAAGGCTGAGCCTCTATTTCTCCCTTTCCTGGTTATTCTCTTGCTTGGGTGAAGCACATCCTCAAACTTTCACAAGGAAAGACCAGGAAGTTTCTTTTCTGAGCCTCCTCCCATGTGTATTCTCTTGATAAGACAAAACCTAAACCAAATGGTAAGAAGTCGGGATATCATTGGGGTGAATATTAATTTTAAAGTATTAATGAAGTTAGATACAATTAAGTCATTGTTCCCTTTTCTTAGTATTTGGTGTACTAAGTAGAAAACTTTGATGTTTAATTGTCTTTCATAGTAATGATCTTTATTCTCTAGAAACTTTTAGGATTACTTCTGTACTCCTGCTGTTGAGAAATTCAATAACAATTTTGCCTTTTGTGAATGCCTTTTGATTCCCTACTATTTTTTGTATTTGTTTATGATGCTTTATTTTTTTAAACTTTTTAGAAGTTTATTAGTTTGATATTGCATACCCTGGGTTCATCCTCTCAATGACTTAGTTTATTCTACCACTGATCATTTTTTTCCTTTTGTGGGAGATTTCTTCAAGTTCATTATCCAAAGCTACTATTATTTCTTAACGTTTTATATTTTTGTGAGAGCCATTCTTTCTCTACAAAACGCCATCTTTTGTTTCTGAAGTTATTAATTTTATTTATTTTGAAGTGTCCTGCTTCCTGTACTTTTTCTCTGTTCTCTCATTCATTTTATTTTCTGATTTTGTTCTACTTCACTGTCTTTCGCATTAAGACGTCTTCGTTCCATGTCTCGAGATTCTTAATTGTCTCTTTACATTTAGGAGTAAAGTGCTAAAAAGGGAAGACTGGACCTTTTGTGCTCATTGGCAGGGCTCACTGACAGATGATTAAGGTCTGAGTCTGGAGGCTCAGAGAATATTGCCAGCAGAAAGAATGTTTAGGAAAAATGTAATGAAAGGTGAAAGAGCAGGAGAAATACTCTCCCCACCAAAGCAAAACGAAACAAACAAAGGCAGGACTAACCAGAAAAGAAATCCTGGGAGCAAAGAATAACAACGACAACAGTAGATTAGTATCTAACCTCTGTCTATAAAGATATAAACACGTCTGAGATGCCACTTCAGGACACAAATATTTTGCTAAAATTACCAATGTAATAAATAAAAAGTCTTTAATGGTTAATTAATCACAAGGGTGCTAATTGTTAATTCTGGTCATGGAATTGTCCTGCGAGCCTGGGTTTCAGAGATGACGATACATTTTGGACTAATTGAAGGGATGAGGAAGGAAATAGAGGCGGCCACAGCTTCATGAAGGGAGAGGTACACGCCGGCCTAAAGAGACAATCTGAGCTGGCGTGCCTCTGGAGCCACTCACCGGCTCAGTATTAGGGCCCAGAAAGATGGGTTCGCACTCAATGCACAAGAACACAAGACCTTTGCAGTGGCCACTAGAGAGAAAAGTCAGCCAGGCAAACCGTGGCATTAACAGGCCATGTGTGAAGGCTTCCTCCATGTATCTGAAGACAAGATGCAGAGAACTGTCCTGCAACCACAGCTGAGCATTGTACACACACACTTTTTATGCAGAACAATAGTGCTTTTTGAAAGATCTTTATGCAAAAAGAATGGCTGCAGACACATGAAGAATACCATAGAAATACATTTTCATACATCTTTCTTCAAATCAGCACAATATAGATATGATGTTATTGAGAAAAGGTAAGTGGAAAATGATTTAACAATATTGCATGAAATAGATTTATATGTGCTAAAATTTCTTTGCATTGCTAGTCAGATGTAATGTGAAAATGAAAAAAAAAATTCTTTAAACAAAATTTGATGGATGTAGCATTCAGCAGGTTCTGAAAATAAAACATGACCCAAAGTTCTTTTTTTCAACATGAGATTTAGACCTTGCCCCATAATAATTTTGTATTTCCTTTGATTTGTCATTGAAATCCTCTAAAAATTACGTAAGAGTGCTGCATTGTCTAAATTCTATCATCCTCAACTTAAAATGAAAATATCTGGAGTCTAGTAAATACTGGGATAGATGATCTTTTTGTCTCCTAAATAAGGACAAATAATTTAATTTTGCTTTCATTTACTGGACTCCTAATTCAAGATGCCTCGGTTTATCTCTAAAGAAGCAAAATGGCTACAAAACCGCTGACGAGTGAAAGTGTTTCAAATGGGAAATCTTGCTAGGTCACCGCGCGGTTATAACGGGGAGACATCTCTGCTCAAGTTTTACATATTTGTTTACTAGTAAAATAAGATGAGATAAACAGAACACACAGCAAGGAGCCTGGGATTAAACAAAATAAATCTCTCTTGACTTAAACCTAATAACTTGCTCCAAAAGCTCTCATAAATTATTAGCTTCAAAATCATTCAAGGTGTCTGAGACGTAGTGTGTGTCACTGATGTACTTGAAGTTCACCTAAGAAACTGTATCATCAAAATGTGCGACAAAAACTGCCAGCAGCGATGCCACTGTGCAATCAATCACAGATCTGTTTCAGAATTATAAAGTGTCTGAGAGCTATAATTTCATCTGCTTCTAGCTGCATATCATTTAAAACTTCATATTCTCGTGAAGAAAGAAAAAGTAAAAACATTTGTCAGCTCCAGTTCCCTCCTTATGAAGACCCACTGTTTTCACAGCACCGTCTGGCTCTTTATTTTAATTTGTGTTTCAGGAGTCATTTTTTTTCCCCATGGACTACATGTGGTACCATAGTTTATGAACACAGTAGTGTAGTCGATTCTCAATTATCTGTCTGAATGGAAGCCTACAGTGGTACTGATAATCCAAAATCACTTCATATTTGACTTTAGAATACATTATGTGAATTTTCCTGGGGAGGTTTACCTTCCCGCTAATGCTCTGCTAGAACTAATATTAAAATATGTTTGCATTCCTTGAATGCGCGCCAGCTGACAGCAGCAGGGGTGACCCAGAAGTGGGTGGCAGGGATAAGTCACACCGAAATTAAACGTCTCTATGAAGAATTGTCAATGTGAGTTTTTCAAACGTGGGTAATTGAGAGTTGGTTACATACGAGTTATTTTTTTTTTAATCCTGAAAGGAAAAAAAAATCACTTTGAAGTATTTGAATGCAAAAGTCTGTATTTTAAAATATTAAGCAAAAGTCAGATTTTCATTTTAGCTTAACTAGTTAGCCATGGATCAGAAATTTATTTATTTTAAAAGAGAAAATATGTGATACTCTTTCTATTGGCTACTTATAGTTACAAATTTCTATTATAGGATATATGTCTCTATATCATTGTTGCCTTGATGTGATGTGAAGAAGTAGCTTACCATGATCAATTAGCAACAATTTTTAAAGTGTTATTTGTCATTCTGGTGTATCAATTAGAAAGAAAGGTGACAATGAATTGATCTGCTCAATTTATTTTAAATAATTAAATCATCTCATTGACTATTCCCTTTCTTCACTTCTATTCTCACCACACTTTTCAAAGACTGTGTAAATATTCAGTTGAATGAATAGATTGATAAGCTTTTATGACATCCAGAAATTCAAATTTCAGAAGGAGAAGATCCTATTTTTCCCATATTATTTAAGAAGAATATATAATTACAGTAAGTATTTAAAGTGCTGTGTTGTTCATTTATCTGCTGATTCGACTTTAGTTACGAAGGATGTAGACAGTTAATAGTCATGAAAACACAGCCAGCATTGGCATTGTGCTTTGTCAGCATAGTATGAAAACACTAAAAACCTGCTTACAAAATAATTTCTCTATTTCTCTCGGGGACCACGTAGAAGAATTAAGGTGCCTGTGCCTATTTTATAATTGATACTTACCTATGGGTTGGATTTATAAGATCTGGCAGTGGGTCAACACAGGCCAGGCCTGATCTGATGCAGGTGGCTGGCAGGAGAATTTAGCTGGGGAAAGGCAGGTTCAAGGCCAACTGAGCAAGCTGGTGGTCACAGCCGAGAGCATCCTTCAGAAATTAAGTCATGAAGAGCTTTGGGCCAAGGAATCAACTCCTTTGCTAGTACCTTAAACAGAGAGCTGCTCAGACAATCCCTGAAGCCACGTCTTAATGTCTCCTTGCTCTTCTGTCACCTCCTTCTGTAGCTTCTCATCCTTCTCCATTCCCTCCCGCCTCCTTTAACCTTTGTGCTTTATAGGAGCCCCCAATCCATCCAGAAAGCTCTGTACTTCTGGTGACCGAGGCTGGAAGAAGGTCAGGCTTTGAGTCAGGCTCATGAAGGAGTTTATGGATAAAAAGTGGTGACAGAGAAAGAAGAAAGGAAAGAGTGGGGCACACGTTTTATGAGACGGACTCGGGAGAGAGATATTAGGGGTTCTAGTTCTTCAGGTACATCACATGTTGTTCCAACTTGATAAGAGAGTTTCCTAAGTTTGTTTCCATAATTACTCAAATGAATTTCATGTGGTTGCGAGTTGGCTGGGATCAAAAGGGAGGGAGACAGGCTGATAAGATGCAGAGAGAGTCAGGGGACGTTCTGATGATGCGTAGGCAAAGCGGGGGGTGGCAGCGCCCCTAACGTGCTTCAGTGATTGGGTAAGGCCACTGCTATTTTTGAATCATGGACTATACAAAATAACCCTCAGACAGTGCCACCCACCCCAACAATGCTGAGAGATTTGCAATTTGCTATGAAAAGAAGATACACTTTGACTTGGAGATTAAAGACTGGAGACCGTAGGAGTGATCTCACATGAATTAATTCTTCTGCTATTACTGGACGATGTTGTCTACATCTAGGCAAGGCCAGTCAATCTAAATTGTTCTAGGTGAAATTAAAACCTAGAAGTGATTCTTTGTTCTGTCATCCAACACGTTCAATTCATCTCCTATTCTGTCGGTTCTAAATATCCCCTTCTCTCCACCCCCACTTCTCTTTACCTCATCTAAGCTGCAGCTGCCTCTTCAGGGAAACTGCAACCGCTTTGTAACAGGCATCCCGACTTCTCCTACAATTAATTCCTCGTAGATGTGCCAGGGTTGCTTCCCAAACATGAATCAGGTCCACTACTCAAAGCCTTGGATGATTTCCCACTGCTCCTAGGACGAGACCCAAACTTTCTACTATGGCCCAAGAGAGCCTCAAAGCAGGATTCAGATGCTGTTTTTTCAAAATTGCCTCTGGCTGGCTAGCTGCTCTCAAGGGCAAGGGAGTCCTCCCTCCTGGGTCTTATTTTTCTCTGAGCCAAAAATGCTCTCCACCTAGTTCTTTGAGTATTTCATTCTCATCGTTCAGGCCTGCACTCGCAAGTTACTTTCTACTTTATTTTGTTCATTTCTACTTTATTTCCACCACAATAGGAAATACCTTGTGACTTTCTAGTATTGATACTTGCTGCTCCTACAATTCAAAATTTATGAGAGAGGGGATTGTAGGTCTTCCCTTGGCTACTGCCTGCCATGGTTTGATACTCAACAAATGATTTTTGAATAAATTCAAGACAGGTGGCATCTTTGCATGAAGACCCACCTTTTGACACCAAGTTACACCTGTAATCCCAGCACTGTGGGAGGGTGAGGTGGGAGGATTGCTTGAGCTCAGGAATTTGAGGCTTGATTGAGTGACAGTGAGACCCTGACTCGTGAAAAAAATTTGAAAAACCCAGCTGGGTGCTGCAGGGAGTGCCTGTAATCCCAGCAGCTTCAGAGGCTGAGGCAGCAGATGCCCACAACCTGAGTCTGAGGTTGCAGTGAGCTATGATGACATTGTACTCTGCTCATGTCATAGGATGGAACTCTGTCTTGACAAAAACAAAAACAAAAAAACAAACAAGGCAACAGGTTTCTAATTTGTCTATCTAGGCAAAGAGTTGATGTGAAATGAAGGCACGTAGGGAGTAACTCCCAGATCTGGACAGTGACAGGGCACTGAAGCTTACATGCTTCCTTACAGTAAAGTCAAAGTCATCCTTAAAGGAACTACGCAGCTCAGTGGAGAAAGCTGAGCTTCCGAGGGTCTTGGAGGAACTCTGTGCTGATGCTGCCCCTTGCAGGGATCAGCCGAGGCACTGGGGTTCCTGGAAAGAGGGTAGTTAAGGAGAAGATGAACAGGCCACTTGTGGGAGGATCATCTTTGACATCTTACAATTTGTTCTTTCTTTTATGTGCTGTGACAGTTTCTTTGCTGCAGGATGCAGTGGTATTATTACTGTTAGATGTTCCTAGCAGAGGGGTTGGAATTGCCAAACCACACACAAAGGCATGAGTTCAGTGACTCATCACGGGCTAAATCAACGGATAGTAACATCAACTCAAGAGCAGCTGTCTTATGCCACTGGTTTCTAGTGCCTTTTGAGTAGCTGCTCAATTGCTCTAGACTTTGAACTTTAAATGTGTATATTTTTGATTTCTCGCTTATAAGCATTATCAAACAGGAATTTTTAAAATAAACATTTTTGGAGCAGTTTTAGAGTTATAGAATTATTCCAAAACTAGTAAAGTGACTTTACCCGCACTCAGCTTCCTGTAGTAGAATGGACATCTTGCTGCAGTTAATAAGCCAACACTGACCCAACCCCTAAGTGCACACTTCACTCAGATTTTCAGTCTTCCTGCAAGCCCTTTTGCTGTTTTAGGGTCCCATTAGGACACACATTACCTTTAGGCATCGTGTCTCCCCTCAGCTGCGACAGTTTCTTAGTCTTTATTTCTGATGACCTTGACAGGCCTGAGGAGCACTGGTCAGGTATGTGTAGAAGCCCCTTCAAGGGAGGAGATTCATCCAGTGTTTTTCGCATGATAACTAGACCATGATACTTTAGGGTTTAGGGAGGAAGAGCCCAGAAGTGGGGTGCCATGCTCATCAGAAAACAAGGGCACGTCCTATCAATGTGACATGTCCCTGAGGATGTTACCCTCAGCTTCGGGAGAAAGTCGCCACACACAGCCTACACTTGAGTGGGGCATCACACCCCACCGCCCTCAAAGTGGTGCATCCACGTAAATTATTTGAAATTTTTCTTCACGGAAGATTTGTCACTTCTCCCTCATTTGTTTATTATTTATTTATTCAATCATTTCCTTATGTCATCAGGGAGTCGTGGATGTTTAGTTCTGCATTTGGGGTTATAAGCTAGTAATACACGCACCTTATGACTTGACTTTATGCCCTACTTGTTCCGGTTTTGGCCACTGGAGGCGCTGTGGTCAGCCTTGCGGCCTGGCCACGTCCTCATCACAGTGTGTACTTGGATTTTAGCAGGTGCTGGAGCCGATTCTGTATCGTTCCTGCCATGGTCCTCAAAGGGTACATTTCTCCAAAACTTTATTTAAACTATATAGGCAGGTTCTCCAAGGAGGTCTGGTTTCTTTTATTGGAAAATACTGGAAACCAAGATCTGTTCTTGGTATTTTCAAGGGAGAATTTTGATGGATAATTTATAATCTACCCAAATAGCTATACTTATAAATAAAAATAAAAATCCACACTGATCTGTCATTTAAACATTATCAACACTTTGATAGGTCAGCTATAGAAGTAGGAATAAATTCATCAGACAAGACACAGCACCTAACCAATGTTCATTTTTGATATAAAAATGTAAGATTGAGGAAAGAAAAATTAGTGACATAAAAGAAGAATAAATTTTTCTTTTGCTCATGTGATATCTATCTGAATTAACCAAACGTATCAATTATTTTCCTACTTCTAAGATCTGGGACGTTCCATTTGTTTCTTTTTTACTTCTTTATTTATCTTAACACCTCAAATAAATAACAGCAACAAAGAAGTTTAATATTGCTGAAATTATTTGCAGAGGCAAAAACAAAGTCCACCATATGGAAAATCTTTATTTCATTAAAAGAGACCATCTCATGTCCTGGCTTTGCTTCCTTGTTATTTATAAAATGAGATCTTTCCTTTTCTTTAAATTAATTAAACTTAATTTCAAGAGTGCATAACATCTTCTGTCATCCATTAATTGGCACGATTTTGGCAATTTTTCAAATTTTAACCAGACCAAGTTAAATTTAATTTTAAATTTAGCCTGTAATAATTTTTAGGTGGAGTTGTAGAACCTCTGGCTAATAAAAACTTTATTTAAACTATATAGGCAGGTTCAACTCCACCAGCATTTTCCCTCCTTTCCCGTTTCCCCAATTGGTCAATTTCCCCAGTGCTGAAGAAAAACTCTACAAGAAATAATTTGACTGTATTGCTGAGAACTCAGGGGTGAGACAGAACACAGCCCTGCCAGGATTACTTGCTGGGTGTGGAGAGAACAAATGGAAGGACAAGTGTTAGATTTTAGCCTATTTATGGGACAATATAAAAGATTTATATCCTCGACATTAAGTCATACATAAAACATCTTAGTTACTACTCACTGCTTCCCCAGCAGTAGAATAAAGAAGAAGCCATTGCTTTTGTATCATTTGGATAATTAAACAGCTAAACCAATTAGGTTGCACCTGTTACTGTGTTCAGGATTTATTCTGAACGAGGATGTAATTATTCAGGGTCAAGATTCAAGAAAGGCAAATGGTCAGAAAAGCGCCTCCTAGTTCTGTCCTCTGAAAGGTGGACGAGTGACATCTAGGGAGACAGCACGGGGAGTGCTCACAGGCTTCTGCCTCGGTGAGCACCGCGTCCAGGGACAGCACAGCTCCATTGCCAAGTTCGTTCTGAATTTAATTGTGCTGAGGTGTCCACGGACAGTTCACACACACAGTTTGCTGATCCCAGCCCAGATGTCACTTCTTCCTTTGTGGAACTGAGTCTGATGGGTGTTCTGGACACGTGTCTGTGGCAGCTACTGTCCCTGGGACTGTTTCTTGCCTCCATCTACCACAGCATCATCCCCCCCCAAACCTCCTGTTCACAGAGAGCTCCGATATTCATCTCATCCCCGTCTCTACTCCAAGTGCCTGCTCGTGCCTACAAGTGCCGACTAGGAGAGCCTCCATAGCTGACCACGTTCCTACACTGACCACCTCTTTATGTTGACCTAATTTTCATAGATGGGACATGCACCACATGAATGTATCAGCACAGCAGGCCTAGTTCCTTATGACGACCACTTCCGTGTGCTGGCCAGTGTGTGACAGTCCCTTGAGTGGTCACCATACAGAGGTTCTACTGTATATTTTTGACTAGATGGAAATTTAATTCAGTGAAAGAATAAGTGAGTAAAAAAAAAATGATGTAAGCTTCTTCTAACCATGCTAGCTACCATCCACTTACCAACCATGCTGTGAGAGCAAACCAATTTAATCCATTTACTAAAACAAATAAACATGACAGGCAACTAGTTTTCAGTGCATTTTTGACATTACAAATATTATATTTCAGATCTTGGTAACATTTCTCCACAATATCATTCCTTATATCTTAGAAGGTACAGCAATTACAATTAAAAATATCAGGCCCCTCCCATTTTCATTCATCTAATTATAACACACAGGCTGGGTTGAAACAAAAAATTCACTAAATATATCAATACCTCCCTATGTTAAAACTTTCCTAACTCCCCCCCATGAATATGCAAAAAGTATGTCTCACATTCCTAAAAAAAAGACAGATTTCAGGCAGTTTTACATTAAGCGTTTATCTATAAACAATAGTGATGAATGTTAAGCTGCTAGTAAATTAACGCAAAGACAGTGTTTTGTCTTGGCAGCTTTGCTAACATTTAGTTTTTGTGTTACCAAAGCTAGGGTTTCTGACGTGTGGTCGTAGAAAACAGATTTTCTCAGCCACTATCACTTGTTAGCTATGTGACCCTGGGGAAAGTTCTCTAATTCTTTGTTTCCTAAACTTTAAAACAAAGTTAATAACATCAGCATCAGCTGGAGGTTGTCTGTTACTAATTATTGTAGCCAAAGCTGCTACCACAGTGCTCGGAATATCAAATACACTGGCTGCTTCCATCCCCTTTTCTGTGGGGGTACTTTGGAGTAATACACAATTGGAGGACTTGTTAATTCCGTCTTTGTGCTAATTCCGAGTGGCCCTTATTTCCGTGCGTCTGAATTGGTGGGGTTTACCGCCTCATTCCTGGTTCTGCAGAGACGTGGACGCTCAGCGACCTCCTCTCCCCTGCCCTATTTCACATTGTAAATTGTAATGCATACGTGGTAGCAGGATGTCTCCCGGAGAAGCTCTTTTCAGAAAATACTTGGCTGAATTCCCAGGGTAAACTGTAGTCATAATGGCAATATAAAATTCTGACTTGACCATTGAACCGAGAGTCGAAAGACTTGAAAGTGATTTCTAGCTCTGGTGTAGACTCTCTTCCTTAATCAAAGCCAACCCTGTGCTCTGCCGTAGTATTTTGGAGGTGGTCATCTTTCTCTGCCTCTTTGGGAGGAGAGTGAGGTTTATAAAGGACTTTGAACTCACTCAGGAAAGACAAATATAAACATATAAAGTTTTATTACCTTTAAAAATAATTCTCTTTACTTGTTAAAGGGGAGTCTTATGTTATCAGTAGCAGCTGACCTATCTGAAGTTAGTAAGTTGATGGAGCTCTGATTAAGGTTTTATGAGGCCATCTGTAACACAGAGCAGAGTTCACCAGGGTCCCGTCCTATTTCCTCATTCCATATTTCTTA